>NW_022987582.1:2460462-2787962 GCF_902827165.1 Trematomus bernacchii | reverse complement strand
GCTTCATAACCTTGATGATGCCATGCAGTCATCACGCTACTTAATTGCATTGTGGGAATTGTAGGGCTGTGTGCTTTTGGAGCTTGGCCTGATTAGAAACTTAAAGTCAGTATACCTCTACCTATGCTGTTTTGATTTGTACCATTGCTTTTTTGTTAGTCACCCAACTTTATGCAGAGTACAACTGTAACGAATGTGAGCTTGTATCATACAACAAGTTCACATCCGGATAAAATATATATATCATGCTTCAAAGTTACTTCAAGCAGTGGATCCTAGTATTACAATCGCAGAAAGACCAGGAAGACAGAACCTCAAGCCTAAAAAAAACTCCAGCCTGCTTATAATGTGGTCTTTTTAATGTGTGTCGGCAAGGACGCTGAGATCGTACGTCTTCAAATGATGCTAAAAGACGTTTGTTTTTTAAATATAATTTCTCTAGCATGTCATTACACCAGCAGGTGGGTGTTTGGATGTGGGTGTACTTACAATAAAACAGATCTCCAATATTCCAGGAAATTATACACAGGCGGCAGAACTTCTCTTAACATGTTACACCAGAAACAAATTCTAGCCACATTTTTGGGCACTGCACTCCCACAATCCCACACTAGAGTCAGCACTTCCAGTCATGGGGAGCGGCACGCGTAAATACTAGCTCTTCAGGTATGCAGCTGGCCCTACATCAGCAGGGAATTCCTGATGCTGCTCTTTCATCAGAGGAAGTATCCCTTATGAAAATATATGGGAGTGCCTCTCAATACGCACCAGTGGCTTCTGGGAAGACCACAATGGCATCCATGGGTTTTTTATGTGGATTGCTAGTGGCCATGACAAGCCGTGATGCATATGTTAGATTCCCATGCACAGGTATTGTTGAGCGCCAGGTTTCTATCGTGAGAAGAGGGTGAAATTTAAATGTCAGAGTTGAGATGCGGTGAATCATAAAAGGTGAACTTTTTAAAAGAGAAAGGTCAAGGCTGAGTGTAAGCCAACTGAAATAACAAAATAATTCCTTGTGAACAAACAAGGCGCAGTGTTGTATCAGTTTATCACATTGTTGCACAGTGACTTTTAGTTTCTTTAAAAAAGAGAGTAAAGGAAGACGACTTACACGAGAGCGCAGTTGTTGTTGCCACTAATCCCACAGCAGGTAGTCCTGAAGGTGACTGCATAACGTTTTTCAGAGATTCCTAAATGATCAAACCTGCTAGGATGTATAATCTATTATTTACGATATTGTATGCAAAAAACTGTATACGCTTTATCAATAGGTATTGCATTTAAATAGTTATAAATATATTAATTTGAAAATTATATGCATTGGATAAAAGAATCTAGCAGACGTTGTTTTATATATTCTGTTAATTATCTTTTTTTATTACAGTATGTTCCTTTTTTGCATTCATTTTACTGTCATATTTATTCTTGTTCGCCAAACTTAATAATAACATTTATACAAAAATACTATTTAAAAAAATGTAGACCTTAATTTTTTTTTTTATTACAAAATGTAGAGAATATAAATCTAGAAAATGTTGACAATGATTATATTATATTTCCTTCTCTTGAAAACCTGAAATAACAAACAGTTCTCAAAATGAAGTTTGACCCAAATAAGAAGTGAAAGTGTTTGTTTCTGGTTTTGACTGATTGCAATAGGTTTCATACTGTCCAATTATGATACAGTCTAAATAAAGTCATGTGATCGTTTTGTTAAAAAGGACAACTTTGAACAACCTTAAAGAAGACAGGTTTCCCTTTTAAAACAGACCATCCAAAAGTTTGCAAATTGCCATAACTGATTAATATTTGTCTAGTATTGTCATTTTGGTGATGTTTTCAACAATATTCATTCTGAGAGCATTTTGTAGCAAATAGAAGAAAAGAACAACAAATTCTTCATGAACTTCATGAAATCATTGGTTTCAGTGGAAATTCATAGAGCGAGGAGTTCTCTTGACTTTAAACTACATGAACCAAAATATGTGAAAATTGTGAAAATACCCTAAACATTAAATGTTAAGGTTAGCTGCGAATCTTATATTTTTAAAATATTTGAATATTTGCAACAATCACATAATTTCCACTGAAACCTCATTGAATGAAAATAAGGTTTCAGTGGAAATTCATAGAGCAAGGGGTTCTCATGAGTTTTAATCTGCATGAACCAGCTGTGAGTCTTATATTTTAAAAAGTATTTGAATATTTGCCGCAATCACCAACAGCTTAACAAATCTGAAAGCTGTTGGTACCTGTAGATCCCTAAAGGTCAATCGTCCATAAAGGTTAACAAAGGTAAGTAACGTGTGATACTACATAGAATATCTATTTGCAATAGTCCACCCACACAGCAAGTCTAAGGTTAATGGGTTTGATAAAGAAATGATGACACTTGATGAGTCACCTTGTAAACAACATTTTTAAATTATATGTGTATGCAAGAACCCACAGAAATATACAAATGTGCATGTTCACAGCCAGCTACAGGCTGAAGACATGATCAGACAGGTTCCTCTTTACAAGATGACATTTGCTGTTCCCTCTCTCTAAGCTAAGCTGCACATACCTGAAGTTTATAAAGCCTCACATATTACTTCTTATTAACAATAGATTCTGCACAACCTTTCAAGCATTTCATTCATACACTTTGAGAAAGAGAGTGCATGGCTAGAGTTGTCAGTATTTGTTAACCCTTAGATGGATACAAATAAATGCATTGGAAATATATATAATTATAGAGTCAGTGACAAAACTGAACATTAGCGGACAGCTAATATGCAAAGTTAACTAAATACTGTGATGATACAACACACCATTAAATATGTTTGTTCCTTTGGCATCAATGAGGTACAATACTGTAAAATTGCTTTCTCAACCTTTCTTTGGTCGACTTTTCTGAGTGCAGTTTCACACTCTTTTTTTCTAGGAACACCATGTTGACGTGGCTACATTTTCACACCTGGAGTGCCTGTACAACCACAGTGTGTAGCTAAACTGGAGCAGATTAAGTTTCAGGGTTATGCTCAACCACACCTCAGTGGTTATGGAAGAGGGGCTTGTTTTGCTCTTTCATTTTCCCTGTGCAGATTTATTCTCTCAAAATCTAAAACTAGTGCTGAAACTAACATACCAAAACAAACAATGATTAACTTATTATGAATAGAAATGAACAAATCCTTAAATGTAAGAAGCTTGAACCAGTAAATAGTTGGTAGTTTGCTTGACAAAGATTGAATAAGATGCCAAATAAATATACATTTGTTGATTAACTTATCAATTAATGGACTGATTATTGCAGCTTTAGTTAAATTGCATAAAGTATTACTTAAAGATGGGGTAGGTAATTTTGGAGAAACCAGCTCGAGTGCAAATAGAGAAGGAAGGTATTCAGGTCAGGTTTGTAGTCTCAGCAAGTATGAGCTGAAGCCACTGTCCACTACAAGTTGCATTAGCAACACATCCGACACTTCAGAAAGTATCAAAAGTGTCAGCAGGGGGGAATAGCCCAAACAAGGAAACTTTCCACCTCTGCCCACGACTGTGACTCATGCAGAAATGCAACCACTTGTTTATATGTAAGTGTGTGTGTGTGTGTGTGCATGCATACGTGTGTCTCCCCGTGGAAATGTCCATGTGGTCAATGTGTGACCCAGGATAACATTACTGTGAGCCGAAGCAAAGCGTCAAACACAAAGCACATATTTAGGCCTAATACGCAGAATAAAAGTCACAGAATACACACAACACATTCTGCTCAAGTGTTGAATATCTGAAGGGCAACGATGACACTGACTCAGCTCCCAAAATGTCATCACTTCTCAATCCTTTATATTAATTAAGCCTGAACTGCAGTTATGAGCTTTCAGGCAGATACCTGAGCGCTGAAGTTGTGGGAGTGGAGCAGTGGGCATTCAACCAGATGTTGCAAGTGTCTACCCAAAGCAGTGCCCAACTGTGAAAGCGCAACTGTTTCTCACAGAAAAGGCTGAATTCCCCCAACTTTGAAAAATATCATCCACAGTATCATTCAGGGTCATTTCCAGCATGTTTAATATGATGATTAATGATAGACTGCATGTGAATATTAGGTTAATCCCCCATCACTTGATGCACTGCTCACCATGTCTGTTCAAGTGGACACCTCCTGAATCTCAACCACAAGGGGAGCCTGCCTGTTTGTTATATGGTATTTCGATCTAAACAGGGGGAATCCTGTGATGTGAAACACTCAAATGACAAATCTTACATTCTAACAAACACAAACATATACACAAATACATTTGTTCCTGTTTCTGACGTCTCCTAGAAAGTGGCCTTTAAACAACTGCCTACACTGAGGTGACTCATACGCCCACTGTTCACATATTTCGACACACTATCTTACAAATTACACCCACACACACTTAACCACTGGTAATTAAGTTGTAAACCTAAAAACAAAAGAATGAACCAATGAATTCTTTCTAGTAACCTCACATAACAGGTAAGTTGCAATGCATCGGATTTGCAGGTGCACTTTCTTTTTAAATGCAAGATAACTAAAGTGACAACAAGCATAGCATAGTTGGAAAACAGATTAGTTGTTAGTAAAGAGTCCAAAACCATGAAGACCTGGGAGGCATGTGCTGAAAATGTTTCATCTGATGCCATTACAGTACAGAGATTGCTTAATATTTGTACTTTGTTTTTCTTGGTTGAAACCTGGCACATTTCTGTATTTGGCACACGAAGGTAGGTTCTGAATATGCAAATTCGTATGCATCATTGGTTTATAGACCAGACTCAGACATGCATTAGGAAATATAGAATACTTTTATTTTGATTTCTGTTGCTGAAAAATGGATGAGTGGAGGGCTCACTGTAGATCTGCTCTGTCAGTATCTCCAGGATGTAAATAAGCAACCTTACTTTTGTACATCAACAATTGTCAACACTTGCACTTTTTCAGGGCCCAGTCATGCACATGATCCTTGTTGTTCACCATGTGTTTGATCTTTGTGTAGCTGACATGACTGATGTCCACATCCATCAACAGACCAAACCCAACCACACAACTTGATGACCTACATTAACTGAAGCATCTAATTGAACAAGGAACAAATACATTTATCCATTTGATTGAATACTGTCTGTGACCCGTGCACCCGCCCTAGCAAATAGCGATGACTGGCTAATAATGGAGATATCTGCTTTGTCTGCCATGTAACAAGAAGGGTGTAGACAAACTTTCCACACACAGTAATAGTTATTACAAGTAGTCAAGCCAGGTTTAATGATATGCTGCTTTATATCACAAAGAATAATACAGAGATTGTATTCCACCTCCAATTTTAATGATACCTCATATACAGATACAATGCACTTATTCATATCCTAATTGTTAGAGAATCGCACACCAGAAAGACACTCCAACCGTTGATCTCCGTCAGAACATGCCTCCATGCATACTCACGTGGACAGCACCAATGCAGAAGTTTAAAAGGAAATATTCCTTTGTAAGCATGCAAATGTACCCACTCCCACATCTCACTGAACAGGTTGCTTGACTATCACGCTTATGCTTCAACCTTGAGTATAAGATATTGCTGCATGGAGGAGGCCCTTACTGTATAAAAACATATACATGTACATAAACACAGATAAACAAACACCTAATTAACCTAAAAAACAAACATGGGGCCAGGTTTTACATACACTGCCACACACCCTTCAAAATGTATAGAGCAGTGAATCATGTTGTTAAATTTCATAGCAGGGCAATAATTAAAAAAAGGGGATAAATCTGCCAACAAACAAGCGAGGGAAACTACAGAACATTACAAAACAAACTGCTGCACATTACCCTTCCATACCTCTGATGGGAAACACATACACAAACACACAAAGTGTAAAAACACATCATGATAGCATCACATAATGGCTCACAATCCCTGAGTGATATACAGTACACCTCCTGTGCCGTGGCTCAGGGAACTACTTCCCTCCTGTCTTTGGGCAGTGGTGTGATAAGGCAGTGATGGGTTGTATTACTTCACTTGGGTACTCCCAGGGGGAATCCCCCTGGTGTTGCTGTGTATGTGTGTGAGTTGTGTGTGTCTCTTCAGAAAGGGAAGAATGCCACCATTGAGCACCCTGCCATTGCGCCTGCAATCCTCTCCCCCGCACCCCCGCCTCTCCCCGTCCTCGCTTGCACTCTGACGTACAGTTGGAGCAGATTTGGTGACACGAAGATAAAAGCCTTCCTCTGTTTCTCTGCTTTCCTCTTTCTCCTGTGTCACCAGAGAGCTGAGTGCTGTTCCCTTGGCCGTAGACATAGAGAGCTCATTCAAACTGACACAATCACTTTTCACTTCTGCTTTGTGATAATCCAGAGTTCAGAGTGTCTCTCTGCAATATGCCAACCATATTGTCAGCAACACTGTACAGGAGGTCTAAAGATGCTATGCCACTTTATATACTACAGCTGTGCTCTAACAACTGAGACAAGAAAGCCTAGTAGGTGCACTTTTTATGCAAAGGCCTTAACTTCCTCTCATAAATCTGACAACTCAGACAAGCCTGCAGAGGTTAAACAGTTCTACACAGTAGCAGCAGACACTCAACCTGTCACTGCTATTCTTTATTGCCAGATAATTAGGTTTAAATGCAGTAAGGACAAAACAAATTAACTTGATCTGTAACATTCTATTTGTCAGTCAGGAAATAATGATACCAAAAATTAACTCACCATTCATATGAGATGTGTTTGCTGTCTGGCAAAAATGGCAACTCAGTGTGGAATTCAGTCAGGACAAAATATACCCTGCAAAAAAGCAGGAACAATATCAACTACAGTTCAGAGAGTAGTTTTTCTAGTGACCTCCTCTTCAGCAAGTTTTGATTGTTCCATTTTATGGTTTTTAGGCCCTACTCTAAAAATTACAACATGTCTCGACAGCCCCAGATTTGTTCAATTCACTCAATAGGCGCGTTCACACCGGAGTACTTTTACCCGTACTTTTCCCGTTTAGTTCCGTTAGTGCCTGGAATTTTGCGTTCACACCAAAAAGAGTACTTATTTCCGAGAACTTTTACCCCCATTTTTAGTGCCTGCTAGAGAGGTGGTACTGTCCTGGGGAGAAAACAGTACCAATTTCGATTGGATGGGCGAATTGCAAACCACGCCCCGTAAAACTCCGAAAAGTTTTGTGAAGCCGCCATAGAGAGGCGAAGTCCCGCCCATCTACTTCCGACCCATGGGACCTTATTTCGAAAAAATTATGTATTGAAGTCAATGGGGAGAGAAAGATTATCTTTCGATCCCATTTGAATTGTGCCACGAATTACACATATGATGTTTGTCAATCTTAAAAAATAATTTCCATGTCAAAAAAGTCACAGTTTGTCGTAAAACTATTGAAATATAAGACTATGAAAAATATGCAACTAGAAAGACTACAAATCCCATAGTCGCGTAAGTGAGCACATTAGTTAGCATTACAGCCTTAGCCTTGTCCTTTTTATTAGCCTTAACATGAAGTAACATTAAGTAACCCAAAATGTTAAACAGTAAGAGTAGTAGTCATATTTCGTGAACCCTTTGAAGAGTACTGTCACACCGGTGTGATCATTCTATAATACACCGTTTAAGCCCGGACGCCCCCGGGAGACATGCTAACGCTAACGCTACATTAGCATCGGCGGTCTTTTCTACTTCATGCGATCTGCACAAATGGTTAACATTGAACATTAAAAAGATCAGGCAGTTCAGGGAGAATCGAAGGAAGGCAGGCAGGCAGGCAGCTTTGCATGACATTCTTCTGGACGTGTTTCATTGTGGTGATAGTGAGGGTAGTCAATCCCTTTTTTGGCAAGACAGTAGTGACGGCCATCTTGGTGACGTGTGTTGTTGTGCAAGAGATGTAGTTCATTGAGCGGTTTCACACAAAAAAAGTCTTACTTCAAAGTTTTACGGCAAAGCATTTTTTTTTTGACTTGCAAAATTATCTTTTAAATTGACAAACATCATATGTGACCCGCTCTATCGAAATCAGTCGGAAGTCGCAACGGCTCATTTCAAAATAAACGTGGATTTGCGTAAAAAACTATTTTTTCGGGGTTCGGGTGTTTTGTTTGATTTTAAATAAACAAAGTCTTGGCTTTCAGAATATGAAACTTTTATTTCCAAAATCACACGATAAATACATTTGTGAAGCTTGTAAAGGGAAGATGACAGGCACCTCTCACTCGCAATCTGCTCTTCCGTAGCGCAGCTCCCCCTCCCTCCGGCTGAAATTATGAATGTAAGGCATATAGTATTCATAGATAACACGGCAGGGTCCATTACAGTTTGTTTTCATCTGATTTCAATTAAACAAAGTCTTGGCTTTCAGAATATTAAACTTGTTTCGGCAAATTTAGATGATAAATACAACTATGAAGCTTGTAACGGCATAATTACAAGCGGAGAACGGAGTAATTTAACGTCACAGCAAGCATAACAACAGCCGGTGTTTCTCGTGAGTGTTTTCCCCGGGAAACAAACACAATATACACAAACGCAAAAATACACAAACACGCAAACACACACACACACATACACACACACACTCGCGAGCTTCCCCCAGACCAGTAATCCAAACGGAAATATTTTCCCTCCGGACTATTTTGATCATTTGCTCCGCTAATAATCAATCAGATCGATGGATTCCAGAGAAGAGGAAACTTTGAAGGCCTTTTTCTCAAAATGATGACTCGGTGACAGTCATTATATAATGTGACATATTTTGCTTAATATTTGGAGTACAAAAACAATCTTGATATCATTAGAAAGCTAGGAATCTCCTCTTTCCAACAGTGTATACAACTCAAAATGTGTCTTCGGGTCAATGCGACTGATTTCGATAGAGCAGGTCACATAATATGTGTAATTCGTGGCACAATTCAAACAGGATCGAAAGATAACTTTTCTCTAGCCATTGACTTCAATACATAATTTTTCCGAAATAAGGTCCCATGGAGGTCCACCGGAAAGGAAGGGACTTTGCCTCTCTATTGTATTTGCTGGCATTAGCATTAGCATTAGCCCCGCGCACCAACGGAGAGAGAATAACTAAAACATGGGAGCGGTGGAGTGATGAGGAGGTGTCGGCGTTCTGGCGATTTACTCGGAAGACTTCAGTAGAAGCTGCTGGGAGTCCCAGCACAAAACACAACCCTCTCTCTTTTCCTCCATACCCAAATCTCTAAAAATGGGGCTGCAACGGATCTGATACAGACTGATACAGATTTGAAAATGCTCTGACGTCAGGAACGAGGAGCTCCGCCTATATGGCCAACTCTCCACCTATCAGGGGAATGAGAGGTTGCCGTGGCATGGTAACAGCATGGTAACATGACGCTCGTGCCTCGCCCCCCTCCTTTGCAGGGGGGCGTGGTCAGCTGCAGCTCATGCAATGACAGGGCTGGAGGAGAGCAAATAGAGCGAAATGAGGCATGGCTAAAATGCATGATCTGTTTGGTATTTTGAAAATAAAAACGTATAAATATACCTTATATAGGTATGGCCCTACAATATATTATTCAAATATAGCATGACAGGTCCACTTTAAGTTAAAATCGAATGTGCAAGCTGGAAGGCAGTGGTGTCAGGACAGATTATGACACAGTCACGATTGATCATGACTATCAACGTTTCCCTGACGTAATGTGATTTGATTTTACAGAGGACTCTGGCCGCGATGAGGCAAGAGTACTAAGGTGCTGTCTGTTATCAGTGATGATGAGCTTCTCTCCATTTCCACCATGACCCAGTGTCCACTGCCATCAATGTTGAATGAGGTATTGTAATGGATGATCTACAGAAATTTCCTTTTTTGGGGGTTGTCAAAAGCTATACAACTTGACTTCCCTGAACACACTAAAAACACTTTCAACTTAATTGCAATAGACTGATGGGTGCAAGAACAAGATTCCATGAAAACAGCTGACTATTGTGGACGATGATGTCATTTTTTATTGAAGGAAAAACAATAAAAGGCATATTGTTGAACTTTGAACTGTGTCTATGCTTTGATTTGTTATGTGCAACTATAAATAGCATAATTTTAGGAGATTTGGTTAATGTTTAATAAATGTTTAAAGCACTTAAGTTATTAAAGTACAGGAAAATGTCAAGTTACCCCAATTTAAATTAATGTTTGATTCATTCATTCACACAGTATATCTCGCTCAAAATTAAATACTTGTAGGAAGTAGTAATTCTGAGTAGTCTGTACAAAGTGAAGAGTAACCTTTTTAGTCAATTGTTAAGTACTCACATGTAGGTACTACACTAAATAAGAATGTGTAAGTAAAACAGACAATGTTTTTAAGGCAATCAGTTTGCATTTCTTTTTCAAGTGAGGTTAACTATTTAGAATGTACAGTGTTAAACTGCATGGTGGAAGAATAAATGCAGCATGTTACAATAATATTGCATGAATGACATTGCAAGGACAAATAAAAAGGTTACAGAGGATGAAATGTTTGGTAAATATAGATTTATATGTATTAACTTGTGGAAGGTATAAAGAATGTCCTTCTGATTTTGCTCTGACAACAGTATAAACGCAAAGATGTGGATTCTTTAAAGACTTAACTGAAAGTAAAAATAGTTGAATTCTCAGGAGTCCTGTCTTCATGGAGAGAAAAGACATTTTATCATTTCAATTTTAGGTTTATCTACATTTTGGGCTAAAATGTTCATTGGTTACGGTAAGGGTAGATTAAGACCCGAAGGAAATTAATATAAATCTAAACATTTCTTGCATGGTGACAACAAGTGCTTGTGTGTGTAGCTGTGGTTGTGAATGAGTCACCTGACACGGGATGCTGGTGGACGCAGTTGATTACACACACGTCCAATTCTATAAAAAGGACACGGTCATAATCTCTAATCACTTCCATGTCTGGCAGAAAAAAGGGAGCAGGTTAATCTGGATTACACGTCACCATGGTGAAGTCACAGCCGAGGCATCCGATACCCTGACCAGCCAGGAAAGAGAGGGGAAACACAAAGACAGGTAGAAGACAGGAGACGATTAGAAACCCCCACATTTTTTAAGATGCAGTATCTATTTACAAGAAGGAGAGAACAAGTAATAATTCCATTTGCAAAATTCCTATTTAGCCTTGTTTTGTTATTGCAAATGAATAACACTGAAACTACAATGGGGGGTAGTCCTTTTAACCATAACTTTACAAAAAGTAACATTACACTTATGGAGAGTGAAAAGGTAACCACATGACCTGAAAACCAAATGAAAAGTCCACCCGACCAAACATAAGCCTACATCATTTTATAATGTTTATTTGTTTTATTTGTAAATGTCAGAGTTATTGTAAGTAGATTGTGACACACTTAGATCAAAGCATGCTTGTATATAATAATTTAATTTAATTCATAAAGACTAACCCTGGATGACCCAGACATTGCTTTAAATCTGACAAGAGGGAGAACAGAACAGGGCATGAAGAAGGACTATTAATCTATGCCTATAGGATATGTTTTTTACCTAATGAACCATGGAGTTGGACTGAAATAAACTTCATCAACAATTGAGTGTATTGAAAACTTGCACATGATGACAAACGGATAAGAACCCCATCAGAGCTGAAAATAATTGATAATAATGCTTGGATTATCATGATAGGTGTAATATTCACCCACTCAACCGCAGTGTTCACCCCCATTTTGATGGAAGAAACAATACAACAAACTATTAACAACTGTTTGAACAAGTATGATGATTGGAATTGAAGAGGGGATTTTTAAGTTGAATCAAATTTTAAAATCCATGCACTGTTTTTGTTTTAGCTGAGCCCTGGTGGCATGTGATGTGCAAGCCCTGCAGCTGATCCGGGCACTGACCAGTGTTCTGCAGCTTTTATCACCACTCAATCTTCATAGACAAACTGAGCATGACTGGAATGTTGAATCCTCTGCTAATTCACTGCATACTTAAATGTGATAAATGGGGAGAGTTTGGGGTAGTTAAACATTTTTAAAGGTTTTCTCTGAAAAGCACATGCAAAAGCACATTTGTGCCTTTCTTATCTGTAGAGGGGATGTGTCTAACATGGAGAGGAGTTTCCAGGGCAGATAGTTTCACATTAACCTATACCATGAAGATGCTTTCTGCTATGTTTTACCTTCAGTCATAAAAGCTACTTCTCCTGCAGGAGCGTTGTATTTTGACAACAGTAATGTTCTGTCAGTCTCAGCTAAAAAAGCCTCAGCTGGTGTGGAAGAAGCATCGCTGCTATGCGAAGCTTGCAAGCCATAACACTCACAAACCTGTAGTGTGTGTCTGTTCGACGAACCAAAGGTTATATCTTCCGTCTACGAACTTTTTATTCCCCGCTCTTCCAGCCTCATCCCCGGCTAGACAGAGAAGCTGAGAGCAGCAGGGAGATGTACCCTCTACAGTTGTTTCACCCTGGGTATGACGGCTGTCTCAGCTGACTGTAAAACAATCTCTTACTTAATAACATAAATAACACTGAGTGTGCTGATTGTGTCTCATTACAACCTGTATCCTATATTGCCCAGGTCGCTTTTAGCGGGGACACGCTGTACGGCTAAAAATACCTGTCTACGACTATATTTGGCTTGGCTGGATCACAATCACACCGCTAAAATAGTCGGTACAATGAATGGGCTCTCTGCTATCTCACTGCCTCCGTGATGCTAAATTTAGTAACAAGGCTTGCGTCAATCACGAGCCTCAGTGCGTCAAGCCTTCCCCCGCCTCCCGGGGCTCGTCATTGGTCAGAATTGGGACGCTGACCGGACAATACGCGCTTCCTGATTGGCTCTTGTGATTTATTGTTCCTCGCAGCTCCGGAGGCACTTTTTTAATTTTGAGGTAGCTGAGCACGATTGAAGGATTATTCCTCCTCTCATATCCTGTCCACCGCTATAGTGTTCTTAATCTGGTAAGTGATAGTATTTCCTCACTATTGACTAAATGCAGCTCCAATTAGATTAACTTTAATATGCAAATTGCAATGGCCCCAGGGTAAAATTGAGCCACATGTTATTTGTTATAGCAATTTTCCTCAAGCATGGGTTAAATCCTTTTTTTAAATAAATATTAATTGTTCCCGTAGATATTTTTTATTATAAAAGCCCACTTTTAACTCTGTTTTATTAACAGCCCCACAATGTAATTTATTAGATAAAAATTGACCCCGCTGTAACTTCCCTCATCAGAATTGTTCTTTGAATAAGTGTCAATGTTATGACAGAATAAAGCTGGACACTGTTATTTGATTTCAACGAGATTACGGAAATAATTTGATTTGTTTTGAGAATTTTCTAATTACATAAATCCACAAAATAACATAAGCCCTGATAATCGACTAAATGACATGTGAGGGTGGGGATTTGAAATAATAGGAGTTAAAGAAGGTTCTCAAAACAGCTAGAAAAAACAATTTAGATATCCTGTCAGTTGATTTGATTGACAGTTGCAGGTTTTCAGTGTCATGACAAGATAACATGACAGATCATTATTATTATTATTGGCTTATTAATGATTAAAGGCACAGAGTCAACATTGAACATCCTCTCAGACAGGCTGAAATAGACAACCATAAATAACTATGGCTGATGTTGCATGAAATGGAAATACTCAAGTACAATAAGTATGCGATATAGTTAAGTATTAGTAGTTGATTCCTTTTCATAATCAGAGTACCTTTATTTATCTGACTATGGCAGATATACGGCAGATGTATAGTGCAGATAAAGTGAAGAGAATAGACTTACATATTACATTTTTTTTTAAGTAAGCACATGTTATTAATATAAACACAAAAAGTAAAAACAAATAACAGATAAGTGTACCATGGTAAAAAAAAAAACTACGTAGTGGTAGGCCTACATTTAGAAAATAAAAATGACCATATAAAGTTATAGAAGTAGTTACACCACAAATATTCTTATATTTCTCAAAGGAAGTTTATCGCTTCTTTATGTGATTTGGATCATGTTAAGTGAACGTTTAGATAAATACTTCTCACTGATAAATAATATGAAGGTATTTTTTTAAGTTCTTTAAATTAATCTTCCGTTTTACTGATACAAATGGCATTTGGGCAAATGCACAAGGACTGCAAGCTCGCACGGTGGACCCCTCTCGCATCATCCGCTGCAACCATCAAACCAACCGCCTCTCTCTCTCATTCACTCCTCTCCCTTTCTCTCTCTCTCTCTCTGGCAGGGCTTATGTGTCTGGTACAGTATGAGAGCGAGGGAGAGAGAGGGCGCTGAGTGACGTCACCTCTCCCATGGCGTCACATTGACGTAGCGCATACCAGTGTGGAGGCAGAGCCCACATAAATGCACTATTTGACTTTCTCCACTCAGACGGCGCACATAAACAAACCCGCGTTACAACTCCACACTTTGCAAAGCACACCATCAGCATTGACACACTCACGGGAGCGGACGCAGACACACTCCTTTACACCCGGGAGATTTTGATTGTGTAATGTTCTCTTTCATTTTTTTCTACTTTTTGGTAAGTTTACTTTAAAGAAGGTAATAAGAAGAAACTTTTTTTTGTCGCCGATGAATCCTGATCTTCTACAATATTACGAGAAAGAGATTTTTTTTTTACATGTATATTTTTCTCAACATCACTTCGACTCTTGGTGATTATTCTGGATGGAAATAGGATACTTCATGCAAGGTTATTACCACATGTAAAGACGGAACCGCTACAGCAAACCAGTAAGTAAACTCGGAATGAATGATTAGAGTCTGATATTCTGCCGTAGCGCTTTTGACTGCCAGACTTTAAAACAAAAAAGATGGATTATAAATGTGTCCGCATGTTTTTATTTCCTAAATCCTAAATGTCAAGCTGAATCTTCCCTTTAATATCACCCTCTGTCTATTTCTCCCAACTCTGTGCGTCTAACCTGTTGATATGTCCAACTTCAACACGCTATTCATAATATCGCCTGATCCTGTGCCGTAGCCTATGTCCAAAGAGCTAAATTAAGCTGGATTTGAATTTAATTTGCAGTGGGAAGGTATCATATCCTTTCTGGTTGTCATGGAAATGAGATGCCTCTCACTCACACAATGAATAGTGGAGTCAGACGCACTAATGGTCTGAGGGGAGAAGAGTAACCTACATTCAGGCAGGAGAGTTAAAGCTCTCTGATTTTGTATTATCTGAGGGGTTATGCTGAAGGTCTAAAGGAGTTATTTACATGGTGTGTTGTGAGATATGTGTGTGTTTGTCTTTGTGACACTGATAGATAGACCATGAGCACTATATTGTTTCAAAAATAAAGTCTATACAGCATTATCATTATTAACGCTGGCTTGGTTTTTAGGATGAAAGATCAACATGAAAGGTAATAGATGTTTTCCAAACAGTCACAGAGTCTGAGCTGTCGCCTGAGTGGTGGCAAATGTCTCTAATGTCAGCTGTCTGCTGTCTCTGTGGGAACAAGGTCTCTCCTCTGTGTCCTTCATTGATTGCAGGAAGAAAAAAATTAGCCACATCAAATGTCAGAAGCCCTCTGAATAATTTCCTAGACACATCTGATGGCAACAAAGACACTTAGTTCAAAGCAGCTGCTATCTCTGTGTGGCGAGAAACTACTGAGTTAAGGTTCCTGAGTAACTTAGTGGTTTTACCTTTCCTTCTTACTTGTTCTCTGTTGTGTTCTTTATCTATGTCACACACTCAGGTTTACGCACGCAGGGATTCTGACAGGCTCCCTCTCAGGGCAGATTTACAGTACTCACATATTTCTCTGGTCTCTCCTTTATGTCCTCTCTTTTCTCTGTCTGTTTGCTGGAAGCCTCGCGCTGTCCGGGGTTATTGGTGTGAGGGGCTACCGGGGGCTACCGGCGCTCCGGGGCGCGTGCTTTGCAGCTCTTATGTCGTTCACTTGGTTACCGGTGCGCGCGGGGCCAGAGCCCCACCGACCGGCTCGGCCTGAGAATAAGAGAAAGGGGATCCGTTTGCTCATTTAGAGAAAAAAAAACGGACTGAATGTCTCACTTTGCAGGAGAACGTTATTTTCCCCCCTTTTAAGTGAATTTTCCCTCTCCTAACCCTCCTCGGAGGATGTGATAAGAGCCCATTTACGCACAGTTACACCCTTAACTTCAGAAGCTTATGAAAGAATGACTATTTTGTCTTGCATCAAGGACTGTCTTATTTCTAGCCTACTGCTGCCAGAACCAAATAGTTTTTTAAGCACTCAAATTGATTCCACACGTAATAAATAATGCCTTAACTGTTCCAAGTCGACCCTTATCAAATAAGTGTTATAAAGCCTGACGTGCTTGTTTACTCTCGTTTGACTTTCTTTATTTCAACATATTTGCAGGGTTTGTGCAACATTACATTTGTATAAAACCACATCCTGACCAAGGAAAGAGTTCAACTTCAGACCTAATGTTTTCTCTCAGAATTGTTCTGTAAGAGTTTGGAGAAAAGTGGAAGAGTTTGATGTGTTGACACAAAGATAAGAAATGACAGCAGGCTGCAGGTGCCTGTCTGTTGCCCTGCGAGTCGGTTATGGGGGCTGTGGCTTGTAAACAGACAGTACTGAGATGCACACCAGGATGTGGAGTGGTCTCTCTTATCCCTGAGGGTATGTGTGTCCGGCAGAGAGAGAGCTTGTGTATTTAAGAGAGTGTGTGACAGAAAGGGGGCGCTATGGGCCTTGAAATCCGTCTGCCAAAGTGCGTCTCGCTGCAGTGAGGGAGTTGGAGGCGCACGGCGCACAGGACTCGGCTGGTTTGGTTTCAGGTCCGACTCTCCAACATTTCTTGGTTTCTCTCTGCCTCTGGATGAACCCTGAGCAGGCGAATACGGCAGTGATCAGAGGCAAGAAAAGCGATGGCTTCGAGGCACTGGCACAGACTGCTTTTATAAAAGTTCTCACTTTTGTAGGTCTGTATTTCTATAAGTAGTTTACTGTTGAAGCTGTCTTTCGAAACGCAACATTTAGATTATAATAATACTGGAGCACAGCTTAGAATGAAACTTGTCGCCCACGTAAGTGTAAGTCTTGAAATGAGCTAAAGGTCCTCAGTTGTGGTTCATATTATTTTCTTTGCAATATAGATTCAGTGTCATATTTAATGACAAATTGTTCTGTGTTTAATTTGAATGTGTAAGTATTGCGTTTGCTTTGTTTAAAATGGATTTACATCTATAATGCAATGATCTTCTTTTTCTGTGACTGGCATCTTGTTCTCGCACAGAAGTTTGCATCCCCTTTCATCTTTCTGTTGCGTTTCATCAGATTTTCTGACTTTAACTTTCAAACGTTATATTTCTTTTAATTTAGTGTGTAAACATTTTTTTGTTTCTTATTGTATTTAAATAGAAGGCTGACAACTTTTTTTCTGGGCTGTAATACTGTGTGAAGAGTAGACCAACCCACTTTAGAAGAAATTCGGTAAATGAAGTTTTGGAAAGCAGTGCCTATTTGAAAAAAAACAGTAAAACATCGATCAATGCATGTTTCTAAATCTTGAGTGTGTATTGCTGCTTTATTATTGGCGCTGAATGGAGAGGACTGTACCGTTTTTCCGCCTGCCGCCACACCACTGACTCAGACATCTCTCCTCCAAACACAGGTTCGGAAGAGCGCGCCCAGCCGAGGTTGGAGCCGCGGCGATCGGACACTTCTTGTGCGACGCCCGCCGAGTCCTCCCCGCTCCAGGAACCCTGTCCCGGCCGCAGCCACGCCACCCCTCACCCCCGGACACTCAGCACCATTCAGCGCGAAGCTTTTCCATCAGGTACAGACACATCACGTCCGTTTAGCCTTCCTTCATTCGTTCTTCTTTCTTTCTTTCTTTTTCTTCTTTCTTTCACGTCCTTATATATTTTCTGGTGTGGCTCAGGTTTGTTTTTCAGGACTTATTGTGGTGTGATAGGTAGGCTATGTTTGATTATCTTCTGTTTTAAGGAAAAATTGAAAAACGGCCCCCCAAAATATGCTCAATTTAAGGGTTAGGCTACATCAGAATTTGGCTGTTTTCTAGCGACATACTTACATTCATAAGCAAATCATAAAGTTGTATGAACATGCTGGTGATCTGATCTTTGTGCGCGAGAGTTTCAGCTCGTGTGTGTGTGGTTGTTTGGGTGGCTCGCCAGTGCGGACTGAATTGACATTTCAATAATCCTTCTAATGACTCAACAAGGTCTTCAAAAGCCTTTATGACTAATTCAGGCCAAATTATGTTTATATGTTTCACTTGTTATGTGTATATTATTTTACACTAAACCTGTCTAAATTAATATTATAACATAATTTAATGTATCTCCTGGATAAATTAAATAGATGATAAAACCTTCAAAAGGATAAACTAACAAATGGTCTCTGTGATGTAAGGGTGCATAAGTATAGAAATCACTTTACTCCTTGTGTGAGGCCACTGAATTCAAACTCAAAATTCACTGACAACAAACAACATCCTCTGTTTTTGTATTTATGTTTGCAACTTCATCTTTTCATTTGTTAGATCTATGGCATTCTGACAATGAACAAGCGCGCACAGTTATTGGAACAGCTGCAGTTTGTCCAGTTGAAATGCACACCTCGAGGTTAGAGACTGTTTCCCTTCGCCTCACTATGCTGCACCACCTTTGTCTGACTCTGCTTGGGTTGTCTGTCCTCTTGCTTACACTCATACACAAACACACACACAAACACACATCTGCTTGCATGCAAGTGTAATAAAAGCAAGCTGATGGTGGTTTTGGAGTATAGAAGATTTCAAGATTTTTCTGCAGGGGCATGAAAGTAAAGACACTCTGGATACAATTATATTTGTATTGTTGAGTGTGTGAGGGGATGCGTACTTGTGAGCATGGGTGTGGGTGTTACTGAGTGATGGCTAGGCACACCAAATGTAAAGCACCAAGTGGTTTTACAGGTTCTTCTTAGGATAAGGGTGCTTGTTATTGGCAGAAAGAGTGTATACAGGTTAGTGTTGACATCTTTAACATCATGAGAGATGAAAAAAAGTGTGTGTGTGTGCTGTGCGCGTGCCACTATGTGTGTATGAAAAGATCATCACATCAAAAGTGTCTTTCCTCAGCTGACACACAGAGTCAATAATCAGAGCCCAAAAGATAAGAGATACTATGTTTGTAGTCAGCTGTCAAGTAGATTATATTTGTTTTAAAACAATTCATAGCCTCTCTTTTTTGTGTTTTATATCTATTTTATTTAAAGGTATATGTCTGCATAAGGCTGCCAACAAAAAAAACACAGGTGCAAAAACACATACAGTATACTAATGCAGCATTGGGCAGTGGCTTTGACCTACTGACACAACACTGAGAGCCACAAAGTTCACCACTGTACTCTGCTCTGCTCACGATTGAGTTTGTTTTTCCTCTACTTACTTTGATGCCTAATCTGTTGCAAAAATACTTTAGGTATAACCCAGAAAGGCCCCATGAAGCCCTTAATGCTGCGTGTGTGGTTTTCCACGTGGGTATAGAAGAGTTGGTCACTAGAAGAAGAACAAAATAATGACGTCAAGCACATCACGCAAGCCTACAGTTTGACTCATATCCTCAATTTAAAAAAACTCATGCAGCATTATATTCCCAATATGACATATAACCAAATAAATGTGAGATCTTGAATTTATTTTAAAAATAAATTGCAGGATTATTATTTTTAACAGGGGACAGTGCTTTGTTGAACTGTCTCTTTTTGTTATACCACATAAGGACCAACAGAAACATTAAATAAATAAATAAAGTGATAGACGAGTGTCTCCCTTATTGTTTTTTTTTCTTTTTCTTTAATTACCGCTTTGAGTCATTCTTATGTCTTTCGACCCCCTACAGCCATACTGCCCCTCAGGTTGAATTTAATTGTGTTGAAGCAGCTTAAATTAATGTGTCACTCAGCTTCCGCCATGAGTGACAATCGTGTGCAGGCTGTTAGGCATAGATGACCGCAAACTAAAAGTTGTAGGCTATTTTAAAAACGTGTGCTTAAACGTATCGGTAAAAGTTATTAGGGGAGAAAGAGTGGATTTCTGCAGGACTTTAAAATTATTTTAAAGAAAGAACAGGAAATGGGCTGTAATTCCCTGACTGGGGCTTCGTGCCTCCGTTTGGATGCTGGTATTTGTGGGTGCTTTAACAACAGCAGTTCCCGATGTGTCCCGTATTTGACTAGACAAACATGACGCGCGGGGAACAGGGGCGATTACGACAGAGCGCGCGCATGCTGGGCGTCATTGGGAGCCGCGTGTTGACAGTTCCCTGCTCAGGAGCGACGAGCAAACACCACAAACCCAGCGCTGACACTCATGACCGATTAGCCCGCACACGCATGCACACACACGTGCACGCAAAAGCAATGTTTTACGTAAAGGGTTTGATAAAATGAGACCATATAGTGCACGCACAAACACACAGATTAAGAGGTGGTGGCCTGTTGCTGTGACAGAATTAAATCAAGGGGGAAAACTCAAGACATACCGACTGGCGTCTGTAGCAGTTAGAGGAAATATCTGTGTCTGCATTTGTCAGTGTGTGTACGTGTGTGTTTGTGTGTTTGTGCATTTGTGTGTGGGTTGTGCAGCCAGCATTCAGCACCACCATGGGGTTCCATTATTATTTAATGTTATCTCATCTGCTTTGCCATCTGACTAACCGTACACCCACCCACACACACGTGCACACACAGATTCCCAGCACACACACATGTACAAACACACCCTGGTCACAGATACTTTTCGGTGTGTAGAGTGGATTAAATCTCTGCTTTGAATGCTTTGCCTCAGGATTGTGCACTGATGAGCTGCAGCTTCTCTAACTGAACTGACTGTAGGAGAGTCTTCATTGCCTGGAGGTCGTGTGTGCGTGCTTCAAATGTCTACTTATTCAGTGAAGTACAAGAAGTGTTAAAGCAGGAAATGGTCTAAATGGCAATAAAAGAAAAATATTTCTTTAAAGATCCTATTAGGAAACTTTTATAAATGAGCAAAATCTCTGAGATCTAAAGAGCTGAAAAGAACTGCCTGTTTCATCAGATATATGCAGAATTTTTTTATCGTGCACTGTTAATTGTTACCCTGTACTACTTTTGTGAGCATGTGCCTCCACCCTTTAAATTCACTAAAGGGTTGTTCCTGTACTGTGCTTCTGTGGGCAATCTCCTTCTTATTGAAGTCCTGCTTTCAGTTGAAATCAGTTGTCAACTAATGTGTAATTTCCTCACTGAATGATTGTTGCCGTACAGCTGTACTCTACTAACACTATTAAAATGCTTTTTGACAGAAAACATTTTGGAATACATCTGGTGTTATGTGCCACGCAGCTCTAACCTACGTGTGCTCTGTCTCTCCAGCAGACATGCCCTGTGTGCAGGCTCAGTACGGGCCCGCCCCCCCCAGGCTCAGCCTACTCTGGCCAGTCCTTCAGTTACCAAGGCGACAGCTACAGCTCTGACCTCATGACCCCTGATTACACCAAGCTGGACCTTGGTGGTGGTGAGATCTCCGCTGCCGCCACCACGTCCCTCCCCAGCTTCAACGTCTTTGTGGAGGGGAGCTACGAGCCCAAGTCCTCCTGCCTCTACCAGATGCCGACACACCGGCTCATCAAGAAGGAGGAGGAGAGCTACCCGACGGCTCCGCCCATGGAGGCCATGTCCTCCTCCACCATGTACTTTAAACAGTCTCCCCCCTCCACCCCCACCACCCCGTCCCTGCCACCCCAGCCTGGCACCTCCTTCCTGTGGGACGACCACCCCCTGGCCCCTCCGTCGCACCCCCACTCTCTGGGCTCCCTGGAGACGGGCCCTCTCAAGTCGCCCCGCTTTCCGCACTTCTACCAGCACTCGCCGCCACACAGCGGAGGCAGCATCGGGGGTTACGATAATCTCGGTGGTGGACTAGTTCGCACCTCCTCCTCTTCCTCCTCCTCCTCATCCTCGGTCTCCCATCCTCACTGTCCACCCCTGGAGCAGCCCATGTACCAGCTGCACCGCGGGGCCGGGGGCAGCAGCCTCGCCTTTCGTTCCCTGGCTCTCGGGCACTGTGGCCCCCTACTAGGAGACAGCCTGCCATCGCCTCCTCAGCGGGGCCTCCAGGGAGAGGGCACCTGTGCGGTGTGTGGGGACAACGCGGCCTGCCAGCACTACGGCGTACGCACTTGTGAGGGCTGCAAGGGCTTCTTCAAGGTAAAAACCCTCAAAGCAAATAATTCATATCATTGTTACTCCAAACCCTGAAACTATTATAAAAGCCTAAAGCTTAAACAATGCCATATATGGAGTCATTCCATATTTCTTCCTTATGTTTCTTCCTTATATTCCTTAAGGTATTGTAAAGTACCCACTCCTCTTCCTGTCCTTTAATCCGATAAACAAACACAAGAGCAGATGCACATTCACATTCACAACAGACAGTCAACCTTAAAATATCATCAAGTAGCTGCATACTGACTGACGTTTTGACATGTTTCCTGCAACCATATAAATAATCTTAAGAGTCACCACAACACACCCACAGGGGTCGTCTCTCCACGCAACCAAGTAGGCAAATTGTGTGTATGCATGACTATGTGCTGTGTGATTGCTTGTGTTATGTGAGAACACAAAGTGTGGTAAGAGTGTAGTTAAAAAAAAATCCTCCTTGAAATCAAAGTTTCCTTTCCGAGTGTTTGCAGTTAATCAATGGCCATGAAACTGACCACATTTCTCTGACAATATAGAGGACGATATGAGTCAGTTTGAGATTTTGTCCGTCAAATAATTCAATCTAACACTTATCAACCCACTGTCTCACATCCCATGTTACAGCACATGTGGTCACACACAACTCATAGTTTAACGTGACCAAGTGACAGTTTTTAGTCGGACAGATTTTCTCGTACAAGTCATAAAAACACTAAAACAAACTTATCTGGCATGTGCTCATTGAAATAACAGTAAACTCAGCAACACCAAGTCATTTCTTTGCAGAGTTTTTGAATTATAGCATATTCCGACACACTTGTTAAGTATTTCTATTGGTTGCATGAGACAAGAGAGTGAAATTAAGTGACAGCAAGAAGGGGGTGCACACACAGAGGTAATTGAATAATGCCTCTGGTAGGTGGAAATGAATTATCCTTCTTTTCAATTAGTTTCACAATTTGTTTTTATTTAGTAATTAATGAAAGCAGCGTCTGGTGGCAGGCAGCAGGCCGCGGGCTGTCTGCTTGCTGCAGCGCTCAGCACACACAGCCTGTCAAACCTCGCTATGTTTCCTTTACACACACATGCAGATGCAACTGACCATGCACACACAACATATGCACATGACCACAGATTCATACAGTAGCATGTACATGTGTTTCCAGTCTGTTACTCCCTGAATCCAGTGCAAGAGCAGAGGCTGAAACATGCCTTACACACACCTGCTCTTTTCCTATTTATATTATCATGCATCATTACATCCATTATCCTGATGGCTTTATTGTCCCCTAAAAATATGTTCCTGATTATATTTAATTATCCCTGAATAGTTATCACACATTAAACTATAGCAGAGGCTTGCTGTAAATTGTTGTTATTTCATTAGTGCAATTTGATGGCACATATTCAATGTGAATTCATTTTAGCTCTTAAACAAAGAGTTTGTTTTTCCTGTTTTTATTATTTTTGGCAGAATAATGAAGTCCATTCACTGGTGTCCATTTATTTAGTGCACCCATTCAGAATTTGAATTTTTAAAGATAAATAAAAACTAGATCTCAGGTACAATACAAACATTAAGCTAAAAGCAAAAACACATTTTAAAAGGTGACCTGTTTTACCGCATGTTCTAACCGGTGATTTACATTAGCTTTGCTTTTATCAGACAAAATACATGGTTCAGCGCTATGTGTTATTTTCACTGCATGCATGCTATGTAAGTCATAAAAAGCTGGGATGTGGTACTGGCAGTCTGTGAAGGAAAACTGAAAATGAAAAAGGTAACATACATATTACTTATCAATTGAATCCCATAAAGAAAACCGTAAAATCAGCAGCTCAGAGCTACACATAATTCTTTCACTTACTGACAGACAGAGAGAGATTGCCTCTGATTAAGAAGCCGAGGAGAGGAGGGAAACGGGAGACAGAGGGAGGAGAGGGGGGAACAATGTCCCTAAAGGCTTTAATTTAAGCCAAAGCTATTTACACATGTTATATGTAAAGAATCTGCCTCTGCATGCCTCCAGCCTGCCCCCCACATCACCCACAGCATGTGAGCTTCTGTAAGCGTGCGCGTTTATGAATGTGCCTTCAGCACACACAACTCATTCTGTAACTCTGAAAGTCAATGTTTAACTGAGCAATATTTCACTTGAATTAAGTCCTTTTCCCACACAAACATAATAGCACCCTAACATTTATTTTTCTGATATGGCAATATTTAATTAAAAAAAAGAAGTTGTAATAGTGAAAAACCGCCATGGTAAAACAAGACAGATGAAGTGCACTAGAACAAAGTAAACTCCTCACCACTCATACACACAAAAGAGTGCCTATTTCTCTACACAATGTACAGAGCAGAAGACGGATCTACAGATTTGCTAACCATATTGAGATAATTTGATCTGACTATCAGAGACTAGTTAGTTACAGAGCATTAGCTCTGATATGTAGTGTCTATGCTGAGACGCCAGTCCTGCCCCATGCTGCCTATTAGAAAGCAAAGTCACAAGAGCCCCACACACACACACACACACACGCACGCACGCACGCACGCACACACACACACACACACACACATGCACACACACACAGCAGTGGAGAGAGACAGGAGACAGACCAACTCATGAGAGCTTAATTTATCAGAACCTTAATTGATCATTTCAATCTCAGGCTTTTTTTGGAACCAGCTATCACAGGCCCTGAGGTCACTGATGGGAACACTTCCTCTTATACAAACATCTGGGTCAACCCAGCTGTCACCTGAACATATGCTGCACGAAAACACATGTTTTATGTCAAAAGAGGAGTTTAAAGAAAAAGAGTGAAGGCTACCCTTATAATACAAACCTAAGAGTAAAAATACTTTTAAACTGAAAGCTTGTCCTTGGTGCTGAGTTTATAGAGGTGTAAATGTTGGCATGAGGTTTTGTGCGTCATCCAGCTTCTCATGCAGCTTTATGTTTAGTTCGGACTCTCACTAAACGGATGCTATTTTCCCTCAAACACATTAATGACCATAACTAACTTATCCCCGCGTGCACGGGTCACTGACCATTGAAAGGATGAGAGCGAGCCACGGTGCCATGGCAACGGCTCTCATCCAGCGCGGGCGCCCATTACGCGCCAGTTCCGCACTCGCGCCGGAGCATATGGAATAATTGGTGTGTTATTGGTCTCCCGGGGGCACGGGCATGTGTGGCGCGAGGGGTTCCTAATTTGATGTATTTGTTTTGATGTGTTTTAGAGGCGTTAAAGAACAGGACAGACTGCGACACTTTCCGCGCGTTTCGTTTGTTTAATTTACAGTTTGTTCTGGTGCTGTCTCGCCTGAGTGGACTAGGCTAGTTCAAGCATGACTGAGAGTATACATGTAAACACGACCAATGACAGTAATTATAGTCTAATTGTAAGTTTAATGTTATCCTTTCATTGTAGAGCAGTTGCACCTAAGGCGAAGGCTTGCCCAAGAGTTTTAATCCAAAGACGTCTTTACAGATTGGCAACATGCCACAGGAGGCCTCACCGGATGCCAAAGTTACACAATATGCTTATATTATGGTCGAAATGCTTCTTTAAAATGGGCTGTTGCAATGTATACGTCTAATTCTGCTCAGGGAAGATTTCATTGAGTCATATAGCTCGGATTGAGAGCAGTTGTTTTTGACCAGCAATCAGAAACGCACGGGATTGGCCGATTGGTGTGCGCTTGCACGAGAGCAGGCGTGCTTTCATTGGGCCACCATCTCTATTTTGTCTTTCATCCGGACCCCACGTGGCCCGTTTCTGATTTCATTTTAATAAGGTCAGTAATAATCGCTCGAGCCAGCCGAGGAGAAAACAGCCCCCACGGGGCCCATTGAGAGCGGCGCGATGCGCGAGGCCCCGGAGGTGCCACGAGCTGACCCGCAAGCTTCACAAACAATCTGATCACGCAGCTCTTACGGCCACTGTCCCCCTGTCTCGCGGGACCCGCCTCGGCACGCTAAGCACTCAGTCCCTATTGTCAGCTCCGGCGCTAATAAAATTGTCCCTCCTGCAGGCGAGGCTTGTTGGAAAATTAATTTTATCTAATTATACTGATGTCAACGCCGCCTTTCAGCGCGTAATTAAAATCTGACCTGCAAGCTTCTGCTTTCATTCTTTGATGGGTAAGGGGGAAACAAACTGAAATTGAATTAAACAAATCAAATATTAGGTGGCTGATTGTGTTTGGAGGCTGATTATCGGAATGCCTGTTTCTTCTCTCCACAGCGCACCGTGCAGAAAAACGCCAAGTATGTGTGTCTGGCCAGTAAGAACTGTCCTGTGGACAAGAGGAGACGCAACCGCTGCCAGTACTGCCGCTTTCAGAAGTGTCTGAGTGTGGGCATGGTCAAGGAAGGTGAGAAAAACACTTGATACACACTTTTTAAACAGATTACACACACACCAGGATACACAAACCTGACCTTCAGTCCATGATGATGAAGTTTGTCTCTGCAATCAGGGTTTTAACAGGCCGGTAATTATCTGGCCTGTTGCAGCATCACACACATCCATGAAGCAGTAACTTCTCTCTGAGGTACAAAGGAAAATATACATTAACCAATTAGAACCTGTCACCCTTTGAACTCGGTATCCAGAGGATTTTAAAGCTTTGAAAGAGACACAAAGGTGAACATCCTTTGGAAACATCCTCAAACGTTCTCTTGATTTGTGTCATCACATCTGACATATAGCCGATGGTCTTTTGCTGCATAGCAGAGATGATTTGCTGATCTGTAGTGTGGCACTTGTATTGCCCCCATTTCCCTGAGGTTTCTGACCTGTTTCACACACACAGACTCACACTCAGGGCCAGCGCTTGGCATAGGCACTATAGGCGAATGATAAGGGCGCATCAAGACATGGGGAGCGCCGAAAATTGGGGAGATTTAAAATGGGCAAATTTAAAATGAAAACATTTTTTTAATTTAATTTTCATAACAAAACAATTTCCCGATTTTGGATCAACAAAGTACATCTTATTATCTTATACTAACAGAACTACGCCTATATTGCGTACAGCGCCCATAAACTATGGCGCACCCCTCCCCCCCCCCAAATCAGGTTAGTTGAACTGCCCCAGCCCCAGTAAAAACCAGAGGTTTATGTGAAATAGTTCTTTTTTTGAAATAATGGTTTTAGTGTGCAATTATAGGTTTTAATTTTGTATTTTTGTTCATTTAAAATTAATCAAACTTCCAAAAAACATATACAGCTTCTGTGTGTTTTTATTAGCATTGGAATTTACTGTGATGCAAGCTGCCGGTGGGGGGGGGGGGGCAGCTAAAATCTTGCCTAGGGCAGCAAATTGGTCAGGGCCGGCCCTGCTCACACTCTCATAAATACACACACACTTTTCTATCCTGTTAACTGCATACAGCCGGTAGAACAGCTCCACTGCCATCTGCTGGCGCGTGGCCTCCTGTGTAGGGATTGGGGGAAGGTTAGAGAGCTCCTGTGGAAAAAAGCCTCAGTCATACTTATCCTACTATAAAATGCTGATAACAAGCCAATCAGGTAGAGAAGAGATGTTCTTTGTGCACGCTGCATAGACACGAACAACCCATTCATATTTGCATTTGGTCTGCTTTCTTTCTCTGCTTCACAGTGGTACGCACGGATAGCTTAAAGGGGCGCCGAGGCCGTCTGCCTTCCAAACCAAAGAGCCCCCTGCAGACAGAAGGGTCTCCTCCTTCCCCACCCCTTAGTTTGCTCTCCGCTCTGCTCAGGGCGTATTCCCACTGCACACCCCGTGACCTCGACTACAGCCAGGTACACCCAATACCCCTTCTTTAGATCTAAGTCGGAGTAGTGCATGCATTCAATAAGAAAATATGGCCTTTGTATGAGTTTATTCAGTAGCTTATCTCTGTGTCTCCACAGTTCAGTGCTTCGGACCCTCCCTCCTCCTCCTCTGATGCTGAGCACATCCAGCTCTTCTACAGACTGCTCACCATCTCGATGGAGACCACGCGATGCTGGGCTGATCGGCTGCCTGGGTTCTCCGAGCTTCAGCGCGACGATCAGAACTTGCTCATAGACTCTGCCTTCCTGGAGCTGTTTGTCCTACGAATGGCTCACAGGTAAGAAAGAGGAGATGCAGATGGATGACACATTTAGCATTTAATTTCACTTAACTTAACAAGTCTCCATCCATACGTGCACATCTAAAAAGTCCTTCACAAGATAAAAAAAATGCACAACTTAATCAGAAACTGAATTTCCTTAGCAACAACAGGCAGATAATATCCTTTATGTGTGGAACTTTGTTGGCAAAGCTTTGTGCTGCTGTGTCGGTGTATCTCCAAAGTAGGAGGAGTGTAGCTGAGTAATCGCCATATGATCCAAATTATGAATGGAGTCTGCATCTATGACAGCAGCTACACCCACAGAGTTCCGCTCCGCTCGTCTGATATCTGACGCACAGAGAGCTCTGTGTGTGCTCCGCGGGCTAAAACTGTGCTAACATTGTGAACTGTGAATTAACAGGATCAATTCCATCTAAAAGCCAGTCAGCTGAGAAACTGAAAAGGGCTGTTATGAAGGGAAATACATATTCAATTCAGCTGACTGGATTTAAAAAGAATAGTGGAAAAAGGAATCGACTTGATTTACTTCATGTGTCTGGTGGTTTGTGTGTGTGAGAGAGAGAGACCACGTGTGTATCGCTCGTGGTTACCTGTGGTGCCATTATGACTGCCCTTGCCCATCTTTGCCTCAGAATTGCCCCGGGTTACCGCTCTGCTCTTGTAAGGCATGCGGCTGGTTAAATTTATGGCGAGGACGGGGGTTGGGCTACAAGTTCATCCCTTTGTCTGCGCTGTCGTCTAGGGCAGAAAACCAACACAGTCACACACAAGAACACTTACTCACACACACTCACGCACACTGATGATGTAGAATCCCAAGTTTCTCTCCTCCTCCCAGTGTAGGTCCAGGTGCAGGGTGGGTAGAGGATGGGTGGTGGCATCACAGTCCCAGCAGGAGGGGGATCAGGCTGGGACTCTGACTCACGCTCAACGGTGGACTCATATGGGCCCAATATCAAACACACACATGCTCACACACACTGCTCATCTTCCTATCAGCCAAACTCCCACGGCGCAGAGGGAAAACGCACACAAACACAGCACTGTTCTACTCTGTCCATTTTTCTGTGAGAGCTAAGGATGCTGTCCATGCTCGCATCTTACTGTTGACGCAGCCCTGCGCTGACCCTGTCTTGAACTCAGATGCCTTGCAGACCCCGGCGCAAGCGTATGTCTGTATGCTTGAGTGTGTGTGTGTGTCTGTGTGTGTGTACTCAGTGTGTGTAGAGTAAATTTGCTCCGCTCTTCTGAGCCGGCATTGCTGGAAGCACCCCGTTACCAAACAGTTTCTGTGGTTATTGGTTGATTACCGTGGTGACAGTGTAGTCAGGAGTGAGAGGAATGTGTGGCAGACGTCCAGCTGTGTGTGTGGGCATGTGTGAGTGTGCGTGTGTGTGTTTTGCGCATCTGTTTGGCTGCTTGTCTGCCAGCCTGTCTGATAGTTTTGCTCATGTGCTACTATAGACAAGGGTCAAATTGTATTTTAGCTCATTGTACCAATAGGTCACTGCAGACCTTATCAGCTACGAAGATAAGAGGGATTTGGGTTCATATTGTAAAGTTGAATATACTTTTGATGCAGTTTTTCTGTTTTACAAGGCAAATTCCAGCCATTTATTTGTAGTAGAAGTTAAATATATCCAACTTGACACTTCTATCGGTCAATTCAACATTTTGAATAAGTAGCTTCACACACAAACACAACACACATTTTTTTTTAAAGAAATTCAAAACATTGAGTTGTTTCAAGCTACATTTGACGGGAAATGTAATGAATAAAAAAAGGGAAATATAGGTGCACTAAGTAATCTATACATCTTATCTAAATCCCCCTTTTCCCTCTGGCTAGTTCTGATGTTTTTGGATAAAAGTGGAAAGGTATTTTTGACTCTGCATGATCTACAGAGCTGATGATGTGCGAGAGCATCTGTGTTCGTGTGTAATGCTCAGAGTGGGTGGAGCACCTCTTCTAAACTGCAGTATGGCTCGTTAGACGTAAATGGTATTTCGCCTCATAACTGCTAAACCAATGTTTGTGCAGGGTGTAATTTAAGGCTTCCTCTATATCCCCCCTTCCCCCCTGTCTTGCTTTCTTATCAGTATCAGCTGTTTCTCAATCAAACACTTTGAGGTCAACACTTTTTCTCTCTCTCTGATGAAAGCCAGGTTCTTTTAGGCACTACTAAAGACTAGTCATAGCTCTCTTTCATTTACTTGTTTTCTTTCCCTCTCTGCTCGATGGTAAAGGAGAGGGATGTTATGTGTCATGAGTAACTGTTGGCTAAATAAATCTGAGAAGCTTTTCATTTCCTCATTAAGGCTTTGTGTTTCCACTGCACACCGCAGCCTGGGCACATTAAAAGCCTTAAGAGTTTACCTATCTGTAAATACACACACACACTGATCAGCCCGCTGCCCTAACCCCTCACCCGACCTGCCGGAAGGAAACACAGGAATGTTTTAAAATGCTATAATTTGGAAAACACAACCTTAATCAGCTGCATGCCTGTGTTTGATGCGTGTCCCTTTTCTGTGTGAGCATGCATACTGCCAGGTTCTCTCGTTGTTTTTATTGTAATTGTTTCCTTGTCCGAGTATCACAAGCTATATTTACAATACTCTAAGGAAAATGCAGCATTTTATTGGAATAGTATTCTAACTGATGTATCCTTTTCTCTCTGTGTCTCAGGTCGATGCTGTCAGAGGATAAACTCATCTTCTGTAACGGCTTGGCGCTGCACAGGTTCCAGTGCCTTCGTGGGTTCGGAGAGTGGCTGGACTCCATCCGGGATTTCGCCACCCACCTCCAGAGCCTAAACCTGGACGCCTCTGCCTTCGCCTGCCTGGCCGCCCTCGTACTGCTCACAGGTAAAAACAAAATCTTAAAATTCCCAGAAAAAACTAATATATGATCGTGAGGAAAACTGCATCCTGTTTTCAAAGTTGGATGCCTCACTCCACCATACACAAACAACATCTGTCAATCACACAAGCTACCCATGCGTGAATACAGATACAAATCCGCAAACACTTTCTTTCCTTTGTCCAGAGCTTTGCCCTCTGGGTGATTCATTGTGACAGTGATCAGGTGGATTCATCCACTGCCGTCACACATACGCTCAAAGACACACACGTGCATGCTTGTTCCTACACATCTCCGCCTGAAACAAGAACCCGATACCCGGGAGCACCTGCTGCACCTGCCCCACACCTGGCCCTCTAATCAGTGTGCATGTGTGAAAAATGGAGAGGGAGTCTGCTTTCTATTTGACGTTGGAGCCGCAACAGAGAAGGCAATCATTTAGTGGTCAGGAAAGCAGATTAGAAATGCAACAGAAATGTAGGTGACGGCGGATGCCTTTTGCAACTAGGTTCCCATTTCATCTCAAGAGTCAGAGACTGTACATAAGTGTGTAAAACACCCCTCCCCCTACCCTTCCTTACCTCACCCTGCCCCCGCCGCCACCTCCTCCTCTTCCTCCACCTTCTCCTCCTCTGTCTAAGCCCTCTAACCCCATCCTCTCTCTCTGGGGGAGCACTTAACTCTGTGCCTGATCGACCAGCCCACTGTGGAGCACAGCTCTGGAATTGCGTCTGCGCTGTTCTCAGTGGCGCTCTGCCACCTCGGCAAAGCACACAGCGCACTGCCACCACAGAGCTGCCAGAGCCACCAGGCCATCGACCGCTTCAGAGTGGCCTGTGCAGAAAGGCAGCCATCGATCCCTCCCCGGGAGCTCGCGCACATAGAGAAAGAAGGGATAGGCAGAGCAAAGAGAGGGAAGCGAGAGTGTGTGAGAGGTCTAAAAAGCCGCCGTGAAAGGAGGGCTGGAGTGACTCCACGGCAGCAAACACAGAACAAACAAAAGGGTCACATAAACAAACAATAAATAAGCTTCAGATAATGGATACCTCAAAGTGAGACTGGTCTTAGGGAAAGACTCACTGAAGAATGGATTGTGTGTGTGTGTGTGTGTGTGTGTGTGTGTGTGTGTGTGTGTGTGTGTGTGTGTGTGTGTGTGTGTGTGTGTGTGTGTGTGTGTGTGTGTGTGTGTGTGTGTGTGTGTGTGTGTGTGTGTGTGTGTGTGTGTGTGTGTGTGTGTGTGTGTGTGTGTGTGTGTGTGTGTGTGTGTGTGTGTGTGTGTGTGTGTGTGTGTGTGTGTGTGTGTGTGTGTGTGTCTGCGTGTGCGGTTGGACACCCTGTTCTCTGCAGAATGAGTTAGTGTCACATTAAGCCTTGTACGGGTGCCACAGGAGTTGCTATGGGCAGCAGTGAGTGTGTGTGCGTGTGTGTTTCTAATTTCATTTGGCTGCTCACAGAGCCGAATAATCAGCTAATTGTTGAGCACTTTTGTATCTGTCAATGTCTTAAATTGCAAGGACAATGTGTGTGTCTGTGTGTGTGCAAATGCCTTTTATATATATGGCGTGTGTTTTGTCTGAACGTTAGTGTGTGTGTGTGTTCACAGTGTAAAGGGGTCTTATTAGGTTAGACTGTGTATTGATCTGTAGTGAGTGAGACAAGTTAAGGCCTGTTAAGAACATTAGCCATACAAGCTAATGAGGTGCAATTCAATATAAAGGATGTAGCTAATGCTCTGTCAGCTGAATGAGCTCTGACGCATGTGTGTGTGTATTTGTCTTTTCTCCGAGGATGTTATTTTTCCTGTTTAATGTATTATTTTCCTAACGTCTCACTTTCTTCCTATCCACAGAGCAAGTTCCAGGTCTGAAGGACTCAAAGCGGGTGGAGGAGCTGCAGAATAGAGTGATGTGTTGTCTCCGAGACCACTTGGGCTGCGGGCCTTCTTCCTCCTCGTCCAAGGCTGTCCCCCCCCTGAGTCGTATTCTCAGTTTAAGGGCAGAGCTCCGTTCCCAGAGGACCCAGGGCCTTCAACGAATCTTCTACCTGAAGCTAGAAGACCTGGTACAGCCCCCTCCGTTGATTGACAGGTTCCTGGACACTCTGCCCTACTGACGGCGCGGGTCGACCATACGGAGAGAAAACACACGTCACGCCCTGTTCAAGCCTCCCCCCCCCAGGAGCACGCACACGTCCAGAGAGAGACTCGCTCACCTCTGACTGATGCAGAGCAGAGAGCCAAAAAAATGCTTTTCACACAACAAGAAAAAACAATCAAGAACGCCTTTCACTCGAACGGACAACCAACTAAACGCTTTTCACCAGTATGAAAGACAATTACTCGAACGCTTTACTAGTTTTTCTTTGATCCTCCTGCTTTTCTCATGTGGGGGAGGATGACAAGGCTGAGATGGACGACAGAAAAATGACTTTTTACTGTCCTCTGTCTGTCTGGGTGGTAACTCATCCAGATAAAAAGAAAGAAGGTTAAGGGTTTATATGTGTTTTGGCCTGACTCATCTAGTATGAGAACTTCTTTTTTAAGTAAAGAAGGAAGGGGTGATGTCGCTGTGTTTGAATGTTTTCAAAGCTTAAGATGTCCCAGTGAAACACAAGTTGCTGTGTATTCTAGTTCCTTTCTGCGGAAAGAAGGAGTTGGGAATTTTCGTAAGAAAATGTACTGAAATGTCAGAGGTCAGCGTAGAGACGCGGAAACATCATAAAGCAGATATTTCATAAACACATGGAAGAGGCGGTTGAGTTGGGCTCTTGATTCCAAGTGCAATTTCTTAAGTGCTATCTCACCCTAAAAGGACGACGAGGAGGAGAGGTTTAATTTCAAACTCTAAATTATTTTAATGCAAATACTTGTCCTGTACTGCCAGTAGTTAAAATAAATAAAGACAGCCTCCGCCTGGCTTTAGCAGCAGAGGAGATACTGTGCACTAACGATTGATGACTGAGTCACCCAGACTTGAACTAGTATGTTTTTATTTTGTATTAACTCATTTTGGATTCATAGGTCGAGTAGGAGTATGGAGCAATGAACATTGACAGAAATTGGCTTTTAAAGCACTTACACCCTGAGAAGGGCTAGAAGCACAGACACACACCCTACCTGCTCCCCTGGAGGGAGAGTCGGGGGGAGGAGGGTGCTCGACAGATAGCTGTATGTCCGGGGGTGAAACATTCCGCAGTCATGCTCTTTTTTCTATTTGTTTCTATTGTGGAGGCCGTGTGAGATTGTGGAGGACATGGTGGCATACTGTCTTTGTGCGTACGCTTAGAGAAGCCAGGATCATATGCATGGTGTGTTATAAGCTGTCAAGAGCTGTCATAGCCTCGGCTCAACCTGTGTTTGTCAGACTGCAGCTCTATGGGGATTTCCCTGGGCCTCCTCCACCCACTCGCACTCACGGCAGCAGTTTGAAATATGAAAAAAGCAAATTATATAGATATAAATATAAATATATATAAATATATATATACAAAACTAATATTTTGGAGTGTTTTTAGCTTTTTCAAATATTGTGGTACGAGTTGTGCATTGTTTTTTGAAGAAGAGAAACAAAAAAACAAAAAAAGTTGCTGTTTTTTTCAATGTCCCTCTTTGGTTTGAGTTTCCTGTTCGATATTTTTTTTTTCTTTCTCTTTGGTTCACTGGATTTTCTGTTCAGCACTTTGAAATCATAAACTAGTTCTGATTATTCTGCTCGACTGTGTCATGTGTTTTGATTGTTGTTGGTTTTTTAATTAAACGACTTTCACACAAAATGCAAAGAAATTACATTGTCTCAAGACTTTTTTAAAGTAATACAATTTGAGTAGATTTTATTCACAACACGTGTGAATGGCTGGTCAGACACAAAAGCCTCTTAACAGGTAAAAGGCCTCACAACTCTCCCAAGGGACCCTTTGGGCTCTCTCAGAGACTAGAGGGGGATTAGGAGGGTGAGTAGGGGGAGGAAGAGGGAAGCGAGGACAGCTTCATGTTAGCATGAGGTCCAGATCAGCCTCCAGCCTCGTTAAACACCATCGATCGCCACGGTGACATTTCACAGCACATGCCGTCTATACTGTCACTGCCATCACTCACTCGTCCTCCTGCGCAACAGCGTGAGCACTAACACACACACACACACACACACACACACACACACACACACACCACACACACACACACACATACATACACACACACATACACACACACACACACACACACACACAAACACACACACACGAATAAGCTCTCACTCCAACACACAGGTGATGGATAGTTACTTGTAGTGAAAGTGTGAACAGCTCTCTGTGTGTGTGTGTGTGTTCTGGGGGGGTAACATGGTGTTGGAGTGCACAGTGTTAAACGGTCTCCACATAAATGTATGATGGGAATACAAAAAAAATACATATGTGTCCTTTATAATAAAACAGAGATGTTAGGAACCAGACAAAACAAGCGCCTTTGGTGATAAATAATAACCAGAAAGTGCACTTAAACATTGTTTCTGTGTGTGCAGGAAAAGACCATTTACATCACTTTGCAGTGGAGTGTTTATGCCTGCATTTGTGTACTGTGTGTTTATCTTATTTCTACGACAGTGACATCTCTGAGTGACAAGTAAAATAACCCCACCACGAGGCCAATTGGTCTGCTCGAAGCTTGAAACACACACACTCAAACTTAAATGTGCGCACACACATACACAGTGAGCTGTCAGTCTCCCGGCCAATCGATCAGTGTTGACAGATAGCAAATACCCCCAGTCTTAATTAGAGGTCCCATTAGAACATACACACACACATATATATGCACCAGCACACACACACATTCAAAGTGTATTCTAATCCATTTAGAAATGTAAAATGACCTCTTTAAGACTGATGATATCCAAATGTTTACATGTGAATAGAAACCTGCGGGTTTACAGAAACATTAGGGTTTTTATCACAGAACGAGAAGGTAATTTGACAGTTTTAAAATCCAGGTGTAAATGATATTCATTATTGCTGAATTCCATTTAGCTGCTTCAGTTCAAGGGTCCTGTTTTTTTTTCATGCTGTCTAACTGGGACACTTGAATAGAATGATGCTATTAATGTTAATGATTTTAGTAACACCTGTGCCTTTCCAACCATGCTGAGTCAAGACGTCTGCTGTGAAAAAGGGCTGTATCCACTGAGAAATCAGGATGTGTTGATCACACCTGCTCTAAAGAACAGTAAGATGCAGGAAGTAAGAAGTGAACGGGGCTTCCTGCTGCCTTCCACTCCTGCTGACTTACTTCCTGGATTAGACTGAAATGAAGGGCACCTGAGTCCACGCACCCACACACACACACACACACACACACACACACACACACACGAACCACACTTTGAACCTTGAACCTTGACATTTCTGATGATTTGCTATTTAGATTTGTACTGTCTGACTGTTCTTCCCCCTCAGTCTGCAACACTGGGAGTCCCCTGGAAGTGGACAGACAGACAGACACACACAAAGACACACACAGACACACACACACACACACACACACACACACACACACACACACACACACACACACACACACACACACACAAGACACACACAGAACATGTGTACATCACTAGGGGAAATCCTCTTTAGCTGGGGACTGTTTGTTTCACTGCGGCCCCTCGTGTGGAGCATCCGCTGAAGGAAGAGTGTGTGGGGTGTTGGCCTAAATGTCAAAGGTAAAAGGTGTCGAAGAAGAGGAGTTGAAGCATGCAATATACCCACTCACACAGGCTGATCTGAGAGTAGAGGAGGGGGAACCCCAACAATTATCTCCCAAACAAAACACAAACAAAAACACTTTTTTTTATTCCGCAGGATTGATGCTGTTTATAAGTGCAGCCATAAGATAAAAGAAAACGTATCCAAATGTGTCTAAATAAATCCAATCACTTATCTCTGCTATAACCTTAGTCAGATATGTGTGACGTATAGGTGTGTTTACAGATGAATGGGAATTGTTGATATGTCTTTTATTTATCTTCATTAAGATCAAGTACTGTTGCAATATGATAAAGACATAGGCCTATCTTTAATTCTAAAACATGTATTTAGTCTGGTTAATTTATTTCGATTTTATAGTATTACGTGTGGAAGAGAATCAAGAAATAAGCCTTAGAAATGTACATGTGAATCACAAACAACGTAGTTTCAACCCATTAAATAGACATTTAATATTAAATAAATTAACTTCTGATGAAAGCATAAACTGAGTGTGTAATCCACTGGTCTGGTGTTATTTGTGTATTCTGATCCAGTACTATTTTTATCTTCTTTTATATGCTTTACCTTCAAATATAATTACTATAGATATAAATATGTTCTTATTATTGTATCGTTGTCTATATTAATGTATTTATTTATTCTTTTAGAAATGTCTTGTCGTGGTACAGCGATCAGGAACACAATGTGCTGCGGCTGCTGGTGGAGGTCGGAAACTTTTAATGGACGCACTGAGAGGAGAGTTGTTTACAAACAGCAGATTCAGAACAAAAACAGAAAGCTTTGCTCTAAATAAGAAAATAGTAAATCTTGTTAACAGTATGGAGGTTCGAGTCAGTCCTTAGTGAATATAAAATATATCTTGAAGTGATAATTTCAGGGGTAAGTGTCGCCATATGACCTTTAACTTTCGTTATCGTTTTCTGTAGTAGACTGGTATTTCATTATGTTCGGGCTAATGAGTGAGCTAGCTAACATCTAAGACAAGTATTAGCTAAATAACCTTCATTACTAAGCTAACAGCTAATGACATGCTAGCCCGGTCATGTAGCTTCAGCTTTTGTGAAACTATATGTCTGTAAGCATTATCAATTTCCATTCAGGTGTCTAAAAACACAGCTGAGTTAAGAGATGTAACCACTTCTACTCGAATAAACAGTTCTCTTGACTTCTATAATTGGTAACTAGTCTGGTAAACTTACATTGCTTCTTAAGCCATTAAAATAGCCCTCATTAACTCTACAGTAGGAGTAACATTGTCTTAAAGCATTATTATGAACTGCTGCTGCTAACAATTATTAGCATTGTTGTTAAATCTGGGGATTGTTTTTCTACAAGTACATAATAATGATAATACATAAATACATTTCTGTCATTTAAATCGACAACATGTCAAGTATTACAAAATGTCTGCCCCAGTTTTTCATATCCAAAGTCTTCAAATGTCTTTTTTTTTCATTACAAAGCTTACAGTTATTCAATGCGATATGCTATAAAACAGATAAAGGCACAACATTTGAATATTTGACAAATATTTAATTTAATTTGCTGTTGACTAATTTACCGATAAAGTTATTATTTCTGTGTATATGTTAAACTGTCAGTGTGTCATGCAAGTGATACTTCAGTTTCTCTTTTCACTGAAAAGATGTAGGCAAGAAAAATAATTTTAGTCTTAGGGAGGTGCCAATTTGAGATATGTGGGCAGACTTGCATGTGTCACAGAGTTTATTCATTTGATTTACGTATTTAATAAAATCATACTCTGCTGGTATTTACAGTGTCTGTGGGGGCAGTGAGATAAGGCTGAGCAGGTGCCGTGTCTAAGTTACAAAGAGGTGTTGGCTGTGGGCAGTCAGCAGGACACATGGCAGAGGAAGGCAGCAAGCTGACTCTGAGGCGCTTGGAGGCACCGATCCACAAGTTCATTAAAGTGGCTCTGCCCACGGACCTGGAGAGGCTGCAGAAACACCACAACAACATACTGAAGGTGACGGATGAGATCTGAATGGACACATGATCCTACTCTCACATCCACATTCTCACTTCCGGTCCTCACATGGATAACAGTTTCTCCTTTATTTTCACAGTTCCAACAGAGCCAACAATGGGACCGGCTTCATCTGGAGCACATCAATGCCAGCAGAACTGTGCAGGTATAACATAATAATAATAATAATAATAATAATAATACATGGGATTTTTGTAGCGCTTTTCCTAATGCTCAAAGACGCTTAACATACATACTTACATAACACTGTAAAACAAAAATAACTGTGTGTGTGTGTGTGTGTGTGTGTGTGTGTGTGTGTGTGTGTGTGTGTGTGTGTGTGTGTGTGTGGTGTGTGTGTGTGTGTGTGTGTGTGTGTGTGTGTGTGTGTGTGTGTGTGTGTGTGTGTGTGTGTGTGTGTGTGTGTGTGTGTGTGTGTGTGTGTGTGTGTGTGTGTGTGTGTGTGTGTGTGTGTGTGTGTGTGTGTGTGTGTGTGTGACAGAGTGATACTAGTCATCAGCTAGAAGTTGTAGTGTCTTGAAATATGTGTGAAACAGAAGCTGTAAGACACAATATCTAAATTCTAGTTTATACATACCCGTCAAGTTTTTACGGTTAGAATGGAGAAAATACGTAAATAATTATCGATAGTATGATCGCGTGTAACAATTTAGTTAGACCAGGCTGTACGTTCTTTATGGCAGAACCAATTGGACGTGAACCATAACAGATCGCAGCAAGGAGGTTTTTTGAGTTTTGGTGAGGATGTCTGAGCGTGAGCACATGGAGATGGATGAAATCCAACACCACCCTCTGGTTTAAAGGCTAGCTTAGGGAAGCATTATGGTTTCTATGAAGTTGAAGTGAAAAAGGGCCTTGACAAAACACACAGTATGCAAAATGTGTCTCACTGGAAAAATCATATATGAGCAAACATATTACATATTTCCTCCACCTATAAATATTAGCAAGTAGTCACACCGTGAGAGAATTGTCACTTTTGTATTGTTTTTTAATTTTATTTCCAAAGTCAAAAGCTAATAACTAAACCATCTCCTTGACTACTGAGCCACTCTATCGGTTGAGAGCAAAGAGATGTGATTAAAACTATCGATTAAATCAGTAAAATCTGTTCAATTAAAAAAACATTTTATACATTTCCTTAAAAAGCCTATACTACAATAACTTATTAAATACATACCAGGACTGGATCTGTTTATTATAAATAAATAAACTTTCTGTATAGAAGTTCGGCCTTACAAAATCAGGGCAAAAAAAGAGCTGTTGCCCATCCTCAAATGGACCATTTTTTGTGTGTGTCTTCACTTGCAGTCTTGTTCACATGGTGGGTGTGAAATGTCTCAGAGGATGTTGTTGCCTGGAAGCCACCATGTCTCCGAAGGTGAAATAACTCCAAACAGGCACAAACCCATCCTCTCACCATTACCCTGCCAACTCCAGGGACACACACAGAGTGCTTTACCGTGTCTGCATGGTGTTAATCCAGAGAAGGGTTAGTCTACTCAGCTCCAGATGTGTGTGCACGTGGGCCGGTGTTCCATAGCATAGCAGGATAGATGGATAGATGTCTGTAGACAGAAAGAGAAAGAAGGGCTGTCACTATATCAAAAATATGATTGCATTATCTGAAGATAATTAAACACACTCAAAATAAACAGTCTGTATCCATAGCTTTATAACAGCATACAGAAGGAAAAAAAAGGAGAGGTACACGATTATTAACCAGATATTATTCTGTGTATTATTACCATTATATCAATAGTACCAGTAATAACCACACCCTTTATAGATCGTAGGTCGGCTAATATGTCTATATGAGATGTTTTTCAGTCTGTTTAGTCTGTTGTCCCTCCCCCTAGAAAGAACCTCTCCCCCTTCTTGATGATTGACATTTACTTCCTAGCCTCGGTGTCCCCACCTTGACCGCAGCAGCCTCAGCAGCCTCAGCACACACTGTGAGACAGGAGCGGAGTAATGCTGTTCTATCATGAATATCTGCTATTGAGTATATGTTTGGTGGGTCTGTCTGTGTGTTGGTGCTTCAAACGTTCACGGTTAATTTGCGGGCTGACAGGTACCTGACCAGACTGCCTCTCTGTTAATCAGTGTGTTTTTCAGTTTCATGCACACGAGGACCAGTGTATGCATGTATGTTTATTCATGTTGTGTAATTAGCAGCGTGTGTTATCGGCAGTGCCTTGACCCCCTGAGCCCAGAGCGGGTGGCGGCCTGGAGGGCTGATGGCTGGGATGTAATCCTCCTGTCACCCTCAGGGCACGGTGCGATGAGGGGGCTCGTGGTCCCCTGCCTCATATCTGAACCTTATTAAGCCCACACCCCAACGCACACACACACATTTTCCATCAATAGGACCGTTTATTGGGATGCTCAACCTGTCAGCATGAGCACTTATTTTCTAATTGGGCAGAAGGGCCAGGAATTACATTTTTCAAAGGATTTAAAATATGTTATGTGTACATTTGTTTATTACATTCATAGTTTAGGATCATTTAAGCTGTATCTCCTTCTTTATAAATGGTTTACTTAAAGGTCACCTATTATGCAAAATCCACTTTTTCATGTCTTTTATACATAACCATGTGTCCCCTCTGTGTAAAGAGATTCTGAAGGTTTCAGGAAAAAAGATACTCTCTCTTTTTGTCCTGATCCATTTATATAAAAACCTGTCTGAAAATGATCAGATTTTGGCCACTTTATGTCATAACGATGTTTTGGCTTGTGTAACCATTAGCCAATCACCAACCAAGGTAACACCCACCCACCTTATCACCTGAATCTCCTCCTAGAGCACCATTGTGTTCTTTTTAACCAAATATCTCTCAGAGGGGCGTGGGGAGTGGCTCCTTATTTTCATCTGAAGTAACAGACAGAGGATCAGCACTTTTGAAACAGGGCTGAAACAGAGGGGTTTATGGGATGCTACAATGCACAATCTGTTTGGTATTTCAAGACAAACACTTCAGAGCCATGTTTTATATATATATCTGAGACCGGTATAAATGTAATGTCTTGTTGTGTCTTCTGTGTTTTTGCTGTGAGACAGCTCAAAACAGTCTGCTATTAACAGAGACCCATCAGGCAGTCTTCACATTTTACAATACATTTCTCTACCCTTGATCTCACTGAGAAACCTGCTTCTTTCCTGCCTCCCTGCAGCAGTTGAGAGCGAACATGAGGGAGATGGAGAAGCTGTGCATGAGGGTCCGTGCCGAAGACGCCCCCGCTCTCGACGCGCTGGTCCAGCCGGTCAGAGACAGGGCGTCAGCCGCCGCCAGAGACTTCCTGCTTCTGCACTCTAACCCCGTGCCTCAGCCTGTGCCCAAAACACCACCTGCCGCTCAGCCTAACAGATGTGTGTCCAGCAGTTACCACGACGATGACGATGTGTGTGAAGAGCCACTGTCTGGCAGGCAAATTCAGCTCCAGCTCCCAGAAATCCCTGCTGATCAGAGTGCTGCTGAGTCCTGGGACAACCTGGAAGAGGTGGGGACTACACATTCAGTCTGGATTTCATACTCTTTTTCATACTTATCTGATTTTATTAATGTTGTTAGTGTGTCTTTTTGCTTATTGCTCGAATGTTTTATGGTCCCTTATTCTTGATGTGTGAGTTCAAGGTGTACAGCATAGTGTTGGTATGCAAGACAAAGGTTCTCCTCCTTTAAACTTTAAAATAAGCCTTGCTCGTAAGATATCATCAAACTTGCTTCATCTGTAGTAAACAACAAAACTATTCCCTGACTAAAAATATCATCTTATATTAAAGACATACAGACAACAGGTACTTTTAACCTCTTTGTTAAAAATGTATTTATCTTTTTAAACTTATCTCTATCAATGAATTGTTTTATTCTAAAAGAAAAATCTACCATTTTTACCTTCCTAAAAATAAAGAAAGAAAATGCATAGGATGAAGGGTTTCTTAAACAACAGCTAAAGAGCTTTGGAAGTGACCTTAAGAAAGAGTTCAGCAAAATGAAACACAGTGGGTGTTTTTCACAGCGGACACTTGACTGGCGTAAAAGCACATTACTACAAACATAAACCCCGTTGTTGCTCTTTTTACATTTCCCAGTAGGTCGTGACAGCAGGCAGAAAACCTGGATCCTCAAAGTAAAGCAGCCAACATCCATTTTATTATTTACACCTTTGCTCTTCCTCATGTGTTTAAATGTCGCTGGATAGCTCAGTGGTTAGAGCTGGCTGCCCATATGCCTAAACTGCTGACTATTAAGCCGGTTCGAATCCCGAGCTGGCCTAACATTCAGGCAATGTCCTCCCCTCTGTCTCCCCCGTTCAACAAGGTGGTTTCCATACTTTGGCTGTACTAAATGTTGCCATAGTTACGCGCTTTATTTCCTGCTATTGAAAGATCATCTAATGCAGATGACCCCTCTCACCTGTTCATACAGATGCCCCTATTTAGCTGATTTACTGCTAAACATACAACGCACTTTAATATTCATGCTGTGGATGTACAGTAGCTTTAGATTTGTGTGATAACTAAGCTTAACAATAAAATAAAGGCAGTCATTTTTTCCTCTCTCAGGATCTGAAGGAGCTGAGTGGTTTGGTGACGGAGTTCTCGCTGCTCGTCCATGTGAGTACTCCACTGCTCCGCTCACATTTCTCTTTCTACATGTGTGCACAGCTACCCCTGTGAACAAAAGCAGTGTGACAGCCTATAGCGTTTCCAGGAAGTGGTGAGTAGTGTTTGACCGTGTGCCTGTGTTGCCTGGTTAGGCTCCTCAGAGAGAGGAGGCTACACACATCGGCTCAGGATGACTGCTGGGGCCCCCAGAGGCCCCTTCGCCCAGGCAGGAGGAGAGATTGAGAAGTAGTCGATGGCGTGAGGGAGGATTTGCGGGAGGATGGCGAGTCCTCCACAGGGGGAGAGGTGGGGGACAATGGCTGCATCGGAGCAGGTGGAAAACAGACGGCTCAGATTATCACTCCGTCCTCAGGGATGGAGAGAGAGGAGCAGGCCGGCCGAGCGAGCGGAGGAGAGATTAACAGGGGAAAAGAAAGTGAGAGAGTGGAGATGTAGTTAGGGTAAAAAAAAAAGACAGAGGCATGGGGGGGGGGGGGGGGGGGGGCAGAAAGAGCATAGACATGTTGTTGTGGTGTCTCAGGGGTGAAAGGCGCCGTTAGGGGAGTAATATTCCAGCTCCGCCACAGTGGAAATACTGAGTGTGTGTTTGTGTGTGAACACGCGTCACGTCAGCTCCGCTCTCTGTTCCTATCTCTCTCTCCATGTGTCTTTGAGGGCAGTCATCTGCCTGGCATGTGATTGTGCTGTATAAAAGTTGTTTTTATTTTATTTATGAAACTGACAAATATTAGTAGTTAAATTGTGAAATGATTTGTTAAGTCGTTTTTATGTAAGGAAGATTTGAATAGCATCTTATGTGACTAACCTCTTTTAATTGCTTATTCAGTTGTATTAGAGGATTGTGATTTGATTTGAGATCTCCATAGCTTTAAAACAGAAGATATTATATTATAATATAAAAGATAAGCAATGAAGCTCATTATCAATCTTTTCTTTGTAGTACTAAATGACTTTACGGTGCATTGCTTGGATTGATACATTTTCTGTTGGCATGATTACACATTCGTCACTTTCATTCTTTCCTTAGATTCTTCCCAAAATTCATAAATATACTTTAACGAAATAGAGATGCAACATTAAAGGTGGGGTAGGTAAATGATTGGTCGTGCTTTTTACAGTATTACGGCTTCCACAGATGACATTTTTTTATGGATTTATTGTCAAAGCACTTAAGATATTCATTGCTATCAGGATGTTAAGAGCATTCCATGGAATATAACAAAAAGTGTATCTCCAGCCGGTTTCTCAAACTTACCTACCCCACCTTTAAGCTGATAAGTTGATCAACAGAAAATAAATTAGCAACTGTTGTGAACGTCTTTCCTTTGTTTTGATTTATAGTTGAATGCCTTTTTTGGATTATAACATGAAAATAGGCAGAGATGCAACAAAGGTCGCTGACTGAACTCGAAATGGCTCCCTACTTTTTGTCTGTAGATTTGCTGCTAGTTTCTGTTTCATATAATTGTGGAATTAATTACTTTAAGTGTTAGACTGTTTGGAAAGTAAGACGTTGGGCTGTCAGGTTGGGCTGTGGAAAAGAACGATGGACATTTTTCGAATGTGTTGACATTTTAACGAGAAAACAATAAGCAGATTATTCGATGAATTTAGTTTGTTGCAGCCTTATTATTTTGTTAAATTAAACTGGCCAACTTGCATTTACATGTGTATGGGTGAGAAACTAAATGGACAGAACTGAATCTATAAAATAACTTTTAGCTCAGAGGAGGAGAAAGAGAGAAAATGGGTGAGGAGGAAGAAGAGGAGGAGGAGGAGGAGGAAAGTGCTTGTGGTTGTTGTTTGGTCACTGTGTCCATCCAGCCCTCACATGGAGAGAGACAGCTGCCACTCTGAATATTTCATGAGATCTACACAATGCCACACACACACACACACACACACACACACACACACACACACACACACACACACACACAGACCCCACCCCCAGTGAAATCCTTTGAATATACCTACAACCTCCACACACACTCATACACACCCAACTTGTGTTAACTTGTGCCATGGAGCAGAATCTGTTCAGGCAAAAATAAAATAGAGAACACAACAGGTGGTTGTTCTTTGAGTGTGTGTGTGTGTGTAGGTGAACGAGCTTGCTTGAATGTGTTTGTGTGTGTGTTTTAATATGTGTTTGTGTGTGTCTCACCCTGTGCATCAGTCCCAGCAGGAGAAGATTGACAGCATCGAGGACAACGTCAACGCAGCCGCTGCCAACGTGGAGGAGGGGACCAAGAGCCTGGGGAAGGTGTGTGTGTGTGTGTGTGTGTGTGTGTGTGTGTGTGTGTGTGTGTGTGTGTGTGTGTGTGTGTGTGTGTGTGTGTGTGTGTGTGTGTGTGTGTGTGTGTGTGTGTGGTGTGTGTGTGTGTGTGTGTGTGTGTGTGTGTGTGTGTGTGTGTGTGTGTGTGTGTGTGTGTGTGTGTGTGTGTGTGTGTGTGTGTGTGTGTGTGTGTGTGTGTGTGTGTGTGTCCTGATGATCTGATATGTGTGTGTGTAATGTTTGGGAGATGGGGAGATCGATGGCACTTTGCCTCCCAGCCATTCCACAGCGTTTGTCCCTATTGATCCGCTCGAATACGGAGGAAAGCTGCAATTAAGGAAATAGAGAGAGGAGAGCGATAGAGGGGAGGGGAGGAAGAGTGATAGAGAGGTAGGATGAGAGGGGGGACAACAGAGGATCTGTGTGTTTGTGTGTGTGTGTGTGGTGTTAAGGAGAGGTTTGAATGACTGTTTAATAGTTTTTCAGGAGCAGCACTGGCCTTCCGTTATCAATTCAATACACTCTCACACACTGAGTGTAACTCAGAAGAACGACTCAGTGCCCTTCACACGTATTACTCAATTGAAATGATGAACTTTTGCCTGTAATACTGAGAATGAATCACCTGTTTGTGTTAATGTACAACACACACACACACACACACACACACACACACACACACACACACACCAGTGAACACTGTTTTTTTACCAAGGATTGTGACATTTTTCTAACTTTACTTTCACTATTTTGTTTGTCAGATGAAGCAGTCTTTTTTGATCTGTGTTTTGCTCACACTTTAGGGAACATAATAGAGGCCTAAAGTAATTACACTGTAATTACAGACTCTTAGACGACACCAAGTCGAGATTCCTGTGTGCTGAAACAAACCTATAAAGGCTAACACTGCACAGAACATTAAAAACAGACATGTCTTAGCTGCTTACACAGTCCTGCCAAGGCTACCTACCGTTATTATGTCAATTACAAAAAAGTGGTATTAATTGAGCCGTGCAGATACTGAGTTGTCCTGGTTACTGAGTTTTTTGCCACCATTAAAGAACAAATTAGATAATATTTTTGTGGTGTTCAATGCATAAAAAAACCCGATATTCAACCAAATCTATTCCATTTCATTTCATTGTTATTTAATGTAATGGCGTGGTTCCATTCACCGACATTGGTGTCGGGTAAAATCAGCTGTTTTGAATGAAATGAAAGGGCGAAAAAACCTTTGACACTTTGAGCTGCAGCTCTAACATTTATAAAATAAATTGCACAAATATTAAAAGATTCTTTTGAAAGGGTTATTTTTAATTTAAATTCACCCAATTGGCGACACAAACAAAGGTCGACCTCTGTCACGCTGCTGCTGGATGTAGTGGGCTGCACATTAGACGGTGGGGGGGGAGATAAAACAGATGAGAGGTATGTCAGATGTTTTCACGCGTTTGAAAGCTTGTAATCTGTCATCAGGTCATAAAGCACACACACACACACACACACACACACACACACACACACACACACACACACACACACACACACACACACACACACACACACACACTTACACTTCTCCTCCGTCCTCCACAACCTGTGCCCAGAGTCCTTTTAACTCGGCTCAGATTAAATTAAATATTCCCTCAATTGCCACAGGGGTGGGGACAAGCAATGCTAGCTTTTGAACTAGATTAATTTAATGGTGAAGTGTTAATCAAGTGTGTGTCCCTGCATGTGCGTGTGTGTGTGTATCTGTGTCATTAATTGTCATCAGCAAAGCGCACCTTCCACTCTGATGATAACAGCCGTAATAACACCCAGGCCACATCTCTCTGATTTCCTCTAAATGGAGATTATGAAAACTCTTTGAAGCAGCTATGGCGGTGTTGATTTACATTTACACATGCAGGCTTGTTTGGGTCTTCTTCTTTTTTTTTTTCTTCCTCCTTCCGTGGCTGGATTTGTGATCATGAAAGGATAGACGCGTCCAAACTCTATCACAAAGTACTAATGCCTCCCAAGGTGTGTGTGTGTGTGTGTGGATGTTAAATTAAACTATATTTCTTCTCCCTGTCTCTCCAGGCGGTGGGCTACAAGTTGGCGCTGTTGCCGGTTGCCGGGGCGTTGCTGGGCGGTGTGTTGGGGGGTCCCCTCGGCTTGCTGGTGGGGTTCAAAGCAGCAGGGGTGGCTGCTGCTCTGGGAGGGGGGGTACTGGGGTACGCAAGCGGAAACCTGGTCCAGAAACAACGCAAAGCCAGAGTGGATCTACAGATGAAACGACTGACAGCACCGCCACCAGAACCAGAGACACACAAAGACAAATGACCCAACAGTCGGTTCCATGCTCTGACCTCAGGCCTGATCACTAAAGGCTTCGATTAGGAGCTCTAACTGGACCTCCGGCAGTGTCACATTGCCTTAAAGAGACCCGCTGTAACGTCATCAGGCTTCTCTGTTGCCGCTCACATACTTTGATGTTCGGGTATGAATGGTTTGTCTGTGAAGAGGTTTTACCAAATGTTATACACAGCTGAATTTGTATTCCCAACGCAACTAAACAGTTATTTACACTACATTATTAAGCGAGTGGTTGGGTGGGATTTGGTGAAATGTCTTTTTTTTTAATGTCGTCAATTAAACCCAACCATTCTGTCAAATGCTATCCCTAACAAGGAAGGGCTTTGTCCCAGATTGTGCTCCTTCACCAGGGTTTGTCTCCAATGATCATGCCTTCATATTCCTTTAAGCAGGAAATAGTATCCTAATGTGAACAGCTGCACTACGGAGACTACAGTAGTAATGATGAATAGATTATGCATTGAGTCACTGTGGTTTAACCATTGCCTAATGTAATGTGTTTGTTTCAATGTTTATATAAAGTATACTGATTATATTTACAGACTTGCTAAGTGTGAGAGCATAATTGCACAACAATTCCCAAAGTGCCACTGTCCAGCTCGCTTCAGGAAGAACTGTCAACACTGTGTTGACATGCCATGTTTTCTGCCAAATAAAATGTGTGTTTCTTTCCAACAGAAATGTGGTTGAATGAATAGATAACAGGGTAAATTAAACCAGAGACATACAAAACATCAGACAACACAATATCCTGTAAAATGGTTTTTAATTTACTTTTTTTCAACTCCTCTCCCCCTCTGAGATGACTTGGTTTAGAAATGGCATCCCCCCCCCTGTTGCTCTCCTGTTGGTTGGCTGATATGTCACGATGCAGGCTTCTGTTGTCCTCTATGGAAGGGCAGGACACTCACTACAAACTTAGCAATGGGGTCCTCGCATCTTAACCTGGCTTTGCATTTATTCATGCTCAGGGGATCTCAGGGATCTAGACTTGTACCAAAACCTCAAAGACATATAAAGAGACAAAACCAGTTTTAAGAGAACTTGTATAAAGTGGCCGACTTTAAATTTCCACCGTTCGTCACATGGGTTTTCCCCTTTTGTCTCGCGGCTTTTTTTTAAAACACTGGGAAGTCTTTTCTCCCCTTGCACGATGACACATTTGACAACAAAAACAACAGCCATTTCATGAACTTTTACCATTTTAAAAGTACATCATTGCAAAAACATTTGGTCCTCTTTTAGTTTCCCGGGAAAAACAACTCTGAGGTGGCATGGCAAATACTGTGCCTTTAAAAAGGTAGCAAGCCCCCTTTGACTTTGAATGTTTGACAGTAGTGGAGGTAATCAGCATTTTAGACACTGAACATTCAAATAATGTTCAGATTCCTTGGGTACAAAATTGACATAATTCCTGATTGCGTAAGTATCCATTTCCTTTGAGACCATATTTCATAGAGGCACCTTTGGCAATAGTTACAGCCTTAGGTCTTTTCACTAGGCCTGTAACAGCTTTACACATCAAACACTAATTCTCTCACATTCTACGTTTAAATCTTTTAGATTTGGCTTTAGATATGGGTTGTCCTGCTTGAAAACAGACATCTATTTAACCTTCTACTTTCAGAGGCAAGGCGGCCGCGCTGCAGAAGAGCTGCACACAGCATGATGCTGCCACCACCAGGCTTTACGGTAGGGAGGATGTCTTTTTGGAGTTTTAGGTTTTCTTATGATGGCCAAAAGACTCATCACAAAAAATTAAATCCTAATTACATCCACTGTGATTCAGTGCTTTAAAACAGCGACACATGAAAAGGTCCAAGGGGGCGATACTTTTTATAAGCACTGTAAGAGACATCGTAATCTAGAAGCATTTAGTACCAGGGAGAGAAGGGGGTGCATCTCAACAGGCTGGAGTAGCTCTGTATCTGTATCTTCTGTCTCATGGTTTGATTTCATGTTACCCCAATCAAGCATTTAAAAATATGTTTTCTATTCCTTCAGAACTACCGTTTGTGGAGAAGATATGGAGATAAAGCTACTTCAAACTTCTTATAACTTGTGCTATACAAATGCATCAGACTAGAGTTGGACATATTATTGAGATGCAGCCAGGAGGAGACTAAAACCGCACCTCTCATCAGACAGGCTGAACTACCCACAGATAAGAACCGTACGACTGGAGTGAGGGAACTCTTCAGGGTTTTTTTTTTCTTCTACAAAAAGCCAGGGTGATGTAAAAGAAATCAAATAAAATAAAGAAAACTCTGCATTTAATTTAGACCAACGATGAGACTCCCATGTAGCACAAACATATTTACAAGCTCTGAAAAAAAAATAATAGTAAAAAGACTTCTCTTGATGTCCTAATGCCCTGCTCCCCTGCCCGCACACATTTTCTTCTTCCCCCCTTCCTTTTTGATCCAAAATAAAAATTGTACATGAAAGAGTTATGAAAATATAGGTTATTCCAACATGGTTGTGTCATGGACTGTTTCTTCTCTTCATTCTCTCTTCAGTAAGGGTGTTGGGTGTTGCTGTTCTGTCCCGCTGGCCTGTCCCAACCCTAACCCCCCCCCTCCCCCCGACCCTGGGGCGTGGCATTGAGTCACAGGATCTCTGAAAGGCTGTTGAGGTCACAGCTCGTCGCGGCCCCGGTTGAGGATGGTGTAGCGAGTCTCGCTGGGCGCCAGCTTCTGGAACGAGCTCTCCGGGGGGCTGCTGGCCGCCTCCCCTCCCGTCTCCTCCTGGGGGGGGGGGAACGCCAGAACAAACAGTTAAAGACACACATGATGATGCTAAGCCATGGATGTTGCACCTTGTTTCTGTTATGTGGTAGTGATGTGCTATATGTGACATGTATGTAGTAACGTGTGTTGTTTGCATGTTATTGTTCTCTGTTATCCTTTCGCCTGTATCTGCTTGTCTTTCATCCTTTGTTTTATAACTAATGCTGTTGATGTATTGTGAGTTTAAGGGCGTCCATTATCATCTGGCCGGGGACAACAGCTGGAAATTAGCAATGTTTGCTAAATATGCCCCATTTACTGTTGTTTGTGACAGTGGATCAATGGGGACTGTCCACAACAATATAAACAAATACACTAAAGTCTCAGTGAATGCAGAGTGTGTGCATGCTGTCTGACCTGTCCGGGCGTGCTGTCCGTGGGGTCGGGGCCGTGGTGGAACTCTCGGTGAAGCTTTCCAGAGTGAAGGTCCAGCACAAACTGTCTCAGCTTTCCAGGGATACTGGGAGAAAAAAAAAAACCACAGAAGCAAACATTGAACATGATGCAGGAACCTATTTGTGTCCTTAAATCGTATCCTAAAATCTAACTTAATTGCACAAACCGGTTATAAATGAATAATTTCCGCCTGATGGGGGGCCGCCAATACATGAGTAGGTGTGTGTATTGTGAGATTGAGTCATAAGCACAATTGACCCCTCCGCCCAACTTTACAGGCGTACCTGTTCTGCTCCAACAGTGAAAAGACAAAAGTACACTGCAGAGCATCAGGCCTACTGATACTAATTCAGCCGGGTCTGACACCGAGTTTAATAGATGTATTATGGGACCTGAGACAGTAAGAAAATGTCATAGTACAGCTGTCCAAAATTGGGCTGTACTGTAACAAAGATAAAGAGGAAGGGGCCTGCATGGCAAATGAACTGCACTTACATGACCTTCCCAACTTTGTGAATCATTTGCTTAACAACTCAACCTTAAACATAAGTGAACATGAGCAATTTTGACTTAAATATCTTCCCATCTTGCAGTCTGAAAAAGAGCTAAGGATCAAATCATCAACCCTGAAATGAACAACTTTCTCATCCTTCTGAGCCATAGCTCCAACAGGAAGTGGGTCCATATAGTCAAAGGGATTTAAGAGTCAGGGAGATAAGACTAAAGCATATCATACAGGGGCTGGTGTTGTGGTAGAAATTGGTGAAGGCAACCAATTCACTTTAATCCCTTGAACAGGCCTCTCGAACGCCAGCCTGTTGGTATGAGTGGTTGTTGCATGAGGCTCAGTGACTGTGGGTTGGACAAAGGCATTCCTACACACACAGTTCAGCCATAAAGACAGTAGAGAGAGTTGATGCGAGACAAAGAGCTCGGTGCAGCAGCAGAGGACTCCAGTCCCTGCGGACATGTCATGAAGACATGAAGAAGAATCAACACTTTCCTGTGAAGTGCGCTTATTAACGACAGGTCATGAGCTGTTGTCATATCACAGATCCCCAGTCACAGCAGCATGCAGACACATGCACAAACACACACATATATATATATATACATATACATATACACACATATATATATATATATATACACACATATATATATATATAACATACACTGTGCTAATGTAATTACAAGCTGTGTGCCACATGCAGGGGTGATGTGATGTAATTAGGTTGTGGAGGGCTGGTCAGTCCTGGGGGCTTCTGTCTATCTGATCAGACTCTGATTGGGGGCTAGGGGAGGCCGAGTGGTAGCGGGCAGAATAAATAAGATTAAGTTAGATTATACTGGATTAGTTTAGCACTTATTGCACTTGCCAAATCATGTCACATTAGCTCCGCTGTCCTGGCCCATTCATAAAGGACAGATTTTTAGGAGGTGTGACATTTCTCTGTTGTTAAGCGCACATTTTGTGTGTGTGTGTGTGAGTGTGTGTGTGTGTGTGTGTGTGTGTGTGTGTGTGTGTGTGTGTGTGTGTGTGTGTGTGCGTAATGAAATCAACCTAATTTAAGGAGATCTTGTGATGAACAATTTCACATACGGTATCAGTATCAGGCAGTAATTGTTCAAAAATGTCTGAAAGAACACTGAATATATCAGACTGATTTGATACGTGGATGATTCATGTGTTCATTTCAGCTGATTTTCTAATTTGTTCAAGTTTTCATTTATACTTAGCAACTTCTTTTTGTATGATACAAATACCATTTGAGATAAAAAAATGTTTCAAAATGTTTATGGGTGATGCACACAGTGTCTATATAGTCTATATTCTTTAGATATACTGTATATCCTTCATTGTTGATATGTATATATTCAGTGTTTTGAGTATTTTGTTTATCTTCTACTGCTGATATGTATATCTTTATCGTTTTTTTATTTGCATTTAATTTGTATTTTATTCTATTTAATTCTAATTCATGTGCTATGTCTTATCTATGCTGCTGTGAAGGAAACATTTCCCAAACTAGGATCAATAAAGTATCTTTTATCTTATCTTAGTGGCAACGTAAGTATATGATGTTGGTATTGTTTGGAAAGACCACACATTTAATTATTTATCATACGTTGATAATAATGTGCATTTTTAAGAACTAGATTGCTTCACATCTACACTAAATTTGAAGGAGAACGTGAAGGTTGGTACTTACTTGAGGTCTTTGTAGTCGGGGTAGACATACATGTGTCTGAACGAGTCTATAGCGATGACGGGACAGTCAGCGGGAGTTTTCTGGATATGGAGCAGAGGATGGCGGAATTTCTCGCAGTCTGCGTGCAGGAAGTTTATAGACCCTGAAGAGGAAACAATGATGTCATGAACCACTTCTGAAAACAAACAGTTTGACTCATGGGTAACCACAATCCCCATCCTGGATAGGTACTAAATACCAGGCTCACCTTTCTCGCTGATGAGCTGGCGAGCCACTTCATGCTGGAACTTCTCTAAACTCTGCGTGTCTTCTTTCACATGGAACAGGATGAGGAAAGGGATCCCTTCTTCAGTCAACTCCTGAAAACACAAATACACAAAACAAAGCGTCACGGACAGATGGAGCCAGGGCCTTTCTGTGGCTCAGCAGATGGACTACTCAAGAGGCCATGAATACTCTCCAGGATGTTTTTGTGTAAATATCTCTGTACTTCTACATATCCAGATTCACACATCTAACATCAGACCAGAAAGCAATCGTTAAAGCAGGAACAAACCTCTCCATTTTCAAAGGTGATCTCCCTGACCAGAGGCACACACTTGTCCTGGGCCCAGGCGTAGGTCAGGTCGAAGTTGGTGAGTGAACCGAGGTAGACCATTTCGGGGATGCTCTCTCCAACGGGCTTGTAGATGATATTGTCTCCACTGAAGCGCTCGGCCTGAGATATGGCTCTATAAGAGTAACACAGAAGGTTAGGATGAATACAAATCGAAGAATTCATCTAAGAATATAACATAGATGGCGTTTTGTCTCACCCAAAGGCCGACAAGAACGTGCAGTCATCTCGAAGGATGTTGGCAACCTTTGCATATGTGTTGTAGTTCTCCGAGTCCTTACTTTCAAAGTAAGCTATGATGTTTCTCTTGCTTCTCTGTGGAAAAAGAGAGTCAAAACATTAGCAGTGAGAAAATAAATGACTTTTTTGTGTTTAAAATGACTGTTCATATTTTTTAGTGGGCAGGCTTTCCACTCACATCCAGAGTATTCATCTCCTCCACGGATTGCAGCTCTTTCACAGGGTTGACCTGCTGCTGGCGGATGAAGTCAGCGATGGCCGCCACCGACCTCTGACCCCTGTACTCCCTCTTCATCATCATCCCATTGCGGAACATCTTCAGTGTTGGATACTTGGTGATGCGGTACCTCTGGGCAATGTCCGCTACACAGCGAGGGTGGGGGAAAAGTTAAGTAAAGAAAGACAAATCAATTGATGGAGAGGAAGCAGCGGAGTAAAGACACATGGGGACGGGAGGATGAGGAGGAGCGGGGACAGAGACGGCGGTTAAACCTGAAAACACTGCCTTCAGTCGGCTCTGAGCTCTGATCTCCCACATGAAAGCTGCCCCCCCGCCAAGAGTAAATATTCTCCCTGCACACACTGAATGAGTGCGAGTGTGTGTGTCGGTGTGGCAGGTGTCAATCTCCCTGCGGGGGGTCTCTAAGCCTCCCGTCTTCACAGGAAGCAGCAGTTTTGTCATTAGTCTTCAAACAGTTTGCAGGTCATCAATAATTCTCTTTAATTTGCTTTATCTCAAAAGGCTGAGGCTGGCGGTTTATGTGTCTGTGCTTTGGTGTCCTGGGCATCTATGTGTACATATGTGCATCAAATGTACAGGGAGTGTGTATGTGCACCTTTTTCACTTGTGTATATATATATATATTTGAAATGAGAGTGTTTAAGTCTTTTAAGGCATCAGATCACCATAAACAACAAAAAACCCATATTTTAATAATAGAAATACTAATATTTCAGACAATAACCATCATATAAATTATAAATAATAAAATAATGTTCATTTGAATCTAAACATTTCTAAGATTAGACCACTTGTATTTGTTCTACATCATTGATCAAATAGATAGATAGATAGATTGGTACTTTATTGATCCCAAATTGGGAAATTGATTTTGTTGCCGCAGCAAGGTGTACAGGCATTACAATATTTAAAAGGTGGAAGAAAGTAGAAATGAATAAACAGTAAGGCTCTGGTAACTCCTGACTGGTATTTCTCATCATGTCTTAATGTTGTGCTGTAGGTTAAACAAACAAGAAACACTCAAATCGAATTAAAAGTTAGTAATACTTACAATGTTGGTCGCAGTCGACTCGGGCAAACACCACCTGCTTGGTTTCAGGGAACTCCTCCCTCACTATGTTAGAAGACTCTTCAAATATTGGGTGGAGCATCTGACTGAATCTGCACCTGTGAGATGGGGAAGTGGTGTGAGGCCAAAACGATTTCTATATCTTGTATGTATATTGAATAGATTACTAAGTCTATTGGACTCAATTTCGCAGCATTTCAATGTTGACAATGATTTTAGACTATTAGAGCTTCACTACTTAGACTTAAAGAGATTCAAACAAACATCAATGTAAAAATCCTTTCAAAATAAATCCACAAAATCTTTACTGCAGATCACAGCAATCTCATTATACTTGTGTCACAGTGTGGCATTCATAGGGAATGTCTATATCATGAGAACAATTCATTTTAACATCCTTAACAAAATACAGAGAAGTCCAATGACTATGGGAGAGAAACAACACACTTACCAGTCTGCGTAAAAATTAACTATCGACACCGCAGCATTATCTGCAAGGAAACACACAGGAAATTAAAATAAGCCTCTTAACATTTCTAAATACACCCACGTTCATTTTGTTAGATAAACTAATTACGTTATGAGTGTTATCAATGTTAAACCCACATTTTTGTTACTGGCTCATAGCTCATTATTTATCCATCATACCACCCTCTGATGAAATGTCTTTTTTTTTCAAACCAATGACTTACAATAAGGTCAGACCTTTAACAATAGGATTACATTTATTTCCATGTCATGCAAATATTTTAGAAACCACATTTAGGTTAACACTAAACATTTGTATGAGGCCTGATGACAATCTGACAGCAACGGGTGTGGCCAATATGAACATATGTGCGGGATGGAAATAAAAACGTTTAACGGTGCTATCCACATCAAGAGCTCATTACGTGCATAAAGACAAACAAAAACTGAGACAGAGTTGTGAGACAAATCCTAAATACCTAGGTGGACGTAAGATAAAAGGGAAAAAATAATATCTTTCTCTTTGAGACAATTGAGTTCAAGTGCTAAACTAAGATGTGACCGAGTAGTAAAGGAACATTTAGACAGTTTGACATGCTTATAAGCTTCCTTGGCCACAACCATGAAAGAGAAATACCAGGAAATAAGCTGTTTCCTCCAATTTCAAGTCCTTATGGCAAGCTAAGACGGCCATGAGGTGTAATGATCTTTGCATCCAACTCTCAACAAGAATGCCAATCGGTGAATTTCACAAAATACGGTTCCCTTCAGTTTTACAGAGTAAAGTCTGATGCCTTACTTAGGACGTCATCAATGTTGGCTGAATCCAGACTGGTGATTTCTGCCTGTCCGGGAGTAGAGAGGCCCATCGCCTACAGACACAAAGGGTACAGATAAAAAGGTAATTAAAACATAAAAGCACAGACGGCTGGTTAAGAAAACTATGTGGTGGGGGGGGGAATACAAGATCTTGAGATAACACATCTGTATTTGCCTATAATTCTTGAAATGCAGGACCTAAATGACTTAAGACTGAGTGAAGCAACTGCTAATCCACACAACCAGTGTTTACTGGGTCCGCCCCAGGCTTTTTATCCAGTCAGTGTTTCCTAGAGCTGGGCTAAATATACAATATAACATCAACACTGTCACCTTGCATGCAAAGCAATATGCAAATGATGCGCTCATGACCTCCTGTGTTTTGTGTTTTTTATGTACATTTGGACTGAAGTTTCAAACAGTGTTAGAGGGATTTCCCTTCATTTTGATCCAACAAGTGAAGGTTATGACACACAGATGGTAAATATAAAGGAAATGGTCAGGAAGTCACACAAACATGTGACACTTGATGAAGATCTATGCTTTTGTTATGTAATGGTATGCTTTATATGTCTTGTTTGTCTAGAACCAGTTTATCCAGAACCAGTTTGTCATGAACCTGCAATTACAGTATTTAGTACATGCTTTGTCACTAAAGTGGGACAAAACATGGTACAGTAGAGCTGCATCCATTTCTTACAGTGGGTTGACCGTTAAGCCGAAATATCTTTCATAGATCCGTCATATTTCCTTCCTCATATATGTGGCCATAAGACACAATGATAATGCACAGTTCTATCAAACATCCTGTTTTTGTCACACATTTTCTCTGAAAGGTTATCCGTTAGACAACATGAGCGAGTACTGTTGTAGGCCTAATTATATTAGTAGGTTTGTGATAAGAAAGTAGCCATTTGTTCGTTGTGCATCCCCCTCTCTGGTTTACTCAAAAGAAACCAATATATAAACCAATAAGGGAATAAGTAGGATTTACCAATTAATTCCAGCTCTGATTGCAAAGCTGAAATAAATGTAAAGGCTAAATATTTGAGGGCGAAATGGGGGAAAGAACACCAATGTTAAAGGGCTGTTGATGCAAATGTAGGTGTAGCCTGAATTAGCTCCTTTATTACATAACCTATTTTAAACTGGACTTCATTATTTATTTTTAATGAATAACTTATTGACACGAAAAGTGCAATCCCATATTTGTTTGCGTCATTGGGAAATGTACGGTGGCTTTCTAATGTCAGCCACTTTATTCAACACTTATTAAAGTAACCTATAAAATTATGCCTGCACTATCACTCCATCTGTGGTCTGATTTCTAACTCGAGATCCTCGTCAAACAGGATGTATGGGTGTCCTTCCTGAAAGAGTTACTGACACGTCGTACATCAATATCAATAGTAAAATAGCCAACGCTCACATTAGTTAATGCTTTACTGGATAACCCAATATGTAAATAAACTCACACACAAACATATCCTCAAGTTCAACTGTCCTTCATTTAGTTGAGTGTTGTTCCAATGTTGTAAAAATGGTCTGAAACTAAATGCTATTTCTTTAAAGATGATTTATGTTCAATTAGTTCTGAATTTTAATATAAATATGAATATGTTTTATCCAAACGATAGAGAAGCTGGGACAATTTACTGTTTCGTATCTGTGCATGGAAAACATCTTTACTGATGAACTGATGATAGTTGTTGCAATTTCGTTCTGTGGCTTGTCTATTCATTTAACAGACTTATCGTTTTAGCTGTATAGAAAATATTTACTGAATACATGTAAACGTTTTACAGTTATTCAACACTCTTCAATTAAATTAAAACTGTGGTACATGAGGTGAGAAATGCAACATTGTTGTACATGTCCTAACTACAAGTCCTAACAGTTCAAATGTATCCCAACCCACGTATGTAACTGTTTGAATTCATTCCTGGATGTATGCATTTACCTTTGGGGGGGCCATAAAGTCAGTGGAAGGTGGCTGCCCCGCCCTCAGTAACAATAGTAGTAGAAACCAGTAATTAGAGAGGGTGTTTCTTCTGCTCAACCTCTAAATATGGTCTAATATTGTGTATACTTTGATATACATATACAATGATGTGTATTCCTCTATAAAGTAGAGCCAGTGAAACCAAGAATGTGGCTAGGTTAAGTTCTTTATTAGAGTTGTGTTCTTTTCGAAGTTTTGTAAACTATACAATTCATTTAAAAGAACTGTGAAAAAAGAAAGTCTCAACATTGTAAAATCAGATATAGTACATTTATACCATATAGCATGACACAGCTGCACACTGATATGAAATGCAACCCTTGCTGTGGTTAGACCGATGAAGACACTGCTCTGCAACTCGGAGGAAAGTTATCTTTCAGGCCCAAAACTCTCACAACAGCAGCACAGCTGCGTAATGCCTATTTCCGGGTTGACAGCCAATAAGAATGAGCCACAACAGAGGAATTCATGAACCGGCGAGCACCATTCAGAGACACGAATGGTTTGACAATAAATGTATGCATCCATAACGTTACACAAACAAATATAAATATTGATCAAACATAACTTATAAACCCTTTCAATAAATAGAATGCTTAAACTAACCACGATTGTAATCAAAAATGGTACCCTGCTGTCAATAAGTGGTAACGGCTAATGCTAGCTCGATGCTTCATCCCCCCCTTAAAGTTATCAGGAGTCCAACTTTAGTCAAAGCATACAAGTTTGCAATATACGCCCTTTCTATATAAGAAACATCTTGATTAGATAAGAAGGATTATGACTTGTTACAACACTACAGCTAACGTTATTTAACACCACCGGCTGAGTTGACATTGCAGCTGGGTAACTTGATTAGTTATGGCAGACGTTTGGCGAAACCCAGTCCAAGGGCCTCCTTACTGAACCCAATAAATAATAACTGCACTTCCAGCAATGATCTGACTCCCTGGTGGTGTAGGACAGTTTAAAAGCCACGTCTCTCTCATGTCAGCAGAGGCTCATCAGTTAGCTAGCAGCTAACCATACAGCGGCAGGCTAACCAACGCTAATTAGCTGGGGCTAGCTGGCTGTTGAAGCTAAATAGCAGTGCATAAAAGGTTAAAATATGTATTCTTACCAGCAGGATAACTGTGACGAAGCGGATATCGAGAGACGGATATATTGCTAACAGTTTCATTGTATAGTATAGATATTGGAGGCGGTGGTGTTTAGTCTTCCCAATGGTCTCGACGCCGCTCTTCTCTTCTAAAGTGCAGCCGGAAACCTACGGCGGACCAATCTCACTGTGACCAAGGAAACGTGAGTGACACTTCCTGGTATTTGCTTGGCTTTGTGGGTGGTGTAGTTTTACGAATAGCCAAACGTCTGAGTCGGATGTTGGAGAAAACTTCAATCATGGCGGTTTTATGCTTGACAACAGTAACGGGACTTGTAGTGTTTTGTCAGCGGCGATTCAACGGGACTCCTATGAAGAAAACTTTCTCAAGATGTTCATCTGAGAGGAAACGAACTTTAACGGTAAATATAACACCGACGAAAGAGGAGTGTAAAGGACTTGTTATTACAATAAAATAGCTTTAACATTATACTCATTTTATTCACTGTCACGCATTTGTGCTTCTTTAGCAGCCTACGCTTATGAATAACTGATTTCTCTTGAGTAAGGGGGGTTGCATCATTATGCCTAACTTTTTGTAAAACTCAATGCGACCTATTTTCCACCAGCTAGCAATACGTTTTTAAGCTTTAATATGCTGTCTAGGGTTTTAGTTGTTGATTAAAAATTGTTGTTACACAACACTTAGTTAGAAAACATTTAGATGGATGGATGGATGGATGGATGTATGGATGGATAGATAGCAAAGAAAATGTAGGCATTCAGTAAGGAATGAGAGATAAAGCACAATAAAAAGCCAGCTTTATGTCTGGAGTGCTGTTAGAGGTAATGCAAATGTGTTGTGATTAACAGTGCATGTATTGCAAATACACGAAAGTAAAGTAAAAACCGTTAAATAATGTTTGTATAACTGCTGCTAAATCAAATACAGATTCCACAACTCAATACCAAAGACACTGTTGTCCACAAAAGATTATTGCACCTCATCAGATAAGATGAGAAGACTGTTGTCACAAATAATGTCACTGAGGCATCCTCCCTGTGTCTGTAATCAGTTCAGTGTGCTGGCAGTTATTTGTGTGAACAGGTGGGCTGGTCTCAGTATGTGAGTGATCCTCTTTCTCTGGCCCAGCAGGAGCCAGGATCAGGGCAGGTAGGGGACCTGGATGTGCATCCACACCCACCAAGGATGCACTGAACTGAGAAACATCTGCTGAAGTGCCCCCCCTTACAGCAGCTATGGTAAGAATCCAACACACTCAAAGCATCTACCCATATTTAATGTAGGTTTCTATTTAGAAACCTACATACATTTGGTATTTACCAAAATAGTTTTTTCTTATTTTTTGGTGTATCTGTCAGTTACCTCGGTTCCTCCACTGTACTACAGTTTTGTAATTCTTTCTCTAGAGTCAATACCCCTGAGACTACTTATAACAAACCTAATTGTGTGTGCTGAAGGTCTAATTGTTAAGGAGATTAAGGTGGAATGTTGAATTGAATCCCAGCATTAATATTTTATGGGCTAAAGCTGTCCATAGGGGGTTCACAGTGTGTGAGCAACTCACAGATGGAGACAGAGAAAGATTTCTCTCTCTCTTCCTGTCAGTGATCGAGTAAAAAAGAGCTGCAGAAAGTCATTTTTTAATTTGTAATGCTGGGAAATAAGTACAAAATAAGCATCACGATATCACAATATGTGCTGAGGCATGTAACAAAACTAGTTGAATTGACTATACTTTATTTAGTACTATACTATCTGTCAATGTGAATTCAAACTGAATCAATTATTTTTGGTGCAATTATCAAGAATTTCATAAATCTTAAGCTTTTCTTAAACTAGACAAAAACAACAGCCCCATAATTCATGTTACTAATATCATTGATTAATATTGGACTCAAATGTAGTTAAAGTGAATTGGTGAATATGAGTCTGGTAGTTTGCTTGTCTAGTAAATGATTCCTATGCGTGTCTTTTATTCTGATTTTGAAGTGCATCATTTCTCCCTCGATTGTTGGAAATAAGAAGTAAGATATATTTGAATCCACATCCATAACAAGTTGAACTCTGATGTAATATATAAACTGGAATGCTACAAATTCATAATTTTTAACAATGACTAATGTAGTTTGGCTTTTTCAAGGAATTGATCAGTATTTACCAAAAATATGACCGATGCCTTGTACACCAGAGCCAAATGGGTCTTTAAATTGACTGCATCGTCTGAAAAAACAACACAAAGGTGTTTTATTCACAGTGACATTTAACAAACAAATCAAGGCTATCTTTTAATTTGAGAAGCCAAAATCAGCAACTGGCGCCTGTCTTATAATAAAAAGTCAATTGTTATTTGTAGATGAACCAAAACAAGATCACAGCATGGGAATATTTTCTTTTAATGATATGTTACAGAATACATTTAAGTTTTGACTAGTGTGTATTATGTCTTGTACTCAGCTGCAAGCTACACATGAGTAAATATTTAGGCTCGTAACCTTGCATTTGTACTTTGGAGGGAACCTTGTCCGAAGACAGCCATATCACACCAGTGCAGCACAACCTCATATCACTCTGCTTGAAGTCTGATTTGATCTGTCCATCTTTTCCTATTTTGCCTTTTCCTCCCTTTTCTGTTTTCTCCATCTTTTTCCATTTCGTATTGCTTCCATTGATTTTTTTGTTTGTTTTTCCAGCTGATTATGTCCCTGTACTCTGATTCGCCGGTGGGCACATTGCTCTCTGCACTTTAATTGGACATTTAATTAGATCACAGTTTTAGTCCAATTAGACTCAGAGGTGCTGGGAAAGGATATGGAGGGGAGAAGAGGAAAAAGTCCCCAAGCTGCTCCCTGTCTCCCTTCCCCCTTCTCGTTCTCTCCCCTCCTCTTCTCACTCATTTTCTTCTTCTGTCTTTTTCTGTCCGCCTTGCTTTCTCTCGTCCCCCTCCTGAGGGCGGCTCATTAGTGATATAATGGGATGACACAAAACACACAGCTCCCCTAACTCTTAGTGGCTCAAGCCGTGCCTGAACCCCACACACCACACACACACACACACACACACACACACACACACACACACACACACACACACACACACACACACACAGAGACAGACAGTGTGACGGGGACTGTATCAGCTCACTTTTGCAGTAGTTGTACGTTTGTTTTTGGTTTGGTTTTTAATGAAATCTTTCTTATTCTAATACCAAAGCTATGAAGAGGTACGTGAAAGTGTGTTGGTGTTATTAGTGCCTTTGATTATTTCGCAGCACCACCTATCATTCTGCCAGTCACAGCAGCATCGACCAGCCTACACACACACACACACACACACACACACACACACACACACACACACACACACACACACACACACACACACACACACACACACACACACACACACACACACACACACACACACACACACACACACACACACACACACTACAAACATTAACGACATGCTGGGCCGAACCCTATCGACTCAGTGGAGTGCTCCGGTATGATATCACTAGACCTAATGAGACTAAGATAAGCCTCATTACCAGCAGCGCTCGCTCTCTCACATGCCAGTGAAATGCAGGGCTATTCTGCACAAGTTTTAACTCCCCTATGGTTCCGCCCTCTCCCCCTTTTGTTGTCATAGTTCTCACACAGAGCTCTGTCTCAGCATAAACAACCCAGAGCCCCAGTGGGACAAACACATGGGTGAATGTAAACACACACCCAGATGTATTGGGATCTGCACACACTTGCGCTCAGGTGTAAGTCCTCGAAGGAGACAACACCCTCTCTGTCCCTTAAGCAGTCACACACACCGCCTTCTTTTCTCACTTCCTCCTAACCTCCGCCCTCAGGAGAAAGAGAGAGACGTTTCAAGTTATTTATTATTATACGCATACACAATAACAGTGGAGGAGCTGTTGTTGGCAATGAATATCTTGGATAATTAAATATGTATTTTTTTTTTTTTTTTAAAGTGAATCACCCAGGTTAAAGCAAATATGAAGCTTAAACATAAGAGTTTGATGTCAAAATAAACAGCTGACGTAATAACAAAGTAAAATAATAAGCTAAAACAAGTGTTATAAATGGAAATTAGAATGTTTTTTTATTCCTTTTTTAATGTCTGAGGTGCAATTTGAACAGGTGGGTTTCTGCTGTGAATGATATCAGCAGAAAGTCGCACACGCATCCTACACTTCATATACCAGATGTGTCATCCCATTTTTACATGTGTGTGTGTGTCTGCTGAACGACAGGCAGCAGGCAGGGGTGTTTTAGCCACAGGCGTCACTACCTGACCCCCGTGGCTGTGAGATTGACAGCTGTGGTCCCGCCTAATTGCATTACTCTCCCAGGTGATTGGCTCACACCCTGGGGGCTCATTTGTCAGGATGCATTGTGGTAATGATGTAAATTAGCAGATCTATGTGTCACTCAGCCTTCTCGCCCCCTGCTGATTGGCCCCGCTGTGCCCCAGGGCCCGGCCCCCAGCTGAGGGAGCCAGCTCATTGGTCCTTTGGGAACCAGGAAGTCCCCTAGAAATATGGCTTTCAGAGTGGGCATCCCTGTGGGCTGATATTATCCTTCCTCCCACCTCTTTAACTGTCAGTCAAACCAGGAACTGATCCCTGCAGCCTCTATCTGAGACATAGATACACCCACACTCACACATTTTCACACAGAGACATGTAGGTGGTAGGTGCCACCCATAATAGCCCCATGTCGACTGAGAGCCTTTACACACTCCGTTATAACCGTATAAAGGTACAAACATATAAAGTGTGTGTGTGTGTGTGTGTGTGTGTGTGTGTGTGTGTGTGTGTGTGTGTGTGTGTGTGTGTGTGTGTGTGTGTGTGTGTGTGTGTGTGTGTGTGTGTGTGTGTGTGTGTGTGTGTGTGTGTGTGTGTGTGTGTGTGTGTGTGTGTGTGTGTGTGTGTGTGTGTGTGTGTGTGTGTGTGTGTGTGTGTGTGTGTGTCTAGAATTGAAATAAAGGCCACAGGCTCAGGCTCTGTTCCCCACTGCTAACACAGCATGCCTTAGCTATGTCCTCTATCAAAAGCAGACAACTTCACAGTGACAGACAGGCAGCTAAAGCAAAAAGAAATAGACCCACACACCCACCCACACACACACACACACACACACACACACACACACACACACTTGAACTCTCCGGTTTCTTTGCCTTGCCTGTTTGTTTCAAAAGCTTAAATTGTTAGTTATAATACGTGTCTAGTGGAGGCAGCGATGTGTCTTACAGCTCTCCTGTAGTGTTGCTGAAAGGTTTGGTGGGTGTTTCTGGGTTCTTTGTTAAACTTACTGTGGTTATATGAGGCCGAATATGAATAAAGACTAAATAATGTCAGCATCAGCATGAATCAATACTTATACAGATGCACAATCACTGGGTCTGGACCTCAGCCTGTGATCAATAGTTTACTCTGAGTTATTGTCTTCATATTAACAAGCAGAGTGCTCCCTGAGGAACATGTATGAATGGCTAAATGAGACCACTCCAACCCTCTCAACAGGACCTGGTGTTGTTTTTACACCCTCCTTTGTTTGACTTCAGACACAGCATTGCAAAAGCCTTTTTGGATACATTTGGATGCACTGTAGGTGTTTCCAAAACACTCAGGTCCTCATGAAACTCTAATTGCCTGCTCTATGCGACTGAATGTCCCTCACATAGATCCAAGTATCGACTCGCGTCCCTTAAGTCAGTGTTTGTCCAAATTATGAGTTTTTTAAATCTAAGATTATTCGTAGATCAATTTCTATTTCTTGTGACTAAAAAATGCAGACAAATATCAAAACAAGTCGCAAAAGAACTGAAAAAGTTTGGAATGAGCTCTTGTCATGAAATAAATATACTGAATATAAGTCATCTGTGTAAGAGGATATTAATAACAGTATCATGAAATTACTCTGTGTAATGCGGCCATGTCATCTCTGCTATTTCTGCATGTGTTAGATATTAGTATTTGCAGAGTGTGTGTGTGTGTGTGTGTGTGTGTGTGTGTGTGTGTGTGTGTGTGTGTGTGTGTGTGTGTGTGTGTGTGTGTGTGTGTGTGTGTGGTGTGTGTGTGTGTGTGTGTGTGTGTGTGTGTGTGTGTGTGTGTGTGTGTGTGTGTGTGTGTGTGTGTGTGTGTGTGTGTGTGTGTGTGTGTGTGTGTGTGTGTGTGTGTGTGTGTGTGTGTGTGTGTGTGTGTGTGTGTGTGTGCGCATTACTGACTGAGCAATCATTCTAAATTAGAGATGTTTAGAGATGTTTGTGGTTGATTTTGGTAAAGCCCCTGTAAAAACTCTCTCTCACGGAAAATAACTTCCCATGACGTGGCACATGTGCCAAACACACACACATAAACACACACCGATGCTCGCACACCCCTTTATGTGCCGCACCTACCATCCTCCTTTACCCGCTACTTTGCAGTAAATGTGTTAACTAACCTGTATTAAGTCTCCGACACTACTTGGCAGAGCGTGAGAAAGCAGTGAGCATGATGGGTAATTGCCATGCTGCACGCAGTGTCTACAGGAGCAAGCTTTATGAGATGACGGCGGAGGAGGAGAGGGGGAAGAGAAGGAAGGATGGAGGACACTGGAGTATTCCCTCCTCCTTTCAGATTTCTTTTGACAGTTGCACGTTATTAAAACTGTGACCAAAGTAATCAGCCTGCCTACACTTTATCAATACTTGTTGTCTTGTTTAAAGCTGATATTAGGGAAACATGTCTATTTGTGTGACCGATAATGAAAATGTCTTGGAGAAAGCGCAGATTGTGGCATGAGTTTGTGCCTCCAGCGTTTATGTGTTTAGGGGCAATAATTGATTTCTGTGTTGTGCCCCGCAGGGCTTGTCCCACATCTCTAAACCCACACACACACAAAAGCATGCACACACACACAGCAAGGCATGCTGCAGTATTAATGAGACATGAATAAGACATGAAGAGAGACCCCCCTCTTACATGCTCACACAGGGTCTCCCCCTCCCCAGCTGCTTCCTGTCTGCAGATTACCCTGCTTTCACTGGGCTCTGGTTAAGTGGGGCCAGGAAGAGATTTAGCTCCCTCAGCAGGAGCGGACACACACATATGCTCATGGGCGCACACAACGTGCACACACATACACACACCCACACTTACTGTAATAAAACATCAGAAAGTATCTGCTTTATTGTTGTTGACATGGTTTTAGAGGATCTAAATACGTTTACACCTCTATCTTAAAACAAACACAATTAAGCAATTAAGCAAAAATGTAAATGTTGTTTGTGTGAGAGTGAAGAAATATTTCTTCAATTTGAGTTTTTTGTGGGATGTGTTTGGAGCTAAATGAATGGTAAGGAAGCAGTCTAGCCTCAGCATAATGGCACTGTTTTTAACAGCGAGTGTATGGTGTTGCAGTTCAAGTTGTGACCTTTTATATGTTTTCTTTGCAGGCGACGTCCTGCCCAGGACCCGTGGCTCTCAGCTCGCAGGTCCATGCTGCCGCTGTCAATGGAGATAGGAGCGCCCTCCTCAAACTCATCACAGGTAGATAAATGGCTTTAAACATATTACACTACATACAGCGTGTCACATCAAGACTCACTTTTATAAGAAGTAAAGTGTTACTTTTTGTATTCCTATAAGGAACATTTCTTTGCATTTGCCCCATCTGTAGAGGGTCAGAGAGCAGGGACAGCTGCAGCAGCTGCTAGGAGTTTGGGGTTTTGCACAGAAATCAGAGCAGGTGCAGCATGGTAGATTGAACCGTGGTCCATCAGCTAAATTGTCCTCTCTTCTGCAAAAGTGCTGACATTATCTGGACATACAGCAATATTGTTATGCAATCTTCCGATGTAGATTATGTCTTATTCTTAGAAATGTCTGAAAAAATATATTAACAGCCTCAAAAGATGATCATCGCATATTCTCTTCGTCTTCACAACCAAACAGCTTCCAGCTGTTCCAAGTACATTTTAGAATGTGGAAGCGGATTTCCTATTAAATGCAAGTAGTAAAAGACTGCAATTTAAATAAAAGGAATTCCCTTTATAAACAATTTATAACATTTTCCATCACAAGCCACTTAATTGTACTTTTTTAATTAATTGCATATTCCCTTAAATCTTGGTCTCTATTAACGCTTACCCGCTGACTCAACCTGTGCTGGTGTGTGTGTGTGTGTGTGTGTGTGTGTGTGTGTGTGTGTGTGTGTGTGTGTGTGTGTGTGTGTGTGTGTGTGTGTGTGTGTGTGTGTGTGTGTGTGTGTGTGTGTGGTGTGTGTGTGTGTGTGTGTGTGTGTGTGTGTGTGTGTGTGTGTGTGTGTGTGTGTGTGTGTGTGTGTGTGTGTGTGTGTGTGTGTGTGTGTGTGTGTGTGTGTGTGTGTGTGTGTGTGTGTGTGTGTGTGTGTGTGTGTGTGTGTGTGTGTGTGTGTGTGTGTGTGTGTGTGTGTGTGTGTGTGTGTGGATGCAGCAGAGCCGTCACTGCGGGACAGAGAGGACCAGTTTGGCCGGACCCCCCTGATGTACTGTGTCCTGGCCGACCGCCTGGACTGTGCAGAGATTCTGCTGAAGGCCGGAGCCTCGGTCAACAAGACCGATCAAAGCCAGCGCGCCGCTCTGCACCTAGCCGCTCAGAAGGTCTGAACATCCACAAAGACACAACGTACACTGGAGCTGCTTCACATCAGCCTATTTTATAGCCTAACATTGTCAAAGTTAAGTCAAAACAATTAATATATGGATTGATTTTTTATTCAAAAAGAATATGAAGACTAAGTGGGATCTCTTAGAGAGAAACTGTGAGAGTCCATAAGTTCCAGTGGGAAGCCAGTGCCCCCTAGTGGCTGAAGTTCTAGTTTAAGGGTTTATGGGGGGGAATATCAACTGATTTATAATCCTGCCACACAAACACTAAAATGTAATTCACACACAGTCTTTGAAATATTATTATTTTGAATGGAGAAAGGGCCGTTTCAAAATGTTTTGCCCACCCTTTTATATCAAACAAGGGGAGATTCATGTTATATTCACTTCAGTCTAGACTGAGGAACAGTCAGAGGAGAAAATAATAATTAGACAGGGTGGCGGGTTGTCTCTTGAGGTATGTGGTGCTAATAATAACTCTTTACAACTCATTTATTTATCTGTGCCTCCTTTTATGGGAGTGTACAGATTCAGGAACATCATATCATTGAAGAAAGAGGGGATGTAATTGGGGTCTGTCTCATAGATGGAGAGTGTGTGTGTGTGTGTGTGTGTGTGTGTGTGTGTGTGTGTGTGTGTGTGTGTGTGTGTGTGTGTGTGTGTGTGTGTGTGTGTGTGTGTGTGTGTGTGTGTGTGTGTGTGTGTGTGTGTGTGTGTGTGTGTGTGTGTGTGTGTGTGTGTGTGTGTGTGTGTGTGTGTGTGTGTGTGTGTGTGTGTGTGTGTGTGTGTGTGTGTGTGTGTGTGTGTGTGTTGCTAGCGATGGGAAGCCCTGTCTCTTTGACATCTGATCAATAAGTGGCTGAGACAGGAAGAGAGGCCAGGGATTACCGATCTAATTGGACTGAGAATAGGGAGGACGGGAACACACACATACACACACACACACACACAAACACACACACATAGTCTAGATGCATGCTCACACACTAGATAGATCTGTCAGACTGTGGCGATATGTTCAAATATACAAATCACACTCACACGTGCACACGGCATGGCAGCATCGTATCTCACACCGTGCCGTCCAGCGACAATACATCACCTGACAGGAGTGGTGAGAGACCAAAAGGAAGGAGGACGAGGATGATGATGATGATGATGATGTGTGTGTGTCATTGCCGCTCGTTCATGACTAATATTGAGGAGAATTGGTGATTTCTGAAAATATTTTGCTCGTGTGTCGCAGGGGAATTTGCGTTTCCTGAAGCTGCTTCTGTCCAGACGAGCTAACTGGCTGCAGAAAGATTTAGAGGAGATGACCCCGCTCCACCTTGCCACCCGACACCCCTCCCAAAAAGCCCTCGCCCTGCTGCTTAAACACATCGGACCTGGAGAGGTTGACACCCAAGACAAGAACAAGGTAATACAGTAAAGATATACACTCTAAGTTGTTGGATGATGGTGTCCTCAGTTTGCCCTCAGTCAGAAACCTGGGCGTCCAATAACCTGCAAAGAGATAACTGACAGACTGAAGATCCTTCATAGAAGCAGCAGGAATGTAATGTCATACACACACAAACACACAGAGGCACACTCACACAGCAGTGGACGATATAACAATCTGTGGCTTTGTCCTGTATTCTGCTGATAAAACCACAAACACACAAACACACGGCCCTTTGTCTGTTTGGGCTGATTTGTATCTGACATCAGTAGTTGGTTTTGTAATAATCCAATATGCATCATCGTGTCAGATGACAGTGGTTTCGGTCAATCTCAGAATAGCTCAGTAGACGTCATGGCAGCACTATCTGAGTTACAATCTCAGCTCACTGCCGGATCTTCAATAAGAGCTTTGTGAAGCACGTAGCCCTCATAATTCCTGTCAGAGTGGAGTAATTTTTTTTTAAAGTGAATGGAAACCTCAAACCTGGTTTTATAACGGCCTCCTCTGTTTTGAACTCCATTCATCATCTTGGGCACTTTTTATCTAATTTTCCCTCTCTTTGTCTCTGCAGCAAACGGCTCTCCACTGGTCGGCGTTTTATAACCGACCAGAACACGTTCGCCTCCTGATCAAGCACGACTCCAACATTGGCATCCCAGACAGCGAGGGCAAGATTCCTCTGCACTGGGCAGCGCACAGTCAGGAGCAGAGCGCTACACAGACTGTCCGCTGCATACTGGTACACACTACTGTACACACACATACACATTCATACATATACACACTCACATGAATCGGTCATAATCACATTTCATCTCCACTTTTTAAACAGCAAAGCTTCTTTACTGTGTTTGGCTTTTTCTGTGTGTTTGTGTGTGTGTGCCTGAGAAGGAGGCAGCTCCCACTGAGTCCCTGCTGAACTGGCAGGACTATGAGGGGCGGACCCCCCTGCACTTCGCGGTTGCTGACGGTAACGAAGCAGTGGTGGAGGTGCTGACGTCTTACGGGGGTTGTAATGTGACAGCTTATGATAACCTCTTCAGAACCCCGCTGCACTGGGCAGCTCTGCTCGGTGAGTGAACACACTTCCTGTATGTGACCCGCTGCGGCCTGAATGACTGATACACACCAACAATATGGATTTCCCCCAAAAATGAATTAAAGCCAAAATAGCAACATTTATTATTAGCTGCACATTTAGATAATGTTTTTTTTATTTAATCCATGCTAGCATTGTGTCTCTAGGCCAGGGCAAGGATACCGTACTTGCTTTACTGTAGGGGCTGCTTTTGCAAAGTGACATAAGGTAAGGGGCCAGTTACGACATTTGAGGCTTAGCTTGGACCTCTGTAGGGAACTGTGGCACTATAAAAAAAAATAATCAAGCTATATTGAGTCTTAAACTCTTAGATGAATTACTATGAAATTGTGTGCAGACATTTATGGTCACAAGAAGATGAATCATACTGACTGTGATGATGGCTGACATTTTAAATCTTGTGCCAGGTGATATTCCCATGAGCACTGTTTTAGTGCTAATTAGCACATGTTAGAATGTATAACCAGGATGATTAGAATAGTCAAATAGAGTGGTAGGTAGGTGTGTAAGTGACAGTTGACTTTTGTTGACTTGAGGAGTTTCTTGCTTTTCTGTTACCAGTTCTGTGAAAGTCAACTGAAATTACAAGGGGCCTTTGTATAACCAAGCAGTTGTCCTAACTCCTAACTGTAGATCCTTTTTCATTATCAGTCCCCCTCACATCCCACTAATGTAAACATGTTTTTCAGGCCATGCCAAAATAGTCCACCTGCTGCTGGAGAGAAACACTTCAGGCACTATTCCCTCAGACAGCCAAGGAGCAACACCTCTGCACTATGGGGCTCAGAGCAACAATGCTGTGAGTCTCATTCAATTAACACGCAGAACTGGGAATCCTGCTGAGTCAGCATCACGCATCGTTATCCAAAATGTAATATCGTTGATAATGAAATAAAGCGGTCTCATTATGTATGTTCAGCATCTCTTTTAAAATCCCAAAACTAAATCACACAAAAACTAACTGCCCGTCTCTGTGCGCCTGTAGGAGACAGTGGGTGTGTTTCTGTCCCACCCGTCTGTCAAGGATGAACCCGACCTGGAGGGGAGGACGGCTTTTATGTGGGCCGCTGGGAAGGGCAGTGATGATGTCATCCGCACCATGCTGGCCCTCACCCCTCACATTGACATCAACATGGCCGACAAGTACGGAGGCACCGGTGAGCTCCTGAGAAACAGGGGGGGCAACTGATGCTCCGAACAAATGTGACCAACACCCACACCGTTGCCCCTCTTCCTCTCTTTTTTGGCATTGCAACAAACAAGCCCTGTTGATTATTCTGTACACAAGCACACACACTTTTATTAAAGATACCCAATATACAATATACCAGGCCGATGAATTGTTGACAATGCATATTTACATGTTATGTTTCCTGGAAGAATCTCAAAGCAATATCAGAAATGAATCACAGGGTTTAAAAAGTTAAGCAGATTTCTTATGGACAGGCTCAATCACTTCTGTGACGAGAAGTAAGACGGTATAATTAATAATTATTGGTCATTTTGTTATTTTAGGTTTTAGAGTTTTTTACGTGGTGTTTCTTTGTAAATCAAATACCCATTGTTGACTTCAGATTAAAATGTATTTTTGTTTTGTTTGCGTGTCGTCAACCCCGCTTGGACCACTATTTAAATAAAGTTATGATAGTTATGATTTCTCTATCCGTAATAGGCCATGAGAAGCAGGTCCTTTTTGGCTGTCTGTATCCGCTTAGAAAACTCAATATGTGCATCCCTAATATTGTTTTTTCAGAGCATGGCTTTCTGCTTGTTTTAGGCTAGGGGTGATGATGTCACAGGGGATTCCCCCAAAGGTGCAAGAGAGACTGAGGGAGAGAGGGAAGTGATACTGTCAGCAAAATTAGTGTGAGCCCGCTGAATAGACTCCCTTCCCTGCCAGCACCATCCTCACACACACACACACACACACACACACACACACACACACACACACACACACACACACACACACACACACACACACACACACACACACAAAACACTCACATATGCACACACGACTTACTGCCATGCACTGACTCCCAGGGCTGTTTAGACGTAAAATCTCCATGGCAATAACCCCCTCTGCTCAACCAGGCGTTCATTGTTTATGCATGCAGAACATGCAACGGTTGAGTCATCCTAATGAGACGGTGTGAAGGGCAGTGGAGCTGACTGGTGCCCCGAACACTTCCATGCACTTGACTTTAGTCGGTGCTGTCTGGGGACTGGACAGAGGCTGAGGAGGGGGGGGGGGGGACCAAGAGGCTTAAGTGCATCATTAAATGTCTCTGCCTGTTTAACCCGCCATTGACCAGGCCTTAGCCACAACCATATATTATCATTAACCAATAGATGAACAAAGGACAGGCGCGCAAGAAAGGAGAAGTGCTCCTTAGGCTGTTTATTGTCCAGTTAGATTCAGGGACCTCTATCTTGTTTTTTAAATGTGTGTGTGTATTTGTGTGTGTTCCAACAGCACTGCATGCGGCCTCCCTGTCAGGCCATGTGAGCACAGTGAAGCTGCTGCTGGAGCGGGGGGCGATGGTCGACTCTTTGGATGTAATGAAACACGCGCCGCTGTTTCGGGCTTGTGAGATGGGACACAGAGATGTCATTCTCACACTCATCAAAGGTTAGTCTTGTAATTGGTACACAGTTGGTGCAAGCGTCCTAATAACTACATAATATCCGTTTCAGTACCACAGTGTTTTAAGTATACATTATTATTTATTTATGAAAAAAGGTTCTGCAAGTGTGGACCTGGTAGACGTGGATGGTCACACTGCGTTGCATTGGGCAGCTCTTGGAGGCAATGCTGAGGTCTGCCAGATACTCATGGAGAATGGGATCAGTCCCAACGTACAGGTATTAATGCGTACACTCAAAATACACATACACCTCTGGTACAAAGCACTTCTGTTTCTTTAAATCCCTTTTTGATGCTCACCATTCACATATACATATTCTTAATAAGATATTCAAGTCGTTTTTCTTGTTTTCCATCCTTAATCCTTGTTTATTGCACTAGAACATTTCCAGTTTAGCAAAAGGAATCCCTAGAAATCAATCTAGTCAAAATGATATGTTCTCACCATCCATCTGTTGCACTTGTCCATCTGTATACGCCCACATTTGATGGCAATGAATACTACTACATTTCAAAATATATCTATAAATGTAAACCCTCATTTGCTATGAAAGACAGCTTTAGCATTCTGTAAGTTTTGGCTGCACCAGACAGGGAAATCTATCCACTGAACATAGATTGCAGATTTGTCGGCTCAAGCAGCATGTCCAGTATAAATCAAAGGATAAATGTGGAAATGAAATCCTCCTCTGCATTGCTTTACGAGCGGTGTGTATAAAAGCAGGGAGAAGCTCTTAAAGATCACCTATTATGCAAAATCCACTTTTTCATGTATTTTATACATAAATATGTGTCCCCTCTGTGTAAAGAGACTCTGAAAGTTTCAGGAAAAAAGATTCTCTCTCTTTTTGTCCTGATCCATTTATATAAAAACCTGTCTGAAAATGAGCTGATCAGATTTTGGCCTCTTTATGATGTCATAACGATGTGTTGGCTTGTGTAACCATTAGCCAATCACCAACCAAGGTAACCCCCCCCCCCCCTTATCACCTGAATCTCCTCCTAGAGCACCATTGTGGTTATTTTTAACCAAATATCTCTCATGCCCCTTTCACACCAACGCAACTCCGGTTCAAGCTCCGTGCTAGAGCTTTTCTGGTTCAGAACCGGTTCTTCGGTTTAGCGCCGGCTCTTTTCACACCGCTCAGAGCCCGACTGGTGCTGCCGCTGCTGCGTCATGACGTCACAGTTTACGTCGCTGAGTTTCTCCCCAACGCCGGAGCTCACCTCACAACAACAACGGGCCGGGGACTGCGTTGCTTTTAATCATACGAAGCCAGATTAAATTAAATGACGACTTCTCCAACCTTATACTTTTCTCCAGAGTGCCGTGGTTCATTGTTTATTAATGTGTTTCAGCGGCATTTACCGACCGCTGCAGTGCTGGCCGGCTGCTCTTCAACGGGAGTGTATTCTCCCGTTAGCTCCGGGTTAGCTCACACGGCTCTAAAGTATTCACTGTCTGACTGTCACACAAGCAGCTGATACATATCCCCAGTTCCCCTTAAGTGAATGTGTGTCAGTCTGAATTGACACTGTTTGGTGTCAGTCTGAATTGACGCTGTTTGGCATCACAACGCTGTTATGAAAGTTTCTCTGGTATAACATGGGTGATGTTAGCATAGCAACCGAAGCTAAACTGACTACTTGCTAAGCAGTTTTCTACAGGCACTTTTTACCGACGTATTTTTCATTATGATTCTACTTGTGATAGTCGGACATGACAACCTGTGCAGCCCATGTATTGATTCCATCCGATAGCTGCTATAATAACAAACAAAACGTCTGCCTGCTCTCCACAATGATCAATAACAGCGAACGGATGGTCAAAGTAAGGTACAAATAAACAGAATCACACGAAGCCTGGTTAGTGTTGCCTGACTTTATAAAGTGTGTTTTTTTTAACAAGTGTGTGGTTGCGTTCTAGTCACTTTGCTCAGCACTACTGCTTGTTACAACTTTTATTTGCCGTACTCGCCTTAACTGTTAGCTCAGGTTAATCTCGCCCCCCTCCGACGTAAACGTGACGTATGCGGTTCTTGCTTCTAGACGGACAACTTTTTGGTGCTCGAAACGAACCGGATTCCGGAGCTATGACGCTGCTCCGCTGCGGTGTGAACAGGAAAACCCGGTGCTTTTCAAGCACCAGCACCGAACCGGCCCTGAAACACCGTTGGTGTGAAAGGGGTAAGAGGGGGGGAGGAGGCTCCTTATTTTCATCTGAAGCAGGGGTTTGCAACCTTTATGACCAAAAGAGCCATTTTGCCCCCTTTTCCACACATTCTTTTTGTCTGGAGCCGCAAAACATATTTGATAGCTTGATAGCTTATAAAGTTGTATATATTGTTACATCATTGACAAAAACTACAGTTTTTTTGTATTTATTATTTATTACATTATAAAACTGTTTACCTCTAATAATAAACAAAGAACTCTTATAAGGAGAATAAAAGAAAATGCACAGGCCTACTTTAAGATAAATCAACACAGCACTTGGGGAGTCCTCTGCACATTTGAAGAAAATGAATATAATAAAAATGGGCCCACTTTGAAATAAATAAAACATATAGCTGCACCCTAAAACGAGTTAACTGATTCAATTATGACTGAAGATAGTCAGCTGTCCTCCTCTTCCGTTTTTTTTCCTCCAATACGTAAAGGCTGCAGCACCTTTGACGACTTCTCTCCACATATCAAATACCGGTAAACCAGCATCGTTTGCTGTGAAAGCATATAACTCTGTCCTCGCAGAATTAAACCCTCTGTGTTCCTCCGATACTTTTCTTTGATTTATCCATAGTTCGCTCATCGAGCCGGGGGTCAGGTTATTCGCCTGCAAGAAAAGGCGCTGGTGCGGGACCGTCGCAGGATATGACGCATATTTTAGTTGACCTAATTAAAACAATTTTTTTTTTTTTTTTATGTGTCACAGTATCACCTCAAAATACAAGAAACGAAACATTTTCAACCGTGCAACAACATTTAAATAGTCCTACAAATATTTGTATTTTATTTCCTTCTTAATTTTGTCTAAGCTCAAGGGAGCCAGAGTAGAGGGCTTAAAGAGCCGCATGCGGCTCGAGAGCCGCGGGTTGCCGACCCCTGATCTAAAGTAACAGACAGAGAATCAGTACTTTTGAAACAGGGCAGAAACAGAGGGGTTTATGGGATGCTACAATGCACGATCTGTTGGGTATTTCGAGGCCAAACACTTCAGAGACATGTTTTGTATATATCTGAGACCTATAATATATTGATGAAAAACAGTATAATAGGGGACCTTTAAATCCTGAGCTATTTTAAATTGTCCTGCACCTGACTGTTAAATATGTGACTTCTCCTGGGTAGGACCAGGCAGGACGGACTCCTCTGCAGTGTGCTGCTTATGGCGGATACATCACCTGCATGGCTGTGCTCATGGAGAACAATGCTGATTCAAACATACAGGACAAGGAGGTAAAACAAGCATATATATGTGAGCTATGTTGAGATTTTGGACACAACTGTAGTTTGAGTAAGTGCTTTTTTTTATGTGTGCAAAGGGGCGGACCGCTCTCCACTGGTCATGTAACAATGGCTACCTGGACGCTGTGAAACTGCTGCTGGGATACAACGCCTTTCCTAATCACATGGAGCACACTGAGGAGAGGTGAGTGCCTGTCAAGAGGAAGGATCAGCGGGTGAGGAGAGGGTGAAATACATGAATGACTGTGGTGTTTGTGTTGTGAAGGTACACCCCTCTGGACTACGCTCTGCTGGGGGGGCACAGTGAGGTGACTCAGTTCATGCTGGAGCACGGCGCTCTGTCCATAGCAGCCATCCAGGACATCGCTGCTGCCTCCATCCAGGCGGTCTACAAGGGCTACACCGTCCGCAAGGCCTTCAGGGAGAGGAAGCAGCTCTTCATGAGGCACGAGCAGCTGCGCAAGGATGCAGCCAAGTGAGAGAGGAGCACACACACCTACACACTTCCATATTTGTGTATATAGACATACAAAGGCCACACATGAAGTGAAGCATCATGATCGCTCACTGCTGTTTCTGTCTCCATTATCTGTCTCTGTCTTCTTCTTCTCGCCCCGATAGGAACAGTCACACTCTCTTCATATCTATCTTTCTCCCTGTCATCCCTGCACACACATACATCTTCCCCCTGTCTCTCTCTCCTGGCTTCTTCTCCTTTTGCCATTTGCTCACCAGTCTCACCTTTATTCTGTCTTACATAACACTTGATTTAAACTCTTCTCATTATTTCAAGCAGGAAGTTTTATTGAGTCTTGATGATGTGTTTTTCATATAAACAACAACAAATATCTCACCTTCTTATCATATTTGTTCCTGATTTATAACCAAGCTGTGAGACATTTGTCTTGCTCCACGACTAAAAAAACATAATTTTTAAACAGTTTAACCATTTTATTTGAGTAGTTATAATATAGCTTAAATGCATTAACCTGAGGCCGCGATTAGACCGAGCGCTTTTCTTTTTGTCCAGGAAACGAGGAGAAGAAGAACAGCGGAGGAGAGAAGCTGTGCAGCTGGTCTCTGTGGACGCTGCAGAGAAGAGAAGGGGCCCTTTGGTGAAAACAGAGCAGGACAAACTTGTGAATATTATAGAAGACTTATCAATAAATGACTCTGTGGTGGAAAAAAAGAGATCATCAAAAGCTGAACGCACCAGAAGCAAAGAGGAGAGAGTCAAAGGTACAGGTATGTTTGTCAAAATAATTCTGAGTGTCTTTCTCATTTGAGCATGCAGTATGAGCGGTTATATAAACTGACAAAATGACAAAATGCTAAAAACTCCAAGAAGATTAGTTGGAATACAAAGCCGCTTTTCGACAAGTACATTTTTTAAATATAACCTCTTTGATAACTCATGTCTTCTTTTTATCCCACCAACCCAATAGCCCACAAGAGCAAATCCTCCAGAAAAAGTAAAGCAGCTGAACCACATGAGGTTCATGATGCTTTGATCCGCCACTGTCATGTGCCCGGTGCTCTCCAGACCACCAGGCTGAGGGAGCTTCTCTCTCCTGCCGGCTGCAGCCCGCCACCCAGCCTCAAACCTCGACCCCCCTCCACGCCCAGAGTCAGGGAACGTCCCTCTTCAGGCACGTGCATTCCTTCCATCAGCGTCGCAGGGACAGACACTATTAACAGAGAATGCATCCCTCTGAGAAAGAAAGATGCTCACATGACTGTGCACACCGCCGCTGGCAAGGATGATGCCCCCACTGCTCTACAAAAGCACAGAAACCACAAAGAGCAGACTTCAGAAAAGGCCGCCACCAAAGACCAAACTCTCATTCCCTCATTAAGAGGCAGTTCATCTTCAGATCATAAAAGCCCCTCAAGAAAGACTCAGTCTGCCACACAAGCACCCATCTCAACACGCACGCACAAGGAACACAACAAAGAGCAGTGCAGGCGGAGGAATGAGGCTGCGTGCATCATCCAGAGAGCTTGGTGGAGGTGAGTTTACGTGTGTGTGTGTGTGTGTGTGTGTGTGTGTGTGTGTGTGTGTGTGTGTGTGTGTGTGTGTGTGTGTGTGTGTGTGTGTGTGTGTGTGTGTGTGTGTGTGTGTGTGTGTGTGTGTGTGTGTGTGTGTGTGTGTGTGTGTGTGTTAAGGTGTTGTGTGTGTTAAGGTGTGTGTGTGTGTGTGTGTGTTAAGGTGTGTGTGTGTGTGTGTGTGTGTTAAGGTGTGTGTGTGTGTGTGTGTGTGTTAAGGTGTGTGTGTGTGTGTGTGTGTGTGTTTAGGGTGTGTGTGTGTGTGTGTGTGTTAAGGTGTGTGTGTGTGTGTGTGTGTGTTAAGGTGTGTTTGTACCTGGAGGGGTGTTCAGTAGCCGCAGCCTCTATGGCGGTGGGAGATTGGCAGTGCCATGTGGTGCCCACATGTGCACTCTCCCACATACATGCCACCCTTCTCATCTCTCATGTAACCCCCCCCCCCCTCCATCTTCGGTCTGGATGCCATCAACAGTTGAGCAGTGGGGGGGAGAGCGTGGGAGAGGGGTGAGACAAGGAGGCAGGGGACAGACAGGCTATCATTTAGAGCTTTCATACCGGTTTAACAAGAGGCTAAAAGTTCAGCCGTGCTGCTCTAATAGCTACCAGCAGCCTCTCTTTGCTTTTCTCTCCCTTTTACGCACTGTGTTCCTCTGAGAGGCTGCCCATCCGCAGCGGGAGGCCCTCTGTTTCCATTCAGCTTCACCATTATATTCTGTATGTGCTGACTATTAACTGCCTTGAATAAACTTTGTTTACTTTGTTTATGCTTGGTGAATATTACTGTGAGGTTTTGCCAGCTTTTAAACCTTTGAACACAGTCTGAATTATTTTTTATTTAACATCGTGCATGTGTATGTGCGTCTCCAGGTTCCACACACGCAGAAGGAGGAAGGTACAAGCCTGCGAAGAGGCGGAGTCAAGTGATTCAAACCACGCCCACAAAGGGAAGAAGATGGAAATCCGAGCCCAACCCGCCAAACTGTCAGAGAGTAAGAGCTCAGTGCTACAAAGTATCTACGGTAAGATCACTGCTTTTTTTGCGTTGCGCGCACAAACCAAAGATAAATAAAAAAATATCCAAATTCAACAGGGTTTCTACATGCATTGTGTGGGGGAAACTTCTGTGTAGCAATGCAGGAGAAGTGACCGACTCAAAGGAGACACAGGGAGAGCTGGAGCTTTGATGTCAAACACTGATGGGTATATTTGGAGCTTCGGCCGGAGAATTCACAAAACAAGTCAAAGAGTCAGAGGTTCTGACTTCACGGTAGAGTTGCCACGTCAATTCTGAAGAACTCTACCCCAGACCCATGTATTTAGTTCAGAGAGAATAATCAACATTGTGCATAACAAGATAGAATCATAACACCTCTATCAGCTGACGCCAACAGGCAGGAACAGGGAGACAAAGCACTGAGAGCACAGCAGCCAAGGTTACAGGTGCGTGTGCTCAGTCAGGACAGTATGAACTGATAAACTGGGTCAAAGTTATGGGCCTTGGAAAATATTTCCCCAACACATTGCAAGAAGGGATCAACATCAAACAATTTAACTTCAGCAAGATAAAATACTTTTGAATAAAAAAGAAACATTTCAAACAGTATTAAATATGTTCAACTTCTTGTGGTGTTTATAAGTAACTCCCTTCCTAAACAGGAATTGTTTTTTGATATTCAAATGTTTGTTTTTGATCATTAGGGATCAAAAATCAGGCCCCAGGGAGAATTGAACTCCCGACCCCTGGTTTACAAGACCAGTGCTCTAACCACTGAGCTATAGGGCCCTGTGAAGGAGCTCTTATTTGATTAACGAGATATGAAACTGCTCCAAGAAACATGGAACCTTGTATTATAGAGGCCTCTGAAACCCTTGCTATTCCTGCAGGGTTGTCTGCTTTAGCCCCCTGAGCAGAAAGGTGAAGAGAAGAATCCTCTCATCTCGAACGACCTCGTGCTTCCTTGCACGTGGCTGGGGGTGCTCTCTGCAGCCGGAGAGTGTGACCCTTTCTCTCTGACCCTTGGCCTTGAGAGCTGTCCTAGTTATTGGGTTACCACCTGATAGGGATGTTTTCTGAGTGAAGACAACTCAAAGTAATGGATTAGCACATTATCATTTAATTACAAAAATAGGCTCCTCAGAATTATTTGGGAGCCTTCCTGACACATGCACATTATCATTTTGAAGGTTTGTGTTAGTCATTGAACATGCAAGAATCATATACTCATCAGTCCATAGCAGAGACATTTTATTGTAAGTTAAAGGTGAGCTAGTCCCTGTGGATATAACCCCTTCCCAATTATTCTAAATGTATATTAATTCACCATTTACCTTTTGATAACATATTAGTTTATCAGAAATACATGTTCTCTTCCATAAAACATAGGTTTGAGAAATAAATTACCCAATATAAAATCAATTACTCAATATAGTTGACTCTTCCCTCCCTTTTCTTACATATGTTACATATGAAATAATAACTTAGGAGTCTATTTAAGCATGGTATAGTTTATAATCTATTAATCGAGAAGACTCAGTATCACCTGTGTGCAGCTTACAAAACACTATTCTGAGAAACATATATTATGCAGGAAATTGATACATTTGTTAAAAAACAAAGCATATCTGATTTGGGAGGAAAAGCTTCACCCCCTTAACATCTGAGTTATTACTGAAGGCATAGCATGAATGATATTGGGTGTCTGAGGGTGTCATTACTGAGAAATGTCAAAATAAATCAAAACAACTGTACATTAATTAAATACATTTGACATTTAGCTTGCAACACAAAGTGATACTGATCTCTGTCTGTTATGATTTGAAAGTCTCATGATTTAAAGTGTAGGCCTGTGAAGGAGAGGCCCTTGGAAAACAACATCTATTTTTTAACTGTAATTACTTATTTGAAAGAGATTGCAACATTATACTTTTTAAAGAATTGCTCAATTCATTTAACACATTTATTATGCATACAATAAAAACTTCAACAAATATATCGATCCTGGCTTAACCAGGGATCCAAACTATTTTGTTCATAAGCTTAGTTTCAGAAAACTTGTCAGTAGTTAACAACTATTTGAATTTTAGTAATGTCTATGGAGACCAATTTGGTTGATATGAGAAATAATTTGAAGCAGTTTAATAAAGAATGTTAAACTGTATTTAAAACTGTAATTGAACTTCAACTTATATTAATTATCTGATTCCAGTGGCCAGTTGGAATAGATAATCAACAAAGTTTCCATTTTGCAGCAACAGCACAAAAGGTTTCTACAATAATTCGTATTATATCTGAGTCTAGTTCTGTCTTATCAGCTTTGTTTTGGAATGTGTTCAATACATTACGTTGTTTTAATTATTACCATACAATACATAGATTAAGAATAAATGAAACAAATAATACAACATTGACCTAAAAGAGCAGACAGATGTTGCAACCCTGACCTCCTCAGGCAGGTTGTTTACGACCAGCAGTGATGCCTCTGAGGGTCTCAGGGTGCAGGACGGGGCATAGGGTTTATACAAGGTCACAAACATATCTTAACATAACAGCAATACAATTTAAGAATGTATTCTTAAAGCAATATCATCTTCTTTTCTTCTTACACCTACAGCGCACACCCTGAACAGTGTGCTTCTTGTTTACATTTTCCTCTGCACACAGTGGGTAGTGGTGGTCTAATGGATAGTGAGGTGGGCTGAAGATCGGAAGGTTGTGAGTTCAAATCCCGCCTGGAACACCACCACTAGTGTGCCCTTGAGTAAGGCACTTAGCCCTCAGTTACTCCAGGGAGAATGTCCCTGTAATTGGTAATTGTAAGTCGCTTTGGATAAAAGCATCAGCTAAATGTAATGTAATGCACACTCAGATGCAGGACATAAAAACACTCTTTTGCTATTTATTTTCATTTTGCAGCACATTTATACTACCAGAATTTTGCTTTACATCTTTATATTATTTATTTGTCTTAAGTAATTTACTGGTGAGTTAACTAAAGCTTAGTTTATTTTAACCTGGCTGTGGGCTGATTCATTATGAGTTGATACAAAACATGCACAAGACGGCGGTTAGACAAACCAATATAGACCCCCGATACAAACAATCAGACAAACAAACATGAACTCGTAATAAACACCAGCGCGCCAGCAAAGCTCATCCAGCTCAATTTAGTCCGAAATAAGAGGTTTCAGAGGGGGTAGGGAATTATCTCTCAGTGGGGCGCCTTGACTCACGCTTCCACCCTTGTATACAAGTCCTAGATCGGTGCCTGATGACCGTCCAAGAGCGATAACTAGCTTATCCTCTTGCGACACCACTACTCTATTCTAGTGGCGCTATGCCCCCCCGATCAGGAGCGCATAGACTTTTTCCCGCTACCCTTTCTCTCCAACAACAGCACAGTTAATAGTAGTCCTGCACGGGCCAGCCTATACACTCGCTATCAAGTTCATTACAACGATGAAACACAGTCTTGTTCTACAAGGGAGGCGTGTGGCGCAGTGGTTAGAGCCTTGGTGTTGGGATCAGGGGGTCACAGGTTCAAACCCCACTGCAGTCAGCATGTCGTTGTGTCCCTGGGCAAGACACTTCACCCCTAATTGCTCCTGTGGGGATTGTCCACAATATTGAGTATGTAAGTCACTTTAGATAAAAGCGTCTAACATGTAATGTAATGTACACTCGCGTGCCACTGCCCACCCGTGGTCAATTAGCCTATAATTTTATGTATGCACCCCGGACCGGCACCAGTTCCTCCAGCAATGTAGGGAACTGTGGCGCATCAGGTAATGCACGCACCTCGCGCTGCCCCGTTTTACCAGCACGTAGAAAACAGTCACAAACAACGAGAGTGCTTTTAGACCATCTCGTTTTTAATAGAGACGGCGGTGGTGTGAGTTAAAGCTATAGACAAAGGCTGTGACTTTCTCCCTCTCAGTGCACTTCACCAGCCACATAGATACGGGGAGGTATTTACACACACACCCCGCGCTGCAGCTGGAGCCGTGTTTATAGAGGCGATAGTGGTGATATCTCTGGCTGCTTCTTCCTAACTGCTAGTGTTGGCCACTACAAATCTTTACATTGCTTTCATACAGAAGTTCCACTTTACTGATGCCTTTCTTTAAGGTTTCTCCAAACATGAGCTGTGTATGCTTGTATGGCACTTCCGTCCCGAGCAGCATACACAGAGAAAATCAGCCAGGACAAAGTCCCCAGACACTGATTCCCTGGGGTTACTATCCCCAAATGTTCATTAACCAAAAACGAAACACAACCGCTCAGTTTCACAGGTAATTTTAGGATACCGTCAATCACAGATTCTGGTAAGGCAATGTCCAAAATAGATTTTAAATTGCACTTACCAGTTCTGAAGATTTGTTGGTATCCTGCCGACAACGCCAATTTGTGGGGGAAACTTCTGTGTAGCAATGCAGGAGGAGTCACCGACTCAAAGAAGACACAGGGAGAGCTGGAGCTCTGATGTCAAACACTGATGGGTATATTTGGAGCTTCGGCCGGAGAATTCACAAAACAAGTCAAAGAGTCAGAGGTTCTGACTTCACGGTAGAGTTGTCACGTAAATTCTGAAGAACTCTACCCCAGACCCATGTATTTAGTTCAGAGAGAATAATCAACATTGTGCATAACAAGATAGAACCATAACACCTCTATCAGCTGACGCCAACAGGCAGGAACAGGGAGACAAAACACTGAGAGCACAGCAGCCAAGGTTACAGGTGCGTGTGCTCAGCCAGGACAGTATGAACTGATAAACTGGGTCAAAGTTATGGGCCTTGGAAAATATCTCCCCAACACATTGCAAGAAGGGTTCAACATCAAACAATTTAACTTCAGCAAGATAACATACTTTTGAATAAAAAATAAACATTTCAAACAGTATTAAATATGTTCAACTTCTTGTGGTGTTTATAAGTAACTCCCTTCCTAAACAGGATTTGTTTTTTGATATTCAAATATTTGTTTTTGATCATTAGGGATCAAAAATCAGGCCCCAGGGAGAATTGAACTCCCGACCCCTGGTTTACAAGACCAGTGCTCTAACCACTGAGCTATAGGGCCCTGTGAAGGAGCTCTTATTTGATTAACATTATAAAGTCACCTTGAACAATCATGGGTGTGGATCCTGACAAGTTCAACAAGTTAGAGGAGTGTCCTGAGCTTTGTTATGCAGCACCGGGTGACTGAATAGGGAAATTCAAATTACATGACGTTACTTCTTAGACATCACATGACGTTACTACAGGGTTTTCTTTTCCCTGGGCAACCCTATGCCCAGTTGAGGTGGTTCATTTCCAGATTCTCAGTCAGCTGTTCCTGGCCATACCTTTTTTTTAATTACACTCTACATTTGTGACACATTTGTAAGGATTTACAACCTGGAATATTTGTAAATGGTCCTATACCTGAGACAGGATACTGATGCTAGAAAGCATGGCACAAATACACTGTGGCCCCAGAGGCCTGTACTACGAAGCTGGTTCAACCTAACCTGGATATGTTTGAGTTAGCCGGTTGGCCCAATCCAAAACATACGCGCTCTGGCTAAACTGTACTACGACGCTGGTTATCAAGTGGATCGCTCAAGCCGCCGTGTCCTATCTAGTTAGGTGCGCGTTCACATGAAAGGGGTGGTATTTGGAGCATTCGACCAATCTCAAACACGGAGAAGCGTACTGACAGCGCAGCGTCATACTTCCGAATGAAAAGTGAACTTTAATATTAGTCAAATATGAAGAAGTTAAACTTTAAACATCCATGACTTAAACACTTTATCCAGGATAAAAGCCACATAGCTGCACCTGCAAGGTGAATACAGCTGGTAAAAGAAAAAGCGTTTGAATGCGTACATTAACAGGTTTATGAAATCACTGCCCCGTCCAAGACACGAGTGGATCTGACTTTAATTAGGAGAATTTGACTCGAGTGTTTCGTCAACTTAATGTGTTGCTTAAAATAATACTTCTGCATACAGTATGTGACACTGTGAGTGTTGCACGGCCAGATACGGCTCAAGAAACTGACTCAAATAAGGAAATATATGATACATTATGATGTGATATGATATGAATGATAATTGGACACATCGACGTCTGCACTCACAGTGCCGCGGACTGTACTTAATGTTACTCTGATCCGGTTACTTATGTCGTGGCAGATATTTAAGTAAGCTTTCTTAACGCTAATATTATAATAGTCAGATTGCTCTGAAGATGGGAGGGGATATTCTATTAATTTTCACGTTCACACAGTCAGTTGATTTTGGCCGGCCGTCTTTCCTGCAACGGCAGTTTTTCTGTATTTCCTCTATCCTGTAATATGAATTGATCGCTTTAAACTCCGCACACGGAGCTCTGATTGGTCAGCAGGCGGTGCTTTCACTGAGTTGATCTCTTAGCCTGCCACCTAACCTGCTCCGGAGCAGGTTTGCCGCTCAGCATAAGTTACCATGGAAATCTAGCCTGCTAAAAAGAGAACCAGCGTCGTAGGACCGGAAAGCCCGAGATTTTTCTGAAGTTAGCCGGCTAAGCGAAAATCCAGCTTCGTAGTACAGGCCTCTGGTCTGTCATTGGATTTGTTGATGGCAAAAATAATGAATATCGCCAGCCTTATCCTTAAATAATAAACCTACTGTGAATTATTGTCTGTACTGTCCCTTGAGTAGAAACGTTCATGCATGCTGTATGTCAGTGATGTTAAAACGCCTGTCTTGTTTACGATGCGAGCAGATGTGCAGAATTCTGTAGATTATAGTGAGTCGTTCAAAAGCAGCATTTTGATAACCTACAATATGAGAACTATGGCTCGAGGTACATACAAACACACATTGGAAGCAGGTCATCAGGATGGTTTTGGTACCAGTGTAGAACACAGTGAGCGACAAACAGGAACCTGTGTGGATGTCTGGGCGACGCTCGGATCACACAGCAGGACAGTATCAGCCGGCTGTCCTGTGTGGAGCCTCTGGAGCTTTCACCCCTCAGACAGGCCTGACCTTCATCACACATCACCAGGTGATGATGGGGGAACAGGCAGAAACCTTGCTGCGCCAAAACATACAAGCATGCACACCGTCACTGATTACAGACAGACAGACAGATAGATAGACCCCCCCCGACGTGGTTTCCCCCTCCCCTTTTTCACCTCCCTCTTTCTCTCTCCCTCTTTCTCCCCTTCTCGCTCTCTGACAGTCCTGGCACTGTGAAAAGTTCAGAGCTGTCAGGGGGAATGTCAGACGACTGCGTAGAGCTATCAGCTGAACACACACACACACACATTCTTGAGACTCATTGTCACACTCCTTTTTTTTCATGAGAATTAGACAGGCATTTGAAACACAACTCTGGACCGGGTCACACTGATATGTTAATCATCATAAACCATTTTCTAAATTGCCTGTTAATTACTTTATCTCAAATGTGATTTTAATATCTGTTCATCTTTCTGTAGATAGAGACATATGTGTTTTTTCATTCCGGATAACAAAACTGTGTCAAAGAATTGCTGTGTGCACGCTTGATAGATTTGTTAATTAAAAATACTATACCTATGCAGTGCAAATGTTGTACATTAATATACAATACCTTTACTGCACATTTTAAAGGACCAATGTAATGACTTTTAAAACGTTTTTGAAATTAAATGAAACAATAACACCCTTACTGCAGAAGAAATCCTCAAACTCGAGTACAGTATACAGAGTTTTAATTAATATAAATTCAGTGCAGTAGACCTAATCCAGTGGAAGATGATGCCCCCTGCATTAAAGCTTAATGATATGCTTTATTAATCCCAGAGAGGAAATGTTGGGGTTATTTACATTACATCACACATAGGATCCTTGAAGCAGGTGGTTGTTTGGTGCTTTGCTCAAAGACACCGCTCCAAAATGCTTCGCCTCCTACAATTCCCCCAAAAATGTAAACCTTGAATATCAAAAATGTAATTAGAGACTTTTGCCTTTATTAGACGGACTGTGGACAGACAGAAATACCAGAAAGGGGGAGAAAGGACCTTGACTTAGTTACCAAAACAGGCCGCTGTGCTAAGGAGCCAGGTTTTGTTCATGGGGTGCCAGCCTAAGAGCTACCTGGACCCCCAGATTCAGATGTAGCACAGGGATGCTGATTACACAACAAATGTCCTCCTGTCAAATCCTTGTGTTTGGTGTCGAGTTCTAAATAGCTCTGTTAATACATAGGATGTTTTTTTGATCATTTAGATGTAGATTTGTGACCGCTAATGATAAGAAAAGTGGCATTCAAGGCCCTAGTGAGGATTGAACTCACGGCCCCTGGTTTACAAGACCAGTGCTCTGAACCACTGAGCTAAAGAGCCTTTGACGATGAATTAAATATTTGTTTACTATTAATACGACTACAACGTATGGGTGTGTGATTGACTGGATCAACAAGTTACAGGAGTGTCACACCAGCTGAAGGGATGCAGAAATTGTTCACCTGATGTCAATGCGAATCAAAAAGGGTTGTATAAAAAAAACTGCATATTGTAAATCAGCAAGAATCCAATATCGTGCCTCCCTAATCCAAACTTTTTTCTTTACCATACTATAGGAAACTCTATGGCCAGAAGGGGGCGCTCACTTCGGGGCTCTCAGTCTCAGCTGCTCCTGGAGATGCCTTTCCGCACCCAAAGCCAGCGTACGTTAATGCACATCCACAAAAACACTGTTATAATCAAGTTAAAGTTTACACAAGTTAATTTTATCTGCTTTTTTTTTTACAGTGAGCGGTATTGAGGGTGTGCATCTGACTGACGCCATGAATCAAGCCAAGCAGTACTCTTACCACCTGAGGCCACACAGCGCTGGACAAGGGACCACAGGCCGGGGGAAACATTGAAACCCCACACACACACACACACACCTCATGTTCTTTGATGTTTTCTCAGCTGGCTGGCGGCCTTCCCTCTATAGAATTACTTTACACATTGTTCGCTCAATGTGCCAAGCTTTCTAAAATTAAGCCATATGACATCAGAGCCATGACCTCACAGGGTGGGGTTAAGTCTACAGAAATGGTGTGTGTAAAAGATAACCTTTCATCCATTGTGGAATGAACACACACACGCCTTCCCACTCGTTCTCCATCGCTCTCACACACACTGCGATAACCTTTCCTCCTGTTGTGGAGAATGAGGCAGTCTATCAACAGCCGGTCATACAGATAGCCCACCTGCAGCCACACACACACACACACACACTTACAGTTGCTCTCCACACAAGTCTGGTCTTCCCTCTAAAGAAACATTTGTGTTTCTTTACTATACATTTTGTATTACTTTAATATGCATTTGCACAATAATAATCCATCTTGTGTAATTTGATATACCTGAATGTTGTTGTTTTTTTTAAACGTGTATTATAAGTGTATTATAAGAAATAAAACAAATATTGACAGAAGGTAGCCCAATGGATTTACCTTTATTTGCTCCCTTTTTAGTAGAGCTTTTTTTTTGTATCAAAAGAGGCCAGGTGCCCCAGTAAGCCCTGGATAACATCCGGCAAAAGTACTCCAAAGAGGCAAAGAATGACAAACAATTACCAGTCTAAGAATGAAGCAATCAAAGAAGCACACTCAGAAAACAAAAATAGAGGTTGAATGTGGAGTATTCATTTTCACTCAAAATACAAAAACATGTCACTCCACTGTATCTCTGACTGTAGGTTTTGTTGTATGTACTTGTCACATTTGTGCTCTGCGAGTGTTTTGAGTCATTGTAAGATTTTTGAGTCATTGTAAGATGTTTGAGAGGGTGTACTGAGCAACACACCGGGTGCTGGTCGGTCAGTACATGTCTCGAAGGCCCAGGCTTCCACGGCGAGCGGAGGAGCCGTGAGCCACGGTGACACTGTAACAGTAGAGCAAGTCGGTCAGCCACTGCTCCCTGGTCGCACCCCGGGAATACCTCTGAAACACACAGAGAGAGAAATAGGTGAATGCACTCCATGAGAAGCTTTATCTCTCCATCCAAATCATAGAAATGCCTAAAATCCCCCCCTGTAGTATTGTGAGTAAGAACTGTGTTTACCGTGAGCTGCTGTATGATGTCCTGCAGCAGGGCAGCGTTAGCCAGCAGCTGGTTGTGGATGGGTGTGTGCTGCAGCAGCATGGACAGGATCTGTCCGAGCTGTGGCAGCTCCTCCTCGCTCAGATCTCCAACATGCATCAACTGCAGAACCATTCTCAGCAGGCGAGGAACGCTGCTCAACGCTGACACACAAGCACCCCATATTGCCTCCCTGCAATGACACAAATAAGAATCCCAATTATTGAAGATCTTTAGCGAATGATAATGGGGAAACTGCAACTGGTGAGGTCAAATGTAATATCAGTAGGAGACTGTTTCAAAACACAGATCAGAACATGGTTGTAGTTGCTCAACACACACCGTTTGTGGTTGGTTTCGGCAGGTAGCTCCTGCTCCAGGGAGATGAGCAGAGCCATCAGGCTGAGGCAGCACTGAGACAGGAAGCGCAGCACGGGCTCAATGGGGAGGACGGACAGGTCCAGTAATCTGGATACAGCTCTGAGCAGCCCGGCCGCCATACTGTCAGGCACCACCCCCAACTTGATCTGAGACACACACACACACACACACACACACACACACACACACACACACACAGAAGATATACAGGATGTTTAGTCAATAACGTGTTTTCATGTTTTTCAAATAAAACATCAGTAAAGCAAAAAGAAAAACTGTAAATGGAATGAAAACACGCTCTAAAAGAAAAATACGACTCAACAAAACTTCTTACCAGGTATTTGCAGATGCCATTTTGTACGATGTCAAAGCACTGAGACTTTGAACCCAGAGTTTCCAGACAGTGGCAGACTTCCTGTGAATGAAACGACAAAATTATTTCATATCGAAATCATTCCTTTTCTGATAAACTGCTTTCAAGAGGGAGAGACCTTTAAATGTAGGCAATGTGACCACAATGCTTTGTGCTTGTAAATGGAAGAATTAAAGGTTTCTTGTTAGATTTTTGGTAGAAATCTTTTTACGGCAATGGACTGTAAAGAGGCATTTCTTTCTTTAAACACAGGATGGTTAAAACAGCAGTAATCATATTGAAGATAAATGGAAGAAAAGAAAGAAAAGAACAGCTTTACCTGCAATAATCAAACCACTGATATTGATGCTGTATCCCTGTCTGAATAAAGTAAGGCCTTTACCTCACAGGTATCAAAGAAAAAGACACTAAACAGCATTTAAATGCAATTCCTGCTGAGGTGACGACAAAAAGCCGCAACAAACTTCCTAAAAGTGAAATGTAAGGCTCAGCTTTGCCCTCATAACTTCAAATCCAAATCAAATTTCTCATAATCTTTTATCAAATTGAGTTTAGTGCGTGCTGAGGTGCAGCAGTGAGTCGCGGGCCAGTGTGTGTCAGAACGTTGCACCTGTTGGCATTCTCGCCGTCATTAAAAACAATCCCGTCTCATTAGTCGAACCAGAGTTGACACAGTCCATCCCTTAATGTTGCCCCCCCTCGCCACCACGTGCCCCCCCCCCCCCTCTTTCCTGCCACTTGCCTGTGATTGACTCAGACAGGGAGATGAGAAAGGCAGGATCTGAGGGCTTAATTGAGGAGCTGAATTAGTGATTATAAGCCCCCCACTTGCTCACACACACTTGCCCCAGGGCACAGTTACGTTAACTGTAATTTCTTTGCAGAAATGTCACACTCCCATCATGCCATGGGCTCTCATTAGCATTTGTGCATATCCACTATGCCCGATAACCACACATGTCCAACCTGCGCAACGCGATAAAGGTTCCCCTCTTAGCCGTAGTGCCACGATAAAGCTTCCCCCCTCTGAGCTCTATATGAGAGACAGCGAGGGACCAGAGGGTGCGGAGAGACCACAGCGCTGTCCAGAATATCAACACTTTTTCATTTTCAAAACAATGTCATTTCTTCCACCTCCTTATCCTTTCTAGGTTTTTCTTTAATGTTTCGCCCAAGTGCTTCTGATTGGCAGCGGCTTTGGTAAGATTTTGAATGTATGAAAGGTTTGGGGAAATGATATGAAAGGCAGTGAACGCACCTCAACAACATCCCAGTGGTGTGTGAACTGCTCCATCGGGGTGGTGTACAGGCTGAGGGGTGAGAGAGGGGAGGGAGGCAGGATGCTCTCGTCGTCAGCCTCCTGCAGGGCGGCAAGCTTCTCCGTCGAGAAGCCCGTCAGGGTGGAGAACAAGAAGCTGATGTAGTTCACGTCCTCCAGAGCCGCTTCCTGGCTGCCAACCGACCAGCCACTCAGGGATGATCTGGAGAACACATTAAACAAATTATAATCTAAAAAAAACACACAAGCACAAAGAGAATCAAACATTTCCACAGCTTGCAAGTCATGCAACTTCAAAAAGTCACACTTTTTCTACCAACCACTTACTTTAATTTCCAAATTACGATTTCAGTCCTATACATTTTTTACGAAATTATTAGTATTAATCATATTGAGGACAAGGACGCACAGAAACATAGTTATTACATGTTTCCTTGTCGAGAGGGAAGGATGGATCCATAACAGTAGGAAATGTGAGTGAATTACAAGTGTGTTTTGAAGCCCGTGAGGCACATGCAGACATAACTATCATTGAGACGACTGCATTCCAGCCTCCCAAAGAGCTCTTTGTATTATACCCATTACACACATCCCATGGAAAAAATGCCAGGACTCTATCTGAAAGTGCAATACTGCCATCTGATGGTGACAGGCTAGAGTGCTCTAACTCTCCAACACCATTTCCTGACAAGTTGATCTGTTCCTCCAGCAGTAAGGTCATTCCTGCACTGTCAAAAATGTCTTTTCTAAACAGGAGTGTCTTGTGGAACACACGTTTTCACGAGTTCATGTGGCCTCTGCAGGTGTTAGGGGATGCTCAAGCTCACCTAAAGTGTACAATACGAATGAGAGAGGCAGCGAGGCCGGCAGAGATTCGCCCGGTGGTGCAGCAGCAGCTCAGATTGGCCAGAAGAGACTGGGACATCTTGGGGAGAAAGTAGAGGAGCTGCACCATCCGCTGCTGGGACTCTGCTGGTAACAGCACCACAACTCCTTCCTGTGGGTCTTCACACACACAGAGACGCACACTTTGCATGTTATTACGTAGAAAGAAAAGTCATTACGAACTTTAGGGATAAAAGATGAAGCTTTATCAAGAAAAAGAGAAGCCAGGAAAACCAGAATGTGTTCAAGTTAGTAGAAAAAAGGACAGACGGATATAGCTGCTACTACAGTGACGGCTCAGATAATGAGTGTGGTGTTCTGCCTCTCTCTGACGCACATGCTGATGTCTGAAGCCCTCAGACAAAAGGAGTCTTGTGATGTTCAATTGCTGGCTCTGTGGAAGTTTCTATCAGACCCCCCTCCCTCCTCCACTCCAGGCCCCCTCTGTCACACAGCAGCTTAACTATCGGACGTTCCTCAGAGCAGCGGATATGAAAAGGGGTTTTCCGCTCTCCGCCTCTGGTTGTAGTTCATTTTTACAAAGCTGTGTGGGGCGGGAAACACGCAGTAACAGCGCCGCCTAGGGAAACTATGGTGTAACTAAGTCTATTTTTTCTTTAGTAAATTAATATTGTTTCTGCATTCTCTATCATATTAAATTGTTAATGCATGTGAAAAGAAGTATGTATTTCTTACAAGAATGAAATAAAAAATCTTGCTTAAAGCGCAAGTCATGACTGATCTGGAATTGTATTTAACAAAATCAGAAAAAGAAAAGACTACTTTCTATTATTCTACTACCACTCTTTGGGTTTCAAACTTTAACCTCTGACCCTGATCAGTGCTGCCACAGAAATGTGCCATCTGATGGAAAACACCTGACAGGCTGAGTGGATGTGTCCAGAGGGGCAACAAGTTCATACAAGAAACATTAGAGCAATATGAATCTGATAAGTAAATTCAATATAAGAAATCACATCTGATATCGTCTGATCTTGGTCGTTTTGTCTGTGCCTCTGATTGAGTTGTGCTTACCGTAGAGCTTGCAGGCGTTTGTGAGCAGACTCTTGAGCAGGTCTTTGTGTTTTCGAGAAGCGGCAGCCTGGATGGACAGGATGAGTCGTTCAGAGAGAGCGGGGTTACGGTGGCCCAGCTGGGACAACTGCACAGGAAGAGAGGCCAACCAACGACACAGCACCTTACTCCTACAGAGACAGAGGAATAACATACAGAGGCACACATGAACCAAACGGGTATTGAAAGGTGCAGCGAAAGGTTTTTGAATCTTAAGAATTTGTATTTGTGAGTCTGTAAAACTATTTTTGCATAGACACATTTTGTCAATATGATTTCTTTACATTTTTAAAAAGCCTTACAAAAAAAGTAGGGTACTGTTGTTTAATACCCAAAGGCAAAAATGTCTTTGTCGTCCACTTCCTTTGCAAGCAAGAATAACAATCCATTTTTCTTTCATGAAGACATATTCCTGGATCAGTTAGCATGAGTTAGACGTCATTATATATATGACCGCATATATATTGAAATATTGCAATCAGGTATTTTTGCATTAGTTGAGAGAGACATGAGTAGAATACTGCACTTTAAAGTTAACTATATCTTTCATCCTTTTTGTATTGTTTGCATTATTATATTAGTTAAATAATGTTAAAATGTTGGAAATATTTATTGTAACAAGCAATTTGTTTTTGGTTTCTTGCACTACATTTAAATCGGCTGAATGGCAGAAGTGATTACACTTTGAAATCGGTTTTCTTATTGCATTTAACATCACTATTGCGATATTAGACAACCTTTTGCATATTTGGCTCATATTGTGCTGCACCAATTTCAAGTAGACAATACAAGACACAATGCTCAATCTCAAATACTTCCCAAAAGTTATTGGTCTGTGCTCAAAATGCACGAAAGCTGAGCTTGTGAGATTATTAACATTATTAAGGTATTGAAAGTAACGTTCTATTAGTTGGATTTGAAATCATCAAAAATAAATTGATATACAAATCAGTTACCCTACATATGTTACTACTGCTGTGATACAATGAGCATGTGCTTTTAATCTCCAGTTTGAAGGTCCTATTCAACAAAGAGGTTACCTTGCTATGTGTGTGTGTCCTTGCTCTTGCAGGTAGAGCTTGCTGTAGAAAGACAGCAGCAGAGAGCGGGTCTGTAGAGTCAGGTTCCTCTGCTTATAGTAAACGTACACTGCTGCCAACAGGTCATCTGTCACTGCTGCACAAACACAAACATACATTGATGTTAATATTCAGTGTTTCCCCTATATACATTCAGCAGCGGCGCCGCGCGGCGAGACAGAGAGAGAGCTAGAGAGAGCACACCTTTATCTATTTAATATAGTTGTAGAAAATAAAGTAAGAAATCATTCCAATGTGTACTATAGGACAGTACAAACAAAACAGTTTAAAAGGGGAGTGATTAGTAAAATATGCATAAAGAAAAAGAAAGAATGCTAACTAGGTAACATAAGATAAGAATAAACCAGTTTAAATGATTTGTTATTGGTTGTGATCATATTTTAAAGATTTTTGGATTATTGAAAAGTATACAGCTCCCTTTCATCTGAGTGTTGAGAGCTGTATCCATCAATTCATGTTGTGCTCAAAGTGCACCAGATTGATGCATTTAACTTCAACCTTTTAAAAAAAATCGTCCCGGGGGAGCATGCCCCCGGACCCCCCTAGGGGATGTGAGGTCCACCCCCAAATAAAGCAGGTTAAAATAATTAAATTGCATACATTTTATTTTGATTGTTTGTTATGTGGATGTGTAGTATTTGTGTTACTGTATGTTCAATAAAGGTGATTTAGCAAAATACACCTGTAGAGCCTCAAGAGCCTTTCTTGTGCTGGCAGACACATAGAAACATATTGGCGGGGCGCACTTCACATGCACTAAGAAATTCCACGCGCTCCGCGCTCACATTTTGCTGGGCCTTAGCACCGCTGCTATGACTCCATCCTAGGGGAAACACTGATATTACAATACAAATATATTCTATTTAAAACACTAGTATCAGGGTACTAACTTATCCTATTGTCATAAAGCACTGAAAAAACCTTATATCTATTAAACATGGGGATTTGTCCTGTGTCCCTAATTGCTTTATAAATAACATTGAACTCTTCTAATCTCATTGACCTCATGCTTTTGTGTCTATTAAAACCAGACACTGTTTTACAAACACACAGCACATGCTTACTTTTGCTCCTCTGTGTGAGCACCATCTTCCACACAGTGCCCAGCAGCATGTGCAGCTGCCTGTAGCTCAGTTTCACTCCGCTGCCCAGAGTGTCTCGGACAAACGTCCTCAGAGGCGTCAGCCAGTCTCCGTCTGTCTCTCGCCCGAGTCCTTGTCTCTGGCTGAGGGACACCATGACTTGGCAAAGTGTGATGTTAAGGGCCAGAGGCTCCACCGTCAACCCCGGGACGACTGCAGTCTGCTTACTCCTAAAGGAATGGTTAGTGGCATGAGAGAAGTTAGTAAAAGATTTATAAAACTGAAGGTACGATTGCAGTTCCTGGGTCGTTTATACTGGGATGAGCAAAAACAATAAGTAAGGATGTTTTCTTGACATATTCACTCAAATATTCCTTACCTTTTGAGATCCACCTTCTTTCTATGTCTGGGTGTGTCCCGAACATCATAGGGAAAGTTCTTCATGAAGTGCTGCTTAAAATCTCCCAGGTATTCTTTATAAAACCATGCATCCTACAGAAAGGCATTTTTTTAAGTTACAACTTTCTTGTACAAAAAGACCACTGTGTTATATTTGTCCTCTCCTCACCAATGCATCCTGGTGCTCCTGCTGTGGTGCCAGTTTCCTCAGCAGCTGCAGGATAGATAACACCTGGAACATTACTGACATGGCATCAGGGCTGAGCATGTGAGCGCCCTCAGAGTTGTTCCACGGAGAGTCACTGGTGCTGGCTTCCACCCACACCTCAAGCAGGAGAGGCACCAGTGTGGCTGCAAAGCTCTGAACAGCCTCAGCTGAGTCCAAATCCTCCCCCACAGCGGGTCCAGTGTCAACCTCTGGTCTACACGGCCAGGGAATATAATAAAGAACATGTTTAACATATATTTATACACATATATATATATATATATATATAGAATAATATGTTTAACTGGGAATTTAAAAATATTTTTTAACAACTCTGAATTTATTAAAATGTTCAGATCACACGAGTCAGAAACAATCCTATACAGCCACCTAAGCAATCTAAGTCTATAATACTTACAGTAGTACACTAATACTTATACATACATTATATTGATGTGGCCTTATTTTTATCTGCAACTGTACACAAATACCAGGTTTGAACCAAATGCATATAGTTTAAAAGAAAAAGCTGCGCAGCATTTCAATTTAGATTTAGAATTTGAATGGATAAAGCTTCAAAACCTCAAACTAGGTACAGCCCTACTATAACAATGATAGTATTTCAAGTCAACTCAAACAAAGTAAGGTATTTGTTATGTCATATGTTAAAATAAATCTTGTCTCTGATTCCTATTCCTTGAGGGTTGCAGGAGTTTGTGGTATTGTACCTGAGTCTAAAGGTGGACCGTGGAGTTGGTTTGGCACCAGAGTGCTCATACACCTTCACCCCGACCTTGCTGTAGGTGAGCTCTTCCCAGTTGAGATTCAGAGGCATTAGCCGGCCCTCTCCACTGGAGCCAAATACTCCTTCAGTTGGACTAAAAATATCACTTTCCTCCACTGGTCTTTCCTCAACTACTGCCTGCAGAAAGCGCCCAAGCCTGAAATACAAAACAAGAGTTTAGCAGCTAGAATTCAAATGTAACTAACTCTTTAGAATCTGTGTGCACACGGCCTCCTTACCTAAGGAGCACAGTGAGCCGCCACTGCTGACTAGTCACAGTCCTGTTAGGGTTGACTGACAGTGTCCAGTTCCGCGCCTTAGGGTCCTGGGCTTTTTTGGAACCTCCACTGCCTTGTCTGTGAGAGATCAACTCGAGGAAGTTAGTGAGGAGAACGGCAGGCCTTGCTGCTAGCAGAGCAGGGTAGTGTTCCAGCAACACATCAAGGATCTTCATGGCGTCCTCCTGGATGCTTATCTCGATGTGGGTCATCGCACAAGAGAGATGGGCACTGAGGACGGGGGAAAAAGGAGCCACTCGTTCTGCAGGCACAGACTGTGCAATGAACCTGGATGAAGAGCATAATTTTAAACAGTTATGCCATTATTATCTTTACTGTACGATTAGATTTCTGTATTACTGTTACTTTCCTAACCTGAGCACACGTGTAGCTGCCAAACGAACATTGCCATCCTTGTCTGTGAAAACAGCTGCAACTTCAGAAACCAGGCGAGAGAGTTGCTGCTCTAACAGAGATGGATTAAGGGACAGCAACTCTTTCAGACCCAGCAAGGCACTATGTTTGATATTGGCACTGTAATGGTGGAGTTGTGACATGAGGTCCTGGTGAAGGAGGAGGAAAAGGGAGAGAAAGCATACAATTTGTATTATTCCAAAAATTAATCTGTAGTGAAAACATGATTTTGCATACAAGTGAAACATAGGTGAATAACTTACATTTAAACCAAGCTGTCTGTGTGTGGTTGGGCCACTCGTGTCTCTCTTTAGCTGTTCAGTTAGATGGATTCCCTTTGAGCGGAAGTTGGTGTTGGTGGCATTATCAGCTTTGGGCTTCGTCTTTCCCACCTTTAACTTAACTTTCTGGAAGTCATCCTGTCTCTTCTTCTTCTTGGACTTCATCTCTGCAGTCTACACTGCGGTCTGCATAACCAAAACATAAAAGTGACATAATGAGTGCTTTGATTTCAATTTCAATGTAATTGTGTACACTTATTCGAATACTCCACTATAGTACACATGTTAGGTACTTGTACTATGCTTTAGTGTTTACATGTTTCTTCTACTTAACACTTTTTCATACTGTTCTTGTCAAGTAAAAACCATGTGTCTCTAGTTGAGTTGATTGTAATCTTGCATGATAAACTAAGAGATGAAACGCTCCTTAATGGATGGTACTGAAAATTATTATTATTATATTGAAAAAGTTCAGATTTGCACAACCTTTGGAATGGACCGCTAAAGAAAATAAAACATACATTTATTAGAACAAACTGTACAAAGAGCAAATGTTTTCTCCGAATAGTCAGACTATGACAGCGTTAAATCAAAAATAAAACTCTGCACCTGTATTAACGTTAGCTAGCTTGTAGCTAACCATGACGTACCATGGTCAGCAGCATGCAGGACAGATCGTTTATTTTACTTACCAAAGGGGAAAAGTATTGGCTTATGCAGTGGTAGGTTTATATAACATCAAACACACACTCGGTGTCTAGCGTTAAAAGGTTGCCCCTTGCAAAAAATGATCAACACATATGAAAATAAATTGTTCTGTCTACAATCTCGTGTTGATGCGTCGGGTCCTCGGACTGTGTGTACATATCAAACGCACCCGTTGAGATGTTGGCACAGCCACTGCGGGGCTTATAATTAAAAACCTCTTTAGCTGTGAACCCTGTCGCTGTTTATACAATATTTTAGGCACTTAATTGTCATTAAAATGAATAAAATACAATAGTTGTCACCAAGTGTCTGAGAAATATAAAAGTGTTCAATTTTGCTCCAACAAGCTCCAACGGTAAACCCTGGCTCACAAAACAAACGCACTACATAGTTGTCCTCACAAGTGCCTTAGCAATATTATAATAAGGTATTCATAAAGTAATTTATATATTTGAGAGATGTCCTATGCCCAATATTGAATGATTTAGTGTAACTTACACTAATACAGATGCATTATGAGGGCCTGTTTGTTTTTGTTTTATAGTGCTGAGGTAAAATTGTCCAATATCGTATTTTTTAAACTGGCAGAAGCGCCGCTTCCCCATTGGCTTCGAGGCTGCTTTGTTTTTTAACATCATAGCTAGTCTGCGCTGCCGACCTTGTGCTTGGAGAAACTCGCTGTTTGTTTTAAAATACCTCAGGTAAGTTAGGTTTTTATTAGATTACCCTTTAACTAGTGGAGATACATATGATATTTGGTGTATAGACTTGCTTGATGCGTCCACAGCTAGCGTATTATTGACAAAAAGCCGGTTTATTTAAGCCTCGGCTGGGCCTCAGTTGAAACCAAACAACGCAACGAGTTTCTGCTCAGATAAGATAACATGGACGAATGTGAGCGTGTTTATGTATAATATTAATTACCTGGTTTATAAATGTTTTTGATACGATCTCTTTCTTTGTCTTACAGTAGATAAACTAAGGAAATGGAGGCTAATTCTTCAGCTAACAAGCATCCACCTAGAAATGGGCCGCAGTCCAATCCAAAGAGAAATTCCAGGGTAAGACGGCACTCAGCTGAAAACAACACAACTTATAAAACTAAACTCATATAACATCATGCACATGATGCTGACTTCTCATAAAGAAACCATGATTGTTGTGTTAATGATAATGTGCACTGGCTGTTGTGGTGCGTGTTTGAGAGCCAGGCGGCAGCAGTCCTTGCAGGTGGACTTGGTGCCAGCCCGTGGGCTCTCAGGCTTAAAACGTGCCCACTCAGTGGTCCTGGCATTCCATATGTGGCCTGTTATCGCTGTTGTGATTCAAAGGAATGTCTGTGTTTAGCTAAGTTTAGTTTGTTGACCTCACAATGCCAACATTTCTTCAGTTCACTGAAACGGCTTAAAGTTTCTATTTCTGAGACTTGGGTTCACTGAACCAAAGTCTAAGGGCAGGCTTCTCAGTTTTTACTTCTGAGAGCAGTCCTGTTGTGAACCAAAAATGCCTAAAGTTTAGCAGGGCTCCCTGTGGGATTCTTTAAAAAAAGCGGTTAATAGCATATTTTACATTAATATGCAAGTCAGCTACAAACCAAGACTATCAATAAACAGTACTTTACTTTATTGCAAAAAATATAAATGTTACAATTGTGAATTTGCTTTTTCGTGAGAGATATTTGCGCCAAATGGAACATTTGGAATTCCCTTATGAAATTCAATTTGTCTCTGGTTGAGTAATTGCCATGATGGTTTCCTGAGAGAAACCTAAATCAAGGCTACAACGTTTTGAAGGAGTTATTTGCCCCTCTTTAGGAGAAAGGGGTGAATGTTTTGTTATTTGTGTTTGCTTATTTCACCTGTCAAACTTGGATGCACACCCACAATGGGTGTAAGGCCAAAATACACAGTGGAAGAAAACACAGGAAAAGAAGAGCAAAGACTTGGTGCAACATTTTAATTTCATTCTCCTTGGGAAATTACTGAGGTCTTGATCTCAGGCTTCTTTAATTTGGTCACTGTGGAATGTTTGAATATTACACTTGTCTTCATTTAAGTGTATCAAGTCTCTCACATGATTCAGACACTATTTAATAATGTGTCTGTTTGACTGTTGCTGCTTGATGCAGACGTCCTGGGGAACATGGGAAAATAATGGCTCCATGGCATATATAGTGTGGCGGACACGGACAAGAATGATCAGTCCTCTACTAAGTCTCATCCTGTCACTAATGCCTGTATGTGTCTCTCTCCTTCATGTGGGTTAATTCCCTCCTTTTGACAGAGAAAGCAGCCGCAGCATTCTGCTGATATAGGTAAGTCATTTATACACAGTGCCACTGCCAGTGCTAAGAGGAGAAGCTTGAGATCTTGTTGATTTCCCTGCTTCATTTCATGGGTGGTGGAATGTTTTCCACTTTTTGAGACCGACACTCTGAGGTGGGTGCTGTTGGGTGCCATACATGGTTTTGCAGTAATAATCTCGCAAAACCTTTTCCAGTATTTTTGCCATAATGCTACTATTGTAGATTTTTTTTTTTCAACATTTAGATGTTCTGAACAATTTTAGAAATTTCAACCCATTCTCCTAAAATTTTGCTACATTAAAGACCAGCACCATAAGCTCCAGTAGTCCCTCGTGACACCTAAAGCAGCGGCACATACAGTAATACAACCATGCGGCTGCAATGGTTGCAAGTTTTGTTGCACTTTTTGTGCTGTTGTGCTTTTTTTGCTCACCAGAAAAACTTCTTTAGACTGCTGGATGTAGTATTCATTGTGGTATTCAGTTGCCTGTGCTACACAGGCTTGAATGCTGTTAATATTTTTTTTATCTAAGTAAACCTTACCTGTTAACCAGAGTATTTTAAGTTATGCAGACTTTTATTGTGTTCACACATTGGGACTGCTTCCTTAGTGCAACACAGAATTGATTCTTCTGTGGTTGGCACAGTGAGAGACGGTACATTACGGGAGCTGGTGCCTTGCATCAAAGCCTAAATGGGGGTTAGCGGAGAACTTCTGTTCCTGTTCTTCCCTCTGGCTTCAAAGGCACACAGGAGTTTGGGTTTCTATAAGTTGTTCAGTTCACACAGAATTCTAATTAATTGGTCCTCACCAGACAATGAAGGCAGTGTTGGAACCTAACACACTTTCTGAATTTCAGTGTCTTCCTAACTATGATTATTATGATCCCAGGGGTCACCCCATAAATGTATAACAAAGTGGCCCGCTGAAATAGTCTTCTGGACAGGAATGTTGTTGTCAGTCGTGTGTCACTATAAAGCTCTTGCTTTGTGTTGACCACTGTTGTGTTTTCCAGTGTTCTCCAAAGGGGCAACTATCCAGACCCTGCCCGCTCTCAGCAAACAGTTGAAGGGGCTCACAGAGTGTGTCATTGGTAAGCATAGGGCACATTTCCCTCATAAACATCTACTTTACCTTCTTCTCTTTCTATCAAATGGATTTAAAAAAATGATCATGACTTGTTTACAGGTCTTCAGTATGTGTGGGAGTACCGTAGCCCCAGTAAATCTGTCCCACCACACTACCAGTGCAAACTCTGTGCCGTCTCCCGCTTGCAGCATGATATGCTTGCCCATGTGAAAGGCTGGAAACACAGCTTCAGATATTTGGTGAGTATTGATGGCTTGTTAATCTGCCCTAAATGCACGATATTGGGAAATGTTTTGTATATATTTATTTGTCTTTACACAGAAAAAGGTGCACCCTAACAAGGTAACCCATGAAGAGGAAGAGGCCATCAGGGACCCTGCTGTAAGAAAAACCATTAAAGAAGTTTCAGCCGAGGTGGAGAAGACTGAGGGAAGAGGACAAATCAAGGTGAGTGTCAGACGTATATCCCTGCGAAATATGGCAGGAAAGCTGTGTTTTTATCATACTGGGAAGGATATTGCTAGATGATTTGCTTAAAATGACCATTGGAAATTAATTGTCTGTGTTAAGGGGTTGCGTTGGCTTGCAGATGTAGATGAGAAGGTTGAATACAATCTAGAACAGCGGGTGCCAGAGAGCTTCAGGGGAGGCGCAGCATGAGAAAAAAATAACGAGAAAAAGACGAGTAAAGTGTCACTTGCACACGTTTGGCTGTCTGTGGAGACCGAGTTCCCCCACCTCGCCAAAAAGGCTGTAAAAGTGCTCATTCCCTTCACCTCCACCCAGGGGCGGACTGGCCATCTGTGTGTTCTGGAGAATCACAGAACAGCCGGTCGTCAGCGGGTCGTTGACGGCCGGCTCGGTTCGCTGACGGCCGGCACCGCCCTTTATTTGTAATGTTTTTAAAGGCATCATTTAAGTTGCGCTGATTTATCCACGATGTTAAAAATGTTTTTTAAAAAAATGTTTAAAACATAAAAAGGTTTTAAAAAGTTATTGTTTAATGTTTTAAGGAGGTGACGCTACTCAGCCAATCAAATCGGTGCAGTCAGTGAGCACGATAGATTAAACACACACACAGAGACGAGACAAGAGGAGAGAAACAGTTGGAGTCATTTCAAATGGCGTGCTCAAAAAAGAGAAAGGTAGACAGCGAAAACAGAGCATTTAATGACATTTTCTCTTACTGGACCTCTTTGAAATGCAATTGAATGCCTCTGCATTATAGTAACAACATCAATAATAGCAATAATAATTGGGAGGGGGGGGGCGCGGCTGTTCTTACCATATTGAATTTCTAACAAAGAAATTGAAATTCACTCTTGGCTTCCTTTACAGACTTAAATGTTGTTTTTCAACTTCATCGCGTAAAAGGTTGGTCTCTGCTTATTCCTGTCCCAGCTGGACTACGGTGATACCATTTATAGATTTGCCTGTCCCACTGTTTTGGCCAAACTTGACCCACTCTACCATGCTGCACTGAATGCACCCTATCATTGCACACTGTATAGCCTAACTGGATGGTCCTCACTTACTATGCGTAGGATGCAACATTGTTTTTTATTATTGTATAAAGCCATTTTAGGTAAGCTTCCACTGTATATATGTGCCAGATTTGCTCCAGTTTGTGACTCTCACAACCTCAGAACCAGTGCCTGGATACGGTTCCAAGCACCTGCTGTGCGGACTGAGGCTGGAAAAAGGAGTCTTTTTTTTTTTTTAATATGGTCCTTGGTCTTGGAATGACCTTCAATCATATGGGCTCAGAACAGTCTCATAATACACACATGCACACAGAAGGATTCACACTTGTATTTCCGGATCTACACTTGTGTTTTTCAATGCACACACAAATGTGTTCCGTTTCATATACATGTAAATAAAATCCAAATAAAGAAAAAGGTTTTACATATGTATTTTTGATCCTCACATATTTGTTTTCCGTTTAAATCCCCTGCACCTGCAAACACAAACCGCTTTCTGTGCATGGATCGCTGTGCATTCGTGTGTGTTTTTTTTTAGACTCCCCTGACGGTCACCCGATTCGTAATTTTTTCTATCTATAGCCAATCAGATGTCTCCTTCGTTCTAAGCCAATCACATGAGCGCGTCCCCACGAGGGTATGATTTATTGCGTTCATGACGTAGCTCAGAAAGCGGGTTGTGTTTGCAGGTGCAGCGGTTTTAAACGGAAAACAAATATGTGAGGATCAAAAATATATATGTAAAACTTTTTTCTGTATTTGGATTTTATTTACATGTATATGAAACGGAACACATTTGTGTGTGCATTGACAAACACAAGTGTGGATCCGGAAATACAAGTGTGAATCCTTCTGTGTGCATGTGTGTATTATGAGACTGTTCTGAGCCCATACAATCAAGCCTCAAACTGACGGCAATTGTCTCAATAGCATGTTTTAAATTGAAGTTGTCTGAAGTCCTTACCACCAGCTGCTCTTGCAGTAATAAGTAGTGCCCCTTTCTTACTGTCCTAATATGCACAATGTAGTGACTGCTTTTTCGTCTTTTGTTTTCTTAGTTATGTTCTCTGTATTTTATATGTTTGTATTGTGTTATGTGTAACGTTGCTGCCTTCTTGGCCAGGTCAGCATTGAAAATGAGATTTTATCTCAATGCTTTTATCTGGTTGAATAAAAAAAAAAATTCTCTGAGGGGAGGCTCACCTTCCCACACTTTGAAAACCCCTGATCTAGAAGGTCTAGTTTTAGTGCTACATCCATGAACTTAAAGGCTTATTGCACTGCAATACAAGTCATAACATCATTAATAAGTTAGATTAGAAATCTATTTCAAAGGTTGTGAGGGGTAACAATCTATCAGGAATGTGTTATTGTCGGCTTGCCTGGCATTTCAGCTTACATTGTGCCAGATTAACTGTAACTGTTCTAAATAAAAGATTCTTACTTTTGCGATTCGAGGTTTTACATTTGAGTTTGCTTATTTTATTCATGATTGTGGATTTGACATATTTTTGTTCCTGTTGTGGCTTTTAGGTCATTCTGAAGGAGCCATATGAAGTTCTTGCTTTTAAGGGACTCCGTAAGTTTCTCTTCTATGAAATTGGTTTAGTAAAAAGGATTTCCTGTTGGTTGTAAGCCTGAGTTGTGAATGTCTCATTTCCCGTTGTCCCTTACAGGTTCTGCAGCTCCTAAAGCTACGGCTCCACTTGTGCCAGGGATGGGACCTAAGGGACCGCCACCCTATGGTAAGTCATTTTTATAATTTAAGCCAGAGCTGCAGCTATAAGTGAACTAATCAATCATCGACTTAAGAAAGTACTTGTCAACTCTTTTCACCATCAATTAATCTTTAAGTTTTCATACAAAACCTCAGTTTTTACCTTCTCGTATATGGAGATTTTCTGCTTTTGTTTAAAAAAAAACTAAAACAGCAAGTATACGTACAGAAGTTCCCTACTTTTTTTCATATATTTTTGATAAACTATTAATTTACCTGTGTAATGTCAATAAATGCTGTTTTTCCATTGACCTAATATGCAATTTTAATGTAACAGGTCCCTCAGGACCCAGGTTCTCCGACTCAAGGTTTTCAGGGGAGTTTCCTCCTCAGCGAGGACTTCTCTCTGACTATCCAGGGGCAGAGTATGGGGAGCCCGGCTTTGGAGGCTACGATTACCCGACCAGACAAGAGTCCCTCGGCTCGGGTATGGATCAAAGACCTTACCCAGATGGTATGGGTCATCGTCCAGCTGGGATCAGAGACAGTTTTGGATCAGGTGGTGGAAAAGGTGGCTATGGAAGGGGTGGATTGCTGGAGGACCCGGTCAGTATGTATCCTGATGAGTACCATGGCAACCAAATGCGGAGGAGCCAGATGAACAGACCAATGGACAAGGCACTGGAGAGACCAGGCTTGATGGGAGCTGCTCCAGAAACTAGCAACCTTCCTAATACACTCCTCACTTACCTGGTACGAGTTACATTTCTCGCAGCAGGTTCCTCCATAACTTAACAACTGAACATTTATTTTGTAAAATTACTCGTGTTTGTATTAAAGGTCCCATGTCATGCGGTTATTACCCGTCCCCTTGTGTGTTATGTAGCTTTTTCTGCATGTAAACGGTCTGCAGAGTCACAACCCCTCAAAGTACACCTTGTAGCGAGTAAAACTCTAATGGCGCATTTCCACTACACGGCCTTGCTCGGTATGGCTAGGCCTCGTTAGGACTGGCTCACTTTATCACGCATTTCCATTACAGTTTAGGAACTGGGGTAGTATCTATAGTAACGCAGTGTAGGCGGAGCCGTGACGTCATCTTCAATGAGAACCCCAGAAAAACAACTTAGCTGTTAGCACTCAGAGCTCACAGCTCCTCATATCTGTTCAGAAACTAGACAACGAGTACAAACCACAGACTGTCTGTGTCATGGCGAATACAGTCGCTGGTTTATTTATGTCTGTATAGGCCGTTGTGAGTGTGGACGGTCGGAGCATATATTGCGTTAGCTTAGCCAATCTCCATTTAGAAAACACGCATTTTAAAAGGTTTTTCGCCTGCCGTCTGTCTGCAGACTTGTCAAAGCATTAATTCATGGTTTTTACTAACCGGTATCAGTATGTTGTTACTTCGGCATCATTTTGAAACGTGTATTACAATTAAATCACGGTCAAATATGTTCATCTTGTTGTAGTTGTAGCCCCCTTGCCAGCGATTCTCTCTCTAGTTTAGCATACTCAGCCCGACTCAGCCTCGTTGTCTCTGGCCCTAGAACCGCGATTTTATGGGGCCAGAAAAACTGTGAATTAGGACCCGCTAGCCGGTACTAGGCCAAGTGGAAACGCAACCAAAGACGGGCCGCTGACGTCACAGCTCTCTTAAACGGGGCTCCGCGCTGCAGTGGAAACGCGCCATAACACAGAAAAGACCTGTCTATGCTGCCCCAGAACGCCTCGTTGCAGATTTTTCTTTTTCCATTTTTTTCTTCCTGAGTATGGTGACGTAACCATGCCCAGGTCCAAATGGACCAATCCGTGGAGCTCCTCACACACACACTCACTCAGCCTTATCTTTTCTCAGCTGCGGCTCCGCAGATTTCTCAGCCTGAACTCAGCCTGAGAAAGCGATACACCGCGAAACTCAGGCTGGGTTCAGGTGAGTTTCGCGCTGTCTCGCAGACCCCACGCAGCAACCAGTAAACGACCCCAGTAATCCAGCTCACACTGTCCGCATCAGTGAGCCCCGCAACGTCCCGCCAACACGGCACCCAGACCCCACGCAGCATTCTCATCCGTTTGTCATTACTGGTGTCATTTTCTGGTTGCTAACGCCATTGTAACACTGTAACGGTGGTGGACTCATCAGAGCACAGTGGGCTCATAGGGAGGGGGGGCAGGAGCTCCAACAAGCCATTTAGGACAGGGAGTGAATACACATAGAAATGAGAAACCAATGTCGTTTTGGAATATTGAACAATGTAAATCTATTCTAGTATACTTCAATGGAATTATGATCAGTAGAAATGGCCATGTCATGGGACCTTTAAAACGTTTATTAACTCCTTAAATTGTATTTGAAGGATACTTTCCGGATAGAGAATGAGAGTGACGCACAGCTGGTGCTGAAGGTGACACAGAAACTGACAGATGTGCTGATGGACTACAGACTGAGGAGCGTATCGTCGGTATGGAGCTTGTTTTCACTAAGACCAGTTTCTGTTCTCGTATTTTTTTATTTAGTAAAAACAAATGTAAGAAACATTTTATCTGATTTGTATGTGCCCATATTTCTCAGTATTGTCTGTATTACTATAACATCTGTGTATTTAGAAACCTGTGCATGTAAATAATTGGTCTACATCTCAATGTATAATAATTTCAATTGTTTATATTTCATTTTCTGGTTATCTCGCTTTTTAACTTATTAACTGTGTTTATGTATGCACCATGTATACACCAAGGCAAATTCCTCGTATTTGTAAAACTACTTGGCAAAACCCGTTTCTGAATCTGATTATCTTTTCCTAAATGTTTGTCTTCATTTCCTCCTCAGGGTTCTAGTCTGAACAGCTTCTCCATGAACTCCACAGGTTTCTCCTCTGAAACCCCCAAATTGATGGGCAGTAGCGATCCATTCTCAGGTATGTAACCAAGTCTCCTCTGAGGCTGCGTCTCAGGTCGGTTATTTTCATTTCCTCGCTCCTCTGTATCACCGGAAGTTGATTTGTCTGCGCCATCTTGACCGAGGAGCGATAATGGAGGAGCGATAACCGAGGAACCACCAGACCATCCTCTGCTGAAATCCTCAGACACTCGCCCCGCCCCCCTTACTGTGTATCGCTCACTGATTGGACGATGCAGTGCATGCACTGATCTGATGCTTCTTGACATGAGAGCAGTTTCCCAGCGGAGTGAAGAAACTCACGAGAGTCACTCCTCAGTTTATACCGTGTTTTGTTTCAATTAATGTATAATTTAGTTACAAATATGTGATATATCTGAACAACAAAGTGGTCAAAAATTATTTTATTCATTTATTGGAAACATTTTCATGATCTCTTTTTTTCGTTTATACATTTTAAGAATGGCGTTTATCTTTTTTCAGAATGAGTTATTTTATTTATTTGGGTCTACAACAGATGATACAAATGACACATCTGTCAGTAAATGTGTACTTAGAGGCGGGGGTGTGTGTGAAAACAACGGGGACAGAGCTGCTGTGCGGTGTCATCACAAACGGACGTCGCTTCACGTGACGCTCCGGAGGAAAGGACGTCCCATTGCTCTTAAAACTCATTTCCCTGCTTCTCGTGGTTTCCTTGCGTCTCTCCATGCTTCCCTGGTGGGAGGGACTAAACGCAGGGAAATGACGCAAGTGAGGGACGCAAGGATTCCATTTAACCGACCTGAGACGCAGCCTGAGCCTTTCCATTTGAAGTGGACTCAAATGTAGAAGGTCATCGGTTGGTCATTCGTTGACCTTCTATGGATCACATATTCCTGTTGCTTTCCCAATGTTGTTCTATATTGTGCCATTTTAATGTGTTTCTGTTTCTCTGCAGGTCCATCCAGGTACTCTACGGGACCCAAGTATTACAAATGAAAATCACAAGCAATCCATTGATCATCTTATGCCTCGCTCCTATGTGCGCATCGATTATGACCGGGCAAAATTTGAAAATGTCGATTTCATAATTTCTTTTTTTACACTGATGCTTTTAGGCATATTTTTTGTTGCTACTTAGTGGTCTTCCTTTTTTAATGTTTGTATCTATTTTAGAATATGTAAAGATTAAAGACTTGGGAAGTAAAACAAACTACATGTGTTCACCAGTTGTAACTCAACATAAGTGTATGCCTATTCTTTATTTTCCAAGACCCTGTTCTATTAAAATGAATGAAGGAAATTACAGGTGTTTGTTTCATTCCAACTAACTTTTCACAACACAATCTTCAGGGTGTTCAGATATCTGGGATTCAAATCCAACCTATTGTCCTTAGCCTCATGGCATCTCCTCTTTACTCCTTGATCCTGTCCCATCTTTTACAATGATGCACAGATAATGGGTAGTGCTCAAATAGTCTCTGAATGTAGTCCTAAAAGTCTTCAACTGGTCTAGTTTCAGTGAGAATATCAAATGACTTCAAGCATTCCTTAACTACATTAATCTTTTATTTCCTCCATGACAAGTTTGGGTTTTTTTCCTTCCCATTATCATTTCAGCAGCATTAAAGCTGCAAGTAAATCCTTTTCTTAGATATATAGCCAAAAAAATAAAAAAGGTTAAAACGCCCAGAATGAACAGTAAAAAAAATCATTTATTTTAGAATACATGGAATGTTCAGAGCTAATGACATTCTTAAAAAACATTTGAAAAGTAAGAAAACAACTCGACATGTTGCTGAAGTTAAGCAAAGTAACAGTTGAAACAAACTGGTCGTAAAAAAAAAAAAAAATAGTTATGGCCTTGAGCCACTATGTCTGCATTTGAGCGTTAATGTTTAACTGCTTCAAACGTTTTTTGCCAAGACGTCCTCCATTTGTTTCATGGTAATGCAAGTAAGAAGTAGTTTTGTCCCCTGGAATTCCAGGCCATGGAGCCTGCGAGCCAGTGAAGCAAGTTTTGGAGATTGAAACTGAACCAGAGCCTCACCAATACTCTCCCCATTGCTGTTACGCAGTAAAATGATATTATTCTTCTTAAGTCTGAATGTGCTGAAAAGTATTTGTATATTACTTTCTTGGACATCTGCAGGCAGGTTTCTGACGAAAAGGCAGGTCTGAGCTGCTGGGCCAGATTTATTGCTCGGCACAAGTGGATTCCGTTTCCCCTTGGGTCCAGTATTTGGACAAAGTTCAAGACTGGGTAGGGTTTTGCCCATCATCTCTTTCATCGTCTTTTTAGTGATTGACGAGACCTCAATGGTATTTGAACCCACATGGCAGCCATTGAGATTCATTGCATAGTCATAATCCTCAGTGCATTCAAATATAAGGAAGGCTGTAGCTGATCTGTTGCCTTCCTTGTCAAGCAGATTTAATACATTTGTGTGTGCAATGTTCGGACATCCAAACAACTCTTTTATTTCAGTCTTGGTCATCCCTTTGGATAGATTGTTTACCATGACGTTGTACTCCACAGCTGGCGATATGGTAGTGATGGAGTCACAGTCAGCTCTTGGCTTTTTTGGCAATTTTGATGGCAACTGGTTGATAAACTGCCTCTTGAGCTGCAGCGCAGACATGTTCTTTTTTCCGTGGTGTGCCCTTTCCGTGAGAGGCTTTTGCTTGGTTTTTACTCTCTCCCCAACATTAACAGCAGCTTCACATTCCTGCAGTGCATTGGTCCACATCTTCTCAGTTGCTGCACGCACCTCCACACAGATGGGGCCCAATGACTGCTGGTTGAAGAGAAGAGCATCAAACGCATCCTGTGTGTGTGCAAACTTCACGAGGCATGCGTGGCTACGTCCCAACTCAACATCCACGATGGCTTCCTGTACTGTCAACCCTTGGAAAAACTGGCAGATGTCCTGTTTTTTAGTGGAGGCTGGCAGACCAAAGAGCCTGACGTAGCCTGGCCCTGAGTCTGGAGTCTTTTTTGGTGACATAATTTCATCAACCACTCCTGTGCTGTTAGTTCTTGGAAAGTCAACTGTTTGCTCTGCCTTGTTGTTTTCACCTGTGTGTGTGTGTTGACTGGTTGACTGGAGACCTTGAATGATAGTATACATCCCAAGAAGAAAGGCAGCATTGAAGTCTTGTGAGTCTGCATTTGAAGGTTGTAGATTTGTATCTGGATCTGGATGAAGAGGCTCTGGCAGAGTGTTGGCATCAAAAGGGATATCATTTGAAGGCAGCACATTAGCATCTGAAAATGGCTGATACTTCTTCACAGGAGGCTGTGGGGGGGAGGACTTCTTCACAGGAGGCTGTGGGGGGGAGGGTTTCTTCACAGGAGGCTGTGGGGGGGAGGGCTTCCTCCTCTTCAGCCAATATTTTAGTTTTTTCTCAAGCTCTGCCATGCTGCTTAGGTGTAGACTAACTTTAGAACCTTTTAGTAACCTTCCCGTGTACCGCAAAGCAAGCTGTGCATGTTTTTCTAAAGTAAATGCAATAAATGCTTCTTGCAGACTTCCTCCCACGATGTACACTCCTCCGTCAGGTATGTGAAGGCGTTTGAAGAACCTCCGTACATCTTTAGTGCCTGCCTTCACATCAAGACCTTGCAAGCGCAGGATTATCATTTTTTCACACCAGGTTAGATGGTGTCTGAAAAGTAAGACAACAATGGTGAAAACAAATGAAATGCAAAAGCTAATTGTTGAGATTTTACCAACAGATAATCGGCAATGACGAAAACACGTGGTGTGTTGTTCGCACCACTGAAAAGAAAATAAAGCCCGGGCATTGCAGAAAACTTTTCTGTCTCCGTGAAAAGCTTAACTACTCACCACAGCTGGGCCCATGGACTGTAAATAGTTGTTTCTTAGCGGGCTTTGCTGTTGCCCTCTCTCATGTCAGCCTCGACTACTTGCTGAAACACTTCCTCTTCTCGTTATGTATCCATCCGACCGCCCCCGCTGTTGCTCAAGAATGCGGTTTATTCAGTCAATCTGGTTTTGGTCTGAGCCTGGTTTTCCCCTTTTTATACTTGTTGTATGTGACGCATTTCCGCCACCTACTGGACTGGAGTGAGGTCAGAACAGAACTTGATGTGCACATTGATTAACTGTGTTAGGCACACAGAAAACTAAAAAGGAAACCCCACACATTATCACATATCTTATATGCATTTCACCTGCACAAAAGTTTTTCTTCAGTCCAAAATTAATGTTTATTTCTGTTCAACTAAAATCATAACACCCAGCCCCATGGGTTGCTTTTCTCTGCAGAGCTCTTTTGTCCCTGCCAGTGACAGTCGATGATCCACACGCACTGAGGATAAATGTCATATTTACACCTTCTGATTCAGTCTCAACCTTTGAGATCATTAAGCTTAAAAAAACATTAAAAAAAACACAATACCACATACATAATACCAGACTTCAAAGGAAGTGAATAAGATGCAGCTGCAAAGCATGTCGTTTCCTGCCAAAACTCATACAACTCAATGTGTGGTGAACCAAAACATGTTTCCAGTCAACAGACTTAAAAAAAATGTCCTTCTGCAAATAAAGGTTATTTAGCAACAACATTACATATTATGACTAACACAATCTGTATTGTTTTGTATGCATATTTTTTCCACTTTTGCCTTAGCCTTAGTAAAGTGGTGCACATATTTCTCTTTCCTACGCCCTTGTAACGCTTCACATTTTGAAAAAGTCTATATTTTGAAATTACATTTACCTATAAAGATACTGCACAGAAGGACGGTATCTCAGAAGAAAACATGCTTTATTGGATTCAAGTAAGACTGCATGAAGGTTGTAGATTTGAAGTATGTGAGACTTGCTGTGTTAGATGAGGCAGTTTTGCATCTGGAGATTGTCTGGAGATAGTTTCTTCACAGTAAGTTTAAGGTCAACCATTTTAGAGACTTTTCAGTGTATCGCATGGCAATCATGACACTTCTATCAAAGATGAATGCATTTCACATTTTAAATGAGTTTCCATTGTGTCTTAACCTTTATATATACAGTCTATGGTCTTAACAAGGCCTTCCAGGTTAAAACACACATCCCACAGTACATAGTTACTAGTCTTTTAAAATAATTATAAAGCATCTGCTACCAATTAATAGTTAGTCATAGACTGGCAGAATAAGTACTATTTGACTTGAGTGTAATATAAATTGATTATATTTTAAGTATTACGTGGCAGCTGGTTAAAAGGGAGCTAATTTTGATGTCTTTATTTACTGCTAGGTAGCTTAATCCATGGCAATATATCATTATTTATCAATGGATTTTTGTATGAGGTTCTAGTAACCTAAACCTGCAGTAACTAGTTGTGGAGGAAAAGTGGGCCTACAATATTGAGATATAGGTTAAAAGCACAAAGTACAAGTACATTCAGACACTGCATTGAATAGGGCCTTTTTAAATGTGTTTATTCAAATAGAAACCCACAGATAACTTGTATTTGTATTGTATTGCTTCAAATGTATTCATATTATTATTACAGATCAATTTTAAATTCAGAAGGTAGAACGTGACGCACACGTGAACTGGTCACGACGTCATCACGCATGCTGAATAGGATTGTGGGTAAAAAAAACCCAAAGAAGGTCCGTTGTTTACCATGGCGACGGGGACGCTACCGTCTGTTGTTAGCAGATACAAAGTGCCTATTATAACATTATTTCTGTCTGTATACATAGATATTTTTGATTGCCAGCAGTTTGTCATCCCTTTCAAGTCTCCTTCAGACTGTAGTGGGGACGAATTTTTCGATATCTCAAGTCTCTCGTGTGTGAGCTGCGGTTCAAATCAGCTCCGGAGCACAACAGGTAGGTTACCATCACACAACAAGTCATGTAGCATATTGACTATATATATGCCAATTTAACCTTGTGGTTTATCAAAAATAATTAATTTTAACAAAGACTCGAACAGCCATCCACGACCCAACAAATCCACAATGAACTGGGTAACAGTTAGCTAGTAAAAGGCTAGTTAGCTTAGATAAAAGTATTGATGGGGAAATCCACCTACAAACAGGATGCACAGTTTGACGTTTGAATGAATGCCTCTGTGCCGAAAGACTTTATTTAAGGAGATATTACGATAACATTTTTTCTGACTGATCTAAAGTCTTGTCATCTATTATGGACATACTTCACAGTAGTTTAGATCACACAAAAAATCAAATGTGTGGTACTGTTAATATTTTCCATAATCTAATGATTACTCTCTATATGTGTGTAGGTCTTTTTTTCTATTTAACTAATTCCTCAAAAGGTAACACTCCATAATGATTATAAGTCATGATTTATAGCAAGTATTTCCTCGAATTGAGGCATGAGCCCATTACCTTGAATATCACAATAACTAATATCTAAAAACGTACCCCTCTTCAATCAGCATAAATGCTCTCCTTTTTTTGCAGGACTGAGCTGCATTTGCAAAACTGGTTACCAAACTCTCATAACCGACAAGACATCCATCACATGTCAGCAATGTCCCACTGACAAACCCGTACGTACAATTCCCCTGGAAATTGCTGTTAATCTCACATTATACTGTCGATAATGCATCTCACTTTCACTTCACAATTGCAATCCCATTGGTAATATTGCTTTGTTGACAAGTTGTCTCTCATTACAGGCAGTAATTACAGATGGGTTTGGGTGTGTCCGCTGTCCCGGCAGTCTCAGTGATGAGGGGAATTGCCAGTGCCCACCAGGCAATATCCTGGGTGAGTCACCATAGACACTACCAGTCATGAATAGCAAACATGCTTCTCAAAGTCTTAAATGTTAAAAGTGCGTGCTGTAAATTTAGCAGCATTTTGTGTAAAAAAAAAAGGCTTAATATGAGCTGTTGTTTTTCAGTGGAGAGAGATACCAATGGAAACCTTCTGGATGAGGCCAGGTGTGAAATATGTAATGGAAATACCCCTGGTTTGACTGTGCCAAACTACAGTGGAGACAAGTATGTACAGCACCAATACCTCACAACCGAAACACTGGTATATTCAGTTTCATACATATTCACACTCAAGAAGTCGTCCAAGGCATCTGAGTTAGTCAGTGCAAATCCATGTATTGTACTGTCCTGTAGACTGATTACATTTCATGCATTAAAGCATGTTCAGTTACAATAGGCCAATAGTCTAATTTAAGAGGCGTTAGATACTTTCTTTGAATGAAAATGGAACAATCCCCTTTTGAGGGATATTGATTCTAGTCTGTGTGTCACCCTTGCACAGCAGACCTGCAGTCAAATGAGGAAGTGAAATCAGTGCAGATTGCATAATACATTTGGTTGAAGGTCAAATGTGGCTGTATCTTCCCTTTCTTTATCCCTCTGTGCCCCTCATAAGCACTAACCCTTAAAACCTCATCATTACAATGCCAGATAAAACTCTTTCACACAAGTGGTTTGTTCTGATAAATGGCGTATAAGTGTTAACTGCCTGTCTCTAGCACCCCTAGTGTGATAAGAAAAGATTGATAGTACAGTATGTACGGTTTTTATACTTTGTTTTTCAGGTGTGAGAGATGTCAGGATTCCTTCATTAACTCCTCCTGTGTGTGTAACCCTCCTAATGTCCTGGTGAGTTCTGCTGACCCTTTTCCCTCACACCCTCCTCCAGACTCATCATACACACACCATTCAGTATCAGACTCATTCATTAATGCATCTTCACTGGTTGGTATGCGATTTGCAGGCAGGAGGACTATGTTTCCCTTCAGGCAGCCTCTCCACTAATGTGAATCCCAGTGTCAACTATGCTCAGCTGGTGAGTCTTCCCTTTCCTCTCTCACTTGCTCACTCAATTTTGTTTATATTGATGCAATCTGATTTGTGCTTTCCGCTTTTTTCCCCTTGCAGAAGTTCAGTGTCCAGTCTGCCTGGTTTGTCAAAAACCTGTACTCCTCGTCAGCAGCCTGCCTTGTAATTTCTAACTCTTTATTTTACTGATCCAACATTATGTTCGGACATCAAGAATATTCTATGATTTACAATGTGGTGTTGTAGCTTAATTGTTGTAATTGTGATAGCTGTTGGTATTTATGACAATTCATAGCCTTTCAAATAAAAAAAATGCAAATTCATGCGAAAATGCATCTCATAAATGTCCACATGTAAATACAAGGATACAGAAAGTGTTGTCTTTTGTTAAAACAGCTTTTAGAACTAATCTTCTGTGCTGTCAGATTGTATCTCATACGGATCTTTTACTTTTATGAGGAGAGGATTTTCTTAACTTTCTGTGTATATTCCAGCTGTTTCATAAACAGTTTTGTATTGTTACAGGTATTCTCCAACTTGACGGCATGTCAGGCTCTTGGGAACATGTGTGTGATGAACATGCATTCCTTCAGCAGCGTCTCCACCGATGCCTGCGGCCTCTTTAACACCATCTTCAGATCTCGGGCTGCTTTAAGCTCAACTCAAGACATCTCTTACTGGTAATCAACACTATCATGGCACACAGTATGTGTATATGTTGTGCCATCTATACAATGTATGGATTAAATAGCATGATTTCTAACCATATACTGTAATTATTTTGCATTTTGGTTACTTCGTCTCTAGGAGAGTTAATCTGCCGTGGCTTTACTACGGGGACGAACCTGGGCTGGCAGGTCGAGTGCTTCAGACCGATCCTGTTCCCCTTAAGTTCAGTTTCAGAGGAAGAAACAAGGTCAGTGATGAACTTGAATCATTCTCCAGTTATCACAATGAAATCAATGCTTAAAGATTCTACAAATTCAGCAGTAAACCGTTTTTTTTATCTGACACATTCTGTTTGTCCGACAGAACACGGACATTAGGCTGCTTGCTGCTGTATATAATGTCAGAGGAGAGTTCCTCAGATGGGAACAAGTAGGAGCAGGTAATCTCCAGGTAAGATGGCACATGACTTATTAAAAGGATTTTACGCCTGAAAACACAAAACAAGTGTTACTTATTTTTAAGATATGATTAGAACTGCCTAGTTTTACAACATTGGCCCAATAATGAAACCAAAAGTCATTCTTCTCAAAAGACTGACTTCAAGAGATTCCACAGTTGAGATTTCCCTCAATATAGAAGAGTTGATCAGAAACTGAATTACAAAAGCCGTTTCTTATTGTTGACTCCATGCATATTTGTTAAGCATATTCATTTAGGTGTATCTGGTAAATACTTTGTTACCCTTTCCCCAGCCATGTTGGTTACACATGTTCATACATTTCCTTTAGTATCAATCATGACAGCTTGAGCATATACATTTTGGATCGAAAACATTTTGAAATGCGTTAAAGGTAGGGTAGGTAAGAATGGAGAAACCAGCTCGAGTGCGCTAGAATTTGAAAGTACGCAGCCGAAAACAATCTGCCCCTTCCTTAAGACTTCCTTACAGAGCCCCTCCTCCAACACACATGAACGCGCACATGACCAATGAGGGCACGAGATAAGTTTGTGCACGAGATGGAAGGCTGACAGGCAGGTAGGCCATCCAGTTATCTGCCACGGGCCGGCTCAGATAATTGGTCGTGCTTTTTACAGCGCCACGGCTTCCACAGATGAAACATTTGTATGTATTTATTGTCAAAGCATTTCATATATTCATTGCTATCGGGATGTTAAGAGCATTCCATGGAATATAACAAAAAGTGTTTCTGAAGTGAATTACCTACCCTACCTTTAAATGCTTCATACATAGTATAATAATATAGATAATTACACCTTTCCACCTTTATTCTTCTGCTCTTTCAGCTTTGTCCAGGAACAACTTCCAAACAGTCTGCAGCCTTCAGCTTTGGCACTGCTTACCAAGAGAGTGTGAGTATCTTTTCTTTCAATTGAGCTCAGGGGCAGTGCACAAACTATCTTGCAATGCCCAGTTGTAATATAATATGTGTGTGTGTGTAGTGTGATCTCTCAGTAGCAGACTTGTTGGACGCCCACCCGGAACCGTTGTTCTATGATGTGTTTTTGGATCTTGGTGGAGGCGAGAACAGAAAACTTCTCCCCCTGCCTACACTGGTCTATAACCAGCAATACAATGGGCGCCTAATCAACCAAGGTGGGATTCTATTCTGTTTGAATTTTGTGTGTGTGTGTATGCATTGCTTTAATATATTTGCCATTTTGCAGAGAGCATGAAGAACTGGTACCTGTCTCGACGCATGTTTGTTGTCGATACGCTGAGTGGAAGAGAGAAGAGCACCAGTTCCCTGCCCAAAGTCATCCGTGTAGCCAGCAGTGTCAAAATAAGGTTTTCTGCCAATTTATACTTCAGCTTCATATAAAAGAACAATAGTCAAAGCCTCTTTTTTTAACTGTTTGAGAATTGGTGATTATTTGATCAACCGTGTGTTTGGTAGGTTCCAGCTGGTTCCCCGAACCCAGGACGGACAGGTTTTCCCCCCTCTGATGACTGTGACCTACAGAGACGTTCCAATCACCGATATCAATACACAAACTGTGACTGTGAGTCAACACACACAAACTATAGCTGCTGTTTTCAATCCTAATTTCTTTTTATTTTAGGTTTAGCATATTAACCTTTTGGCTAATGAGTTGCTGTCTCTTCATTTGTCTCATATGGTGGACATTTTGATTGTCTTTTGATACATTTTGGTCACACTTGCAAGCAGGCTCAAACCTCATTTGAGTTTCAGTCAGAGAGAGCTACTTCGTACAAGCAGTTATTAATACAAGAGATGATGACGCCACACGGACTAATCTTCTCTTATGTGAAACTCTGAAGGTGAACTCTGATAAATAGAGTTCAATCAGGAGAGACTTCATTTTGTTTAAAGAACATTTATTGACACATGTCATATGATAAATGTTAAGTCTTTGGCGATTAGACCCCGATCCTCAAATCGTATATCTAAAGGGGGGATGCAGCCGTGAGCATATAGGGAACACTGGTGATGATGCTGAAGATCTGGATTTGATGAGGGGATGAAGAGGAGGTGTGATGAGGTCTTTGGGTTAACTCTCCTGGCACTGGATATGAGGAAAGGAGGTGGATGGGGAGGAGGCGGGCGGCAGCATGAACACCTGAAATCACAGCTGACTGCAGGAGAGAGGAGAACCATTTTAAAGTTTGGCTGCAGCACAGTGATTGGCTGCCGGAGAATGAGGTGAATGTAATTGACAACGCCCGTGATGAGCTGATTATATGCAGCTGCGGAGTGAATGTATATACCTAGTCTTCCTGAAAGAACTTGCGCTGAGCTTAATTTCTGTCCTTGCTGATATGCTCCAAGACTCCTATGCTCCTAGCACACTGCTGTACTATGCTAGAACAATAGGTCCCTGTAAGTAGGTCACGGCTGTAAATCTCAAAAACAAGCCTTTGTTTAATATGTTGAATAAATTATTCTGATTTTAGACAACTTTTGCTGTGGAGTATGAGATGGATCAGAATGAGGCTCGCATAAAGACAGATGTGAGTACAAACTCTTATTGTTAAATGGCCTAATATGACAAGGAGAAGCTCTTGTGTACAGTATGTGTTACGGTATGAACTGTGTCTCTGATGGTTTTGTGTATTCACAGACCGCAATCGGTGTGATGGCTGGCGTAGCCCTGATCTACTCTCTGCTGAAGACAGTTAGCTGGAAGAGGAGGATCGCCTCTCCGCTCATTGATGCAGAGGTACTGCATCTTTGAAAAGTCATAACTCTTTTAATCCCACACTCTTCCATGCCCAGGAATATATCAGAACTGGGGCAGGCCAGCTTTAAAAGTTAGGAACTGTATTTCCCCATCTTTTATTTCCACTTACTGTAACTGTATCATATTTCTCAATTTATTTAATTGTGTTTCTGTTTCAACGCTTTGTGTGCAGTACAGCTGTTATGTTTTGGTTTGTAGTGTCTTTTCTGTTCTATATTCAAACAAGAAAAGGTCATCACAAATACATGTCCTTGTCAATCCACACTTTAGTGTAAAGCTTGGTAAGGTACGTTTATTTATATAGCACATTTCAGACGCAGAGGCAATTCAAAGTGCTTTACATGATCATTAACATAATAGTAAGACAACAGAGAGGAACACAATAAATAAACATAATGGAATAACAGATTCCTAAAAACAATGCATTAATGAGATACAAAATAGTTTACAAACGACATTGTAAATACGGTAGGTGCTAAAACAAGTTAAAAGGCTTCTGGGTAGGCAGCTCTAAAAAGTAGTGTTTTTAGCCTCGACTTAAAAGAACTCAGCGTTGGTGGTGATGTATGCCTCTCCCTCCTTCTCCCTCAGACTCTGCTTAAGTTCTTGATTTTTTATGCCGGAGATCTGGCCAATGTTTTCTTTGCCGTCACCGTGGGGACCGGACTTTACTGGCTCATCTTTTACAAGGTTAGTGATATAAGTCCTTTCTTTTATAGGATTGATACAACATTTTGTTGAGTTTATACAAGTATCTTAATTCTTCTCTGAGACCTTCTTTAAACTTTATTTCTTTTCCACACACAATTTGTGTTTCTCTTGTTTTTCCTTCTCTATTTCCCCCTCTTTGCGTCTTTTAGACGTTAAAGGCAAGTCTTTTTCCTCCTTTACCTTTTGTCTCTAAACATTATTTTCAATGCATAGATTTACGTGAGATCTTTTGACTGCTGTGATTCATTTGTCTCTGTGTTTGTGTTTAGGCTCAACAGTTTGTATCAGTGCTCTTACCACTACCTGCTCAGGAGGAACAGTTTGTGACCTACGTTGGTTGTGCCTTTGCTCTCAAGGTTAGTCACTTACTAAACATATGTCAACTTGTGTCTTTTTGAAAGCTAGATGGTGTGCCTCTGTAAGGAAATACAAAATATTGTTTTGTGTATTTATATCCAGGCTGTCCAGTTTCTCCACAAGCTGTTCATGCAGGTGTCCATTGATGTTTTCTTTATTGACTGGGAGAGGCCACGATGCAAAGCTAACAGAACTGTTCAAGGTACGAACAAATTGAGATTATATCTTAAAGCAAGGGTGTCAAACTCAAATACACAGTGGGCCAAAATAAAAAAATGGGTACTAGTCGAGGGCCGGACTGGTTCAATGTTTATTGCAAAACGTATTGAAATGAACTTATTGCACATATTAAACCTGGAACTAACACAGCTTAAATTATTGCCTATAAAAACAACATTAAACATTAAATAATCAGTTGCATTCATTTCTTATGGCTCTATCTGCAGATTTTCCGGAGTCATTTCTTATGATTACATTTTTCCACAGGCCAACAACAGCTTCAAAAAAACAATTTCCCTCAAAGAAAAAACCAAACATGCCGTGTTGTTGCAAGAAGAAAAAAAGTGCAGAAGGAAACATCCATTGAAACTCAGTGTGCTGCTCTGTGATGCTAGTTCAAGCCAGATACTTGGCATCTCATCTCGGGTGCAAGTTCATCAATGTTTGGGGTCAGGCTCTGAGCTGAGGAAATCCTCAGGATTGAGTGAAGGTGTGCGTGCAATATACCGGCGGGCCAGATCTAATAGTAATTACAAATTATCCTGCGGGCCGAAATTAAATCCACCAAGGGCCTGATTTGGCCCCCGGGCCTTGAGTTTGACACGTGTCTTAAAGTCTTAACAAGAAAGCATATTTTATTCAACATATTTCATTCAAGATATTCTCTGTTGTTTCAGCTGCTGGTGAGCCGAAACGTGACCCCTCTCCTGTCAGCATCTGGAGGACCTACTTTGTGGCCAATGAATGGAACGAGATCCAGACCATCCGCAAGATCAGCCCAACTTTTCAGATCATGGCCGTGCTCTTCTTTCTTGAAGTACATCTTTCAACAACAAATCCAATCAGTTGTTTCAGTTTTTGTTATTTAACGATTCCTCGTTGATTGCATTGCTAACATATGTTGTAATGTTTAGGTGCTAGGGTTCTCCAACCTCGCCCTGAGGGACCCCTGGCCAATTTTACAGCGCTCCTCTCAGGAGTACACCCCCTCATACAGCATCATGCTGCGCTACGGTCTGTCATCCACACTGTGGCTCTGCATCGGATTTCTGCAGGTAAAACGTCCACCAGTCATTCTCCTCTCTTGTCTGTCACCTGCCCTTTGATTTCTCACCTCTGCTTGTCTTTCTTAAGAATTGAGGGGAGTACTGTAAACCACAGGTGTGGGACTCGAGTCGCATATTTTTGGACTTGAGACTTGCTTGACTAACGTTGATAAAAGACTAGACTTGACTTTGACTTGAGACAGATGACTCTAACTCTAACTCAAATTAAATATTTGCATTTGTTTTTGTATTGTACGGAGGGCAATGAAAAAAAAAACGGTTACCGGTGCGCCAAGGAGGAAGTGGAGCACACAGGAGACAACCGTTTCATTGCAGACTGTTGTGTTTATGTGGGGAAATGACAGTGCATACATTATTTGAGATATATTTAGAACTGGACTTCATTTTAGGGACATTTCGGCTAGGGGTGTAAAGCTATTTGTTTAAGCACCGGATCGGCAAAACATGTCTGCCTTGATCTATGAATTCATGTCCGTGACTCTCACAGTATCCGGAAATAAATAAATAAATGCGGAAACTGGGGTTATTCATCAGAATTTCGTATGACTTGACTTGCTTGACCTGAGCATGACTTGACTTGACTTGCTTGACTCTCACCACAGTGACTTGGGAATTGCTTGAGACTTGTTAAAAGAAAATGATTTATCCCTACAGGTTATTTTCTTCACTGTGTTTCATGAGCACTTTATAGAGGACAAAATCCGTCAGTTTGTTGATCTCTGCTCCATCAGTAATGTAAGTATCAATGTTTATACAACATTTTAAACAATTTATATGTCCTGAATTGTTTTATTAAGTGTAAATCATATTTGTACGTGTTTTTCTAATTAGATTTCCGTGTTGCTGCTATCTCACCGTTGTTTTGGCTACTACATTCACGGGCGATCAGTACATGGGCATGCAGACACAAACATGGAGGAAATGAACAACAATTTGAATAGAGAATCTGTATGTACTCCAACAGATTACATGATGTGTTAGAAGCTCTAGCATATGTATGACATTGTTGATTTCACATTTAATCCATTCTCTTTCTTCCTTTTCTGACTAAAGGAGTCCTTGTGTGGTCAGAGAGGTTTACTGCCCAACTCAGACACCCAGACCTTTCAGGTGTCTCTGACCAACCGCCTGCGATTGCAGTATGACAGGATACGGGAGCAGATCGGCAGGGTGTGTGCTTTCGCTGTTGTGTTGATCTGAACAAAGAAAAAAATGTGCTTCCTGGTTTCCGATTTTAATGGTTGCTTGACTCCTGTGCTGCAGAGGAACGGGCCATCGCGGCTGATGGACACATCCTCAGCTAACCAGTTTGAGCAGAGGGCCCGAGGATACCAGACCATGAACTACTTCCTGGGATCCGTTATAGACCATGTCAGTAGAAACGCACGCTAGTTAATTCACACAAGCACATTGAACCCAGCATAGTTTGATTGTATAATTTATTTGTTACATTGTAAAGTAAATTAGTTGTTTACATTAATTGAAAAATGTCATGTGGAGGCGAGATTGTTCTGTTTCTAACATTGAGTTATTTCCCTCAGGCACATCCTGACATGGACTATATAGTGAGAGACAAGCTGATGTTTGAGAGGGTCATAGGGATGGAGTTCCTTGAGCCGAGTGAAAAAAGCATCTTTTACAATGGTAATGACCTCAGCCCAGGTAGGCTGTACATTTCGGTGTGTTTATAAGCGCATTTATGTTTATTTAAGGTCTGTTTGATTTTCTCCTCGCAGATGAGGCCCACACTTTCAGTGACGTACTGTTTTATGGAAATGAGGCTACGCTGCTCATTTTCGACACTTTGTTTTTCTGTGTCGTTGATCTCGGGTCTCAGAGCTTTGTGCTTGCAGCTGTGCTTACATGCGTACAGCAAATAGTAAGTATTAGGGGTATATTGATTATGATACCTTCAATGCGTTTAAATGAACATATATTCAACGGCATTTCATTATTTACAGATATTTCGCTTGATCCGTAACACTCTGGGAAGGAAGAACCTCGTCAACAAGACTCTGGTGGATGAGAGATTTTTGATATGAAATTCACTGCTAAGTGATTGGTAGTGTCAGTGTTGTTTAGAGGCATTCCTCTTGACGATGTTTACTGTTCACAGCTTGTGCAGCTCTTTTTTTTTGTACTTTTCTTTGAATATACTGTATTTTCACTGCTGCTTCTTGATGTAAATATCATCGTTTTTTGTAAAAATGTCTGTTTTTATTGATGAAGGGGTTTTGATACGAAGATCGTCTTGTTTTAAGATCATTTTATTAAAATAAAATAGATTTTTCATATTTTCTATGTCAATCAACATTACATTACTTGTCATTACAGACATTCCTTGCTTTTCCTATAACATGCTATCCAGTTTGTGTTTTAAATACCCCTAAGGATGAGAGTTTGAGTGGAGTCACGTTGCTAAAGAATAACAGGTTTTAACTGTTCAGTGGGACTCTGAATGAATACCTGTATTCAAAATGTTACTCAAGTAAAGTACAAAAGTATTAGCATCAAAATATATTTAAAGTACCAAAAGTGAAAGTACTCATTATGCAGGTTGGCCCATTTCAGAATAATATATACTATATGTTGTGATAATAATTATTGATCCATGAATGGGTTTATCAAAACTGGTCATGTTGCAGCTAGTTTTAATTACTTTGTATACTGCAGGGTAGCTTGTGAATTTACTCCAGAGGCCTGTACTACGAAGCTGGTTCAACCTAACCTGGATATGTTTGAGTTAGCCGGTTGGCCCAATCCAAAACATACGCGCTCTGGCTAAACTGTACTACGACGCTGGTTATCAAGTGGATCGCTCAAGCCAGCCGTGTCCTATCTAGTTAGGTGCGCGTTCACATGAAAGGGGTGGTATTTGGAGCATTCGACCAATCTCAAACACGGACAAGCGTACTGACAGCGCAGCGTCATACTTCCTGAATGAAAAGTGAACTTTAATATTAGTCAAATATGAAGAAGTTAAACTTTAAACATCCATGACTTAAACACTTTATCCAGGATAAAAGCCACATAGCTGCACCTGCAAGGTGAATACAGCTGGTAAAAGAAAAAGTGTTTGAATGCGTACATTAACAGGTTTATGAAATCACTGCCCCGTCCAAGACACGAGTGGATCTGACTTTAATTAGGAGAATTTTACTCGAGTGTTTCGTCAACTTAATGTGTTGCTTAAAATAATACTTCTGCATACAGTATGTGACACTGTGAGTGTTGCACGGCCAGATACGGCTCAAGAAGCTGACTCAAATAAGGAAATATATGATACATTATGATGTGATATGATATGAATGATAATGGGACACAGGGGCGTCGCCTGGACCTGAAAACATTCGGGGCTTAGCCCACAGTGGCGGCGGCACTACAGTGGCATTTTTCACTGCAACACTCCCCACATGCACACACACAGTACACCCACGACTGTTACAATGAAGGCTCGATAATCAGCTCACGGCATATAGGCAGGGGTAAAGTGGTATTTTTTATGAGTGGGGGGCTCACCTCCTCTAGGGGGGTCCGGGGGGATGCTCCCCCGGGAAGATTTTTTTTTAAATATTGAAGTTAAATGCATCAATCTGGTGCACTTTGAGAGCAAAATGAAGAGATCTATGGATACCTCTCTCAACACCCATATGAAGCAGAACTGTAAACAGATGTACTTTTTCTTTATGGATATTTTACTAATCACTCCCCTTTTAAACTCTATTCTTGTTTTACTGCCATATAGTATTTCATAACTGTTTTTCCTTTATTCTCTTATTTATTTTATATCTATAATGATCATATGAAGGTGTGCCGCGGAAATAATCTCTTGAATAATTTGTGACCAAACCGTTTGAGACCCACTGAGATAACTTAGACTAAAGTTATGTATCTAAACACTCAGAGAGTCCTTTAGCTCACCTGAGTCTCTCAGTCTGAGAGGAGAGGACTCTCCTCCAGCTTCTTGTGCAACAAACAGCTCCTTATGTCCGTTAGTGCAGCTAGCTAACCAGATGCTAACAACACGGTCCATGCTGGCATGGCCCCGGATGCCCAGGCCAGGCGACGCCACTGATGGGACACATCGACGTCTGCACTCACAGTGCCGCGGACTGTACTTAATGTTACTCTGATCCGGTTACTTATGTCGTGGCAGATATTTAAGTAAGCTTTCTTAACGCTAATATTATAATAGTCAGATTGCTCTGAAGATGGGAGGGGATATTCTATTAATTTTCACGTTCACACAGTCAGTTGATTTTGGCCGGCCGTCTTTCCTGCAACGGCAGTTTTTCTGTATTTCCTCTATCCTGTAATATGAATTGATCGCTTTAAACTCCGCACACGGAGCTCTGATTGGTCAGCAGGCAGTGCTTTCACTGAGTTGATCTCTTAGCCTGCCACCTAACCTGCTCCGGAGCAGGTTTGCCGCTCAGCATAAGTTACCATGGAAATCTAGCCTGCTAAAAAGAGAACCAGCATCGTAGGACCGGAAAGCCCGAGATTTCCCTGAAGTTAGCCGGCTAAGCGAAAATCCAGCTTCGTAGTACAGGCCTCAGGTCTCACATCTTTTTTACATTTTATTTTTGTATTAATGTATTATATGAATTGAATGAATGTGTGTTCCTTGTAAAAATTAAAATTAAATGTTCTTGCTTATGTTAAAAATGTAGCAGTTTGTTTTTATGTATGTATTTGTGTATAGATGTTGCAACTGCACAGAGCTTTAGCAATACTGTATGTAACTATGGTAATGCTAATAAAGTGTAATATATAATGTGAAGTGCTTTGAGCATTTGGGAGAGCGCTCTAATAAATGTAATGAATTATTATTATTATTGTTATTATTAGAATAAAGCTATTGAATTGAATGAGAGAAAGAGAGAGAGAGAGAGCCTGCTTCCTTATTTGAGTAATGCTGCCTTCAAGTGCTTCTCCTACATTCGCCTTCCGAACTTAAGAGATCACAAATAAGACTATTTGTGTGTATTCTAGTAACTTTCAGGTTAAAAATACAATGAAAACAAACTTGTAGTAGTAGTTTTAGCTTTTGATATTCTATAAATTATGGGGATATGTTCAGCTTGTGTGTTGTTGAGATTAGAAACAAAATAATTCAACTCTGTGTGTGATATTTTCATGCCTTTTCCAATTCAGGGCCGACATAAATAGAAGCCTAAAACGTTTGCATGGGGTGAATATATAATACACTTTTTTAGACGATGAAACAATAATTGCTGATCTTAATTCAAACGTTTCTGGACGTTCAATAGAACGAAAATTAAAAACAGTTATTTTAGATGACACAGCTAACGTGTAGGATCGGAATATTTCGAGCCATGCCTGAATGCACCTCTGCCCAGCGTTTGCTCGCGCCACTGGCGCCAGAAAGAAATTTAAATTGTGTCTCCGCCCCCTCAGAAAATTATAAATATAGGCAGCTCCTTTCCTCCTTTCACTACAACCTTCAACAACCGATTCTTCAGTGTCTGAAAGAAGCAGGGGAAAAATCCTACAAAAATGGTGAGTACTGACGAACAAAACAATTATATAAATAATAAAACTACCGGTAATTTGATTTTTTGCGGTTAAAATCCCGTTTATGTGCCTAAATTGAGGTGGCTTTAGTCCAAACAGTTGGCGCAGTTCAAATCATAACGGTTGAAATTGGCCGTTAAAACGTAACTTCCATCGCTTTAAACTACAGTCAAAGATACTGAATCGACATCTGGGCAATTTTTTTTTCAGTTTAATAGGAATGAAAGCATACAGTATAAAACGGTATGCGAAAAACTGTTTTCCCATTTTTGTGGGTTTGGAAGACATTACTGTAAGCCGGCGAGCTAGAAGACTCCATCAGATAACGAGTCTGTCCAGGAACGTTACAGAAAGGCAGGGCTTTGCAGTAGGGAGGAGAGATGTTGCTCGTTTTGGGAGGCCGGACAGGAACACGTGACTCAGCACAAAGTTAGGGTTTATAACCTGTCAGCGCCCAAAACACAATTTAAAAGGGAATGATTTTTAGGGAAATATTGTCCAATAAATCGGCCATATTGTAATGTACCCCTCCCTCCCAACCTTTTTTAATGTATCCCTGTGACTGTATATCTAATAGTGTGTAGATAGTGTTGGTAATTGGTTAATTTAATTGCGACAAATCACAATTTTAGAGTTGAATCCAGTTGTGTTTTATTTGTCAAATTGACACATGGAAACGGTTTGTATTAACATACGTTGTAGTACTTGTATAAGGAGGTCAGTGATTGCACTGTATAAACTGACATGGAATGTATCTGTTCAAATTCAAAAATGTAATCTGCTCTTTAATAAAATAACTGTTTGTCTCTCCTCCACAGCGTGAGTGTATCTCTATGCATGTCGGCCAGGCCGGAGTCCAGATGGGCAATGCCTGCTGGGAGCTCTACTGCCTGGAGCACGGCATCCAGCCTGACGGTCAGATGCCGAGTGACAAGACCATCGGAGGAGGAGACGACTCCTTCAACACCTTCTTCAGCGTGACTGGAGCCGGCAAACACGTCCCCAGAGCCGTCTTTGTGGACCTAGAGCCCACTGTCATCGGTAAGGATACACATATTTTTATTTAAACGTGTAATAATATTTTTGAAGAAGACGGGTAGGACAGACGGATAAATAGATGCTTATTGAACCCAAATTGGGAAATTATTTTGTTGCCGCAGCAGTGTGTTCAGGCATTAAAATATATAAATAATAAAATAAAATCAATAAACAGCAAATATAATATCTACAGTAGAATAGACGTGTATCTAAAATATTCTGGATTATTCTGGTTCAATACCCATGACTGTACCCGTGTTGTTCCTCAGATGAAGTCCGTACAGGAACCTACCGCCAGCTCTTCCACCCCGAGCAGCTGATCACCGGTAAGGAGGACGCAGCCAACAACTACGCCCGCGGTCACTACACCGTCGGCAAGGAGATCATCGACCTGGTTCTTGACAGGACTCGCAAACTGGTGAGCTCTTCATCTCATTTACATGTTGCAAGTGAAGCCTTTAAAATAAAAATATATTTCGATTGATGGCAAAACATTTAAAACCATTATCCCTTATTTCCAGGCTGACCAGTGCACAGGGCTCCAGGGTTTCCTGATCTTCCACTCCTTTGGAGGAGGAACCGGCTCTGGCTTCACCTCCCTGCTGATGGAGCGTCTCTCTGTTGACTACGGCAAGAAGTCCAAGCTTGAGTTTGCGGTTTACCCCGCCCCCCAGGTGTCCACCGCTGTGGTCGAGCCCTACAACTCCATCCTGACCACCCACACCACCCTGGAGCACTCCGACTGTGCCTTTATGGTGGACAATGAGGCCATCTACGACATCTGCCGCAGGAACCTGGACATCGAGCGCCCCACCTACACCAACCTCAACAGGCTGATTGGACAGATCGTCTCCTCCATCACCGCCTCCCTGCGCTTCGATGGTGCCTTGAATGTGGATCTGACTGAGTTCCAGACCAACTTGGTGCCCTACCCTCGTATCCACATCCCTCTGGCCACCTACGCCCCAGTTATCTCTGCAGAGAAGGCCTACCACGAGCAGCTGTCGGTCGCTGACATCACCAACGCCTGTTTCGAGCCGGCCAACCAGTTGGTGAAATGCGACCCCCGCCACGGCAAGTACATGGCCTGCTGCCTCCTGTACCGTGGTGATGTGGTGCCCAAAGATGTCAACTCTGCCATCGCCACCATCAAAACCAAGCGCACCATCCAGTTTGTGGACTGGTGTCCCACTGGCTTCAAGGTGGGCATCAACTACCAGCCCCCCACCGTGGTTCCTGGAGGAGACCTGGCCAAGGTGCAGAGGGCCGTGTGCATGCTGAGCAACACCACCGCCATCGCAGAGGCCTGGGCTCGCCTGGACCACAAGTTCGACCTGATGTACGCCAAGAGGGCCTTCGTCCACTGGTACGTTGGAGAGGGGATGGAGGAGGGAGAGTTCTCTGAGGCCAGAGAGGATATGGCCGCCCTGGAGAAGGATTATGAGGAGGTGGGCACCGACAGCGTGGGGGACGAAGGAGAAGAAGGGGAGGAGTACTAAGCCACTGAAACATCTGTGGTGAAGACTCTGACCCTCCAGAGCCTGGACGACCATCTCTTTAGCTTGGCTTCAGTTATTTTGGCGCGTGACTCAAGATTTTAAACTCTTAACGATGAAGGACACCGTAATGTTTAAAAAAAACAAAAAAAAAACAGTGTTCAGCTGTTGCATCTGGTGACTTAAAACAAATGTTAATCTTTCTATTTTCTTTTGAGTCATTCCAAATGTTGGTTAACTGCATTGTTCTGACAGGCATTGATGATGGGATGCCAGGCCGGGGGAGGCAACCTGTACACTGACTAAACCATTTCAATAAAGTGCACTTGTGTTCCGACATGACATCTGCCTCTTCCATTAAATGACTTTATATCAAGGTGAATGTGACTTCCCTATCTGGTACAGAAAATAACACATGATCATTTCAATATATTTTTCAATGATGATGAGAAAAATGTTTTAAAAAAGGACCATTCAATCGAATTTTCAAATGTTATGGCTTGTGAGATCCGAGTCAAAATAATTACAATTACTGAGTTAAACCTCAACTAAACAGACACACATCTGCTTTAAGGAAGTTAGTGCATACTCATGCCTAAAATTAAATGTTCCTATATGACACAATGCAAATGTACTTGCTATTCGCTTTGCCATTACTAATTTCATGAAATATAATTTGACTATAAATAAAATACAGACAGCCGAGATAAATACTCTTAAAGTTTGTGGCTCGTGCTTTTAGTGCACATGTTTAAACTAAAATAGCTATTTATCTGCTTGCTTTGATCAGTATCTCCTTCAGGCTTTATGCTGACCTCTTTAATGCAGTGTTACCTTGATCAGCTTTGAAATGATAAATTAAACGCAGACCCCACTGAGCTCAGATCCGTCACTTATTGATGCACAGAAGACTTTGTGTCCTAACCTCTCATATTTTATTATCATTTGTGAAGATACTCTCCTGAGATCATGAGATTGTTAACAAGCTATAAAACCCAGTGATGAGAAAATTGACAAAATGTATTTGGGAAATGTGTGGCGCAGTGAACTAGTGCGTTGGTGTTTGTATCAGGGGAGCACAGGTTCAAACCCCACTGCAGTCAGCATGTCGTTGTGTCCCTGGGCAAGACACTTCACCCCAAATTGGTCCTGTGGGGATTGTCCACAGTATTGAGTATGTAAGTCGCTTAGGATAAAAGCGTCTAACAAGTAACATGTAATGTTTTTCCTCTCCGAACACACATTCAACTATGATCGCAGGCATGTTCTCTGAGGAAAGAAAGTTGAAAACATAGGATTTTATGGAGAAAATACTCCTGTTCAAATGTAATGATTAAGACATCTACTGTACGCTCAACGGGCACTACTTTTTGTTAACATAACTGAAATATATTCCCAGTGGTGTACTCTACAGTCAGTGTGTAACACAACACATCCCTTGGTTAACAAACTGCACCTCCTTGATAAGCACTCAACATTTAAGCTTTAATTCCTCCACAAAGCAGGTGGGTGCAATGCCTTACATAACACAAATACCTCAGGATTAAACCAGGAGTGTTTAGTGGTGCTAGGAATAGTTTTCAGTTTGTTTTTTAAGTAATATCTTTTTGCACAAACAGGTAAGTTCAGGTTTCACTTTACAATGAACAAATGTAGATTTATGACCAGAGAGAGTCCACAGCACCTGAGGCCTGTACTATGAAGCCGGATTTTCGCTTAGCGAGCTAACTTCAGGGTAAACTCTGGGTTTCCGGTCCTACGACGCTGGTTCTCTTCTTACCGGGCTAGATCTCCATGGTAACTTATGCTGAACGGCTAACCTGCTCCGGAGCAGGTTAGCCGTTCCAGGAGATCAAGTCAGTGAAAGCACTGCCTGCTGACCAATCAGAGCTCAGTGTGCGCAGTTTAAAAGCGATCAAGTCATATTACAGAATAAAGGAAATACAGAAAAACTGCCGTTGCAGGAAAGACGGCCGGCAAAAATCAACTGACTGTGTGAACGTGAACATTTATAGAATATCACCTCCCATCTTCAGAGCCATCGCCACGGAGGAGCACACAGCCTCTGCGAGCGAGACAGAGAGAGAGAGAGAGAGAGAGAGAGAGAGAGAGAGAGAGAGAGAGAGAGAGAGAGAGAGAGAGAGAGAGAGAGAGAGAGCACACCTTTATCTATTTAATATAGTTGTAAAAAATAAGTAAGAAATCATTCCAATGTGTACTATAGGACAGTAAAAAAAAAAAAAAAAGTTTAAAAGGGGAGTGATTAGTCAAATATGCATAAATAAAAAGAAATATTGCTAACTATAGGTAACATAAGATAAGAATAAACAAGTTTAAATGATTTGTTATTGGTTGTGATCATATTCTAAAGATGTTTAGATTATTGAAAAGTATACAGCTCCATTTCATATGAGTGTTGAGAGCTGTATCCATCAATTCATGTTGTGCTCAAAGTGCACCAGATTGATGCATTTAACTTCAACATTTAAAAAAAAATCTTCCCAGGGGTGCAGGCCCCCAGACCCCCCTAGAGGATGTGAGGTCCACCCCCAAATAAAGCAGGTTAAAATAATTAAATTGCATACAATTTATTTTAGTAAACACTGAAAACGGGTCCCACAAACCCAAACAGCACACAAAGGTCAAAGGTAAGCATATAATACAACAAGTCCTCCAACTCATACGACCAAATAGGTCGATTGTGCAAGCCCTTATTACGACCTATAATCACGTTTTAAAGTCTTCGACCTCTAGTGCTCCCGTTGACTGCAAACATTACAGAGGGTCGTTTATTCACAAATAACCCTCTCTGGAAAATCCTAAATTGTAGGATAGTTTGGCCATTAAAATGCTTTTTGATTAGATTTCTAGCGAGAAGTGTATATTGTACACAATGATTTGAGGTTTCGCCAGGAGAACGTGTATAAGCGGCAGCTTCCATGTAAAGTTAGCCAACCCTCACGGGTTGAAAACAGTATTTCCGGTCTCGAAGTTTTCATAATAAAACCAAAGATCAAATTATTTAATAGTGATATCTGCAGTACTCATCCACTAAAAAACATCAGTTTATCCTTGTTAATTACGCGACATTAATTGGTTTAAATTGTGTACAATGCTTTTGTGTTTTTCCCATAGGTTTTTCCCTTTCGATTCTGAGAGACACATTTCTTTTTTCAGAGGTTTTGATAGGCTAAAACATCGAACTACCCATAATCCTGGATGTTTTAGCCGCAATGCACGTTGGGATTTGGTGTTTATGCGATATGAAATCGGAAAACATTTAAAAAAATTAAATAATACTTTATTCCGAGTGTGCTTGCTTTTCTCTTTGGAAGTCATCACATAACGGCATTGTAATACACGATTCGGCTGCATTAAATATTACATATCTGCCGTAGTTCTTTATTTATAGAGCCCTGATTAGAAGACTTCTGGACAAACTGGAAGAAATGCCGCCGAAACTGAATACGTGACTGATTTAAGGGTTGTTTATATTTCACATCATTAATCAGAATCTGCAAAGTAACAAAAATAAATGTAGTGGAGTAAAAATACCAGGTTAACCTCTGAATTGTAGTGGAGTAGAACAAAGTAGTACATGCTGCTGTAACAAAAACATTTCCCAACTTGGGATCAATAAAGTATATCTTATCTTATCTTATCTTATCTTAAGATGATCGATGGCTACTGCCATATTTGCAAAATGTGCCTCTGAACCTTGACAAGTGCATGTTTCAGGCTTATCAATTAACAACAGGAGGGGTCACAGACATAAGACCAGCTGTTAAATAAAGCTCTTCTGACCTTAGCTGTCATGTGGGTATATTAATGCTGCCCATTATGGACACAAGCAATTTTCACCCATTTATTAATTATATGTTTTAAATTTGATAACACCAATGTGTTTCGTATCCCCTAAACCTCCAGGGGTGTAAACAGTTTGATACTGGCAACTTCTAATTGTGGGAAATACGAAAACGTCTTTTAAAACTACAATTCCCAGTAGAGACGTGCCATAGAACATGTTGCGAAACACACAATAGCCAGCATGTGTAGTTCTGGGGGGGGGGGGGGGAGGGCTGGACTGGACCCGTCCAAGTCCAGTTTTGGATAGTCTGTCGTGGTTCCATTCCATTTCAAAGAGCTGTTTGACGCTCGGCGTAACTTTGTCGCACTGCCACTCCAACATCCAATCATAGAGCTTGAGGACTAATCACGGGGTTTGTAAAGCAAGGCGGATGTTGTAGTCCCAAACGATAGCTGGGGATTCTGGGTAGTGTAGTGTCTTCGGAAACTCTGTAGTGTCTAAAGTCAGAAAAAACTATTTGTTTCTCCGAATCGAAGGTTAAAAACACAAAAGCATTGTACACAATTTAAACCAATCAATATTGTGCAATTAACAAGGATAAACTGATGTTTTTTAGTGGATGAGTAATGCAGATATCACTGTGTAATCATTTGACAGTGAGGGGAATACATCCGGTTTTATTATGAAAACTTCGAGACTGGAAATACTGTTTTCACCCCGTGAGGGTTGACGCTAACTTTACATGGAAGCTGCGTAAAGACGTAGTACACGTTCTCCTGGCGAGACCTCAAATCATCTTCGTAATATCTATCAAACTATAGATCCTACACATCCACTGGACGTAGATTATAAAAGTACACTATACACTTCTCGCTAGAAATCTAATCAAAAAGCATTTTAATGGCCAAACTATTGCACAATTTAGGATTTTCCAGAGAGGGTTATTTGTGAATAAAAGAATCTCCGGAGCGTTTGCAATCAACGGGAGCATTTTGTTTCTTACACGACCACTAGAGGTGCTACACTTTAAAACGTGACTCTAGGTCGTAATAAGCTCCTGAATAATCGACCTATATGGTCGTTTTTTGTAGGAGGACAGGCTGATATAATAATGTGTAATGAAACAAATAGCAATAACTGTATTGCATTGTTTTCTTATGCGCAATTACTTCATACTGTCTTTGTCTTTTTCGTCCTGCATTTATTGTGGCCCCCTCAGAAAGTAACTGGCCCCAGCCTGGCCCCCCCAGTCAAATTGGTCTAGAACCACCACTGGTACGCATTCAAACACTTTTTTTTTTTACCAGCTGTTCTGTATACTTGCAGGTGCAACTATGTGGCTTTTATCCTGGATAAAGTGTTTAAGTCATGGATGTTTAAAGTTTAACTTCTTCATATTTGTCTAATATTATAGTTTACTTTTCATTCAGGAAGTATGACGCTGCGCTGTCAGTATGCTTCTCCATGTTTGTGATTGGTCAAATGTTGCTAACCCCGCCCCTTTTGAGTTAACGAGTTGATAACCAGCGTTGTAGGACCGTTTAGCGAGAGCGTGTTTGTTTTGGATCAGGTAAACCGGGTAACTCAAACATATAGTTGAACCGGCTTCGTAGTACAGGCCTCTGGTCTCACACTTCACAAAACAGGGATAAAATTCCTGCTTTATGCAGATGATTTAATCCTGTTAAGCCCGACAAAAGAAAGACTTCAACAGAGTTTAAACACAGAAACATTTTGACAATGTACTGACTGAATGCTCACAACCTGGCCATAGAAACAGGCAGGTACAAAAAAACATGGCTGTCAGAAGAGGAGCGATCATCATGCCAACAGTGTGAAGGAACTGCTGTGGAAACAGAGCAGCACTTCCTCACACAATGCCAAACATTTGAACCTGTACAGAAATAATTCTTCCCAAAACCTAAGCATCCTCAAATATTTAAAAAAGAAAATGAAAAACTAAAGATATTACTCAAAGAAAGCTGCATTCGTTTGTCTCTGCTTGCCACAGTATGAGGGAATCGGACTGACCTGCTACACCAGAGGCCTGTACTACGAAGCTGGTTCAACCTAACCTGGATATGTTTGAGTTAGCCGGTTGGCCCAATCCAAAACATACGCGCTCTGGCTAAACTGTACTACGACGCTGGTTATCAAGTGGATCGCTCAAGCCAGCCGTGTCCTATCTAGTTAGGTGCGCGTTCACATGAAAGGGGTGGTATTTGGAGCATTCGACCAATCTCAAACACGGACAAGCGTACTGACAGCGCAGCGTCATACTTCCTGAATGAAAAGTGAACTTTAATATTAGTCAAATATGAAGAAGTTAAACTTTAAACATCCATGACTTAAACACTTTATCCAGGATAAAAGCCACATAGCTGCACCTGCAAGGTGAATACAGCTGGTAAAAGAAAAAGTGTTTGAATGCGTACATTAACAGGTTTATGAAATCACTGCCCCGTCCAAGACACGAGTGGATCTGACTTTAATTAGGAGAATTTTACTCAAGTGTTTCGTCAACTTAATGTGTTGCTTAAAATAATACTTCTGCATACAGTATGTGACACTGTGAGTGTTGCACGGCCAGATACGGCTCAAGAAGCTGACTCAAATAAGGAAATATATGATACATTATGATGTGATATGATATGAATGATAATGGGACACATCGACGTCTGCACTCACAGTGCCGCGGACTGTACTTAATGTTACTCTGATCCGGTTACTTATGTCGTGGCAGATATTTAAGTAAGCTTTCTTAACGCTAATATTATAATAGTCAGATTGCTCTGAAGATGGGAGGGGATATTCTATTAATTTTCACGTTCACACAGTCAGTTGATTTTGGCCGGCCGTCTTTCCTGCAACGGCAGTTTTTCTGTATTTCCTCTATCCTGTAATATGAATTGATCGCTTTAAACTCCGCACACGGAGCTCTGATTGGTCAGCAGGCAGTGCTTTCACTGAGTTGATCTCTTAGCCTGCCACCTAACCTGCTCCGGAGCAGGTTTGCCGCTCAGCATAAGTTACCATGGAAATCTAGCCTGCTAAAAAGAGAACCAGCGTCGTAGGACCGGAAAGCCCGAGATTTCCCTGAAGTTAGCCGGCTAAGCGAAAATCCAGCTTCGTAGTACAGGCCTCCGGTGGAACTAAAGTCTGATTCAAGTGTTGATTATATTTTTACATTAAACCAACATCTGCAAAGTAATTAAATATATTAAATAAATGTAGTGGAGTAAAAGTAAACAATGTACCTCTGTCATGTATTGGAGTATAAGTGCAAAGTAGCAAAACAATTGAAATACTAAAGTACATGTCTCTCAAAATTGTACTTGAGTAAATGTGCTTAGTTACTTTACACCAGTGGTTATATTACTGGTGTTCAAATGTATAATACCCTATTAGGGGGGAAAAGGTGGTTGCTATCAGGGGCGTCGCCTGGACCTGTAAACATTCGGGGCTTAGCCCACAGTGGCGGCGCTACAGTGGAATTGTCTACTGCAACACTCCCCATATAGGTGTAAGCAAGGGGGGTTAAGAGTTCTATGGATACATCTCTCAACACCCATATGAAACAGAACTGTAAACAGATTTACTTTTTCTTATATTTTACAAATCACTCCCCTTTTAAACTGTATTCTTGTTTTACTGTCATATAGTATTTCATAACTGTTTTTCATTTTTCTCTCTGGCTGTCCATCTCATAATGTTCACATAGAAACTAGCTGTCAATAGGAATATCATTCAAAAGAATTATAATTTCATGCAAAAATCTGTCACAAAAAGAGGTTGCACATTTAAATTCAGGTGTTGTTATGGCAACGTCAGTGGCCAAACAGCCACATTTACTGCTGCAAATACGTTCAAACATGCCGTCGACACGTAAAGCAGTGGCAACTATGCCACCATTTCAGCTGACTTTTTCGCATTATTTATTACCAATGTTATCTTCTTGTTAATACATAATGCGTTGTGTAAAAGCCAGGCCCTGATTTTAAAAGGCTCTGCTCGTGCGTGAGGGGCTGCCGTGACGTCAGTACGGCTGTCAGCGCTCAGCCAATCAGCGTACAGTTCCCAGTGTGGCGCTCCTGAATGATACAGACCGGAGGGGTCGTGTGTATATATACAGTCTATGGTGTTAAGTCATGAACTTCACTAACTTCTTCACAGCCATCGTTAAGGTGAGTCTGAATGTTGCTCTGAACTCTTCAACCTTTACGTATAGAGAGCTTTGAGCTGGTCCCTTTATGTCTTATGTGAGCAGACATTATGCAGTTTGAAGTTGGTGGGTGTAACCCTAACCCACTAGCTAACCTAACCATTAGCGTGCATTTGGCTGCTGTCCCTGGTTTACTGACGCACATCGCTTCTATTGGAGAGCTTACCTTTACATTACCTGTTAATGGTGGCTTAATTCTGCTCTGAGATGAATGCTCTGTGTTGCAAGATAAGCTAACTGCTCTCATGTTAGCTTGTGGTTTTGTTGACTTGCTACTAGCTTCGGGAGGCTAGTGATGACAACTTTCTTGCAGAGCTCGGAGCTGGGACGGGCCCTCTGTGGTTTTGGTGACTCATACATAGTTTGAGTTTTGGATGATGTTAGGCTGCTAAGCTCAGTCAAACAGAGAGGGTTCACCCTGGGTCGTTTGCAGAGTTTTGCACTAAAACGTTTTAGAGTCACTTGAGCTTTGATCACCTGTGCTGCTGCAGCTGTATCCAGAAAGGAACTAAAATGAGCTCTGAGCAGCTGCAGATATACTTAAAGTATGTAATGGATTATATGGAGATACGCACTCAGGATTCAGTTCAGTAGGTCAGCATGACGAGACAGAACATTTCTCAGGAGCCAAATGTCAGGGCTGAGATTCTTGCCAAAGTTATTTTTAGCCCTGCTGACCTAACGTTGGTCGTTGCAACTCAAGTCAGTACAAGCTAGAGTGGTCTGCTAATGCACACTTTCCTGCAACATAACGAAAAATGTGAAAATCCAAACCAAGCGTTTGCACAAGGCTCAACTGTAACCTGAGTATGGCACGACAACAAATAACAAAGTTAGAACAATTTACCCTTGGTTTTGTATTTCCACATTGAATGCTTGTTGAGATAGCAGGATATTCTATTAGGGTGTGCACTGCATGCAAGAAATAAGATTAATAGTTGGATGGAGTTTTATTAGAGAAAAGTTTCATCTTTACATCTAAATAAAGGTACCAGTTTATTAGGTACACCTAGCTAAATCAAATGCAGTCTAATAAAACAATTGTGTAATAAATCAATCTTTATGATTGTTTTAGTCAAACTGTACAAGAGGTGTTTATTCAACTATTTGTTCATTTTGAAGATCATACCGTTGAACCTCTAAAACTGAACATTACTGCCGAAGAGGTAGGGTTTATTGCAGGATTGTTATTAGATTGCATTAGTTTTGCTAGATTAACCAAATATAAAAATATGTGAGTATTTGTATTATATTGTTGATCTGTATCTAAATACAGAACAATATGCAGCAGAAACAGGGGCATGTAAACGTCCTTTACCATTAAACTATTGTTACCACTATGACTATAACAATCTTCAACACTGATTTCAACCATTCCAGTTTCTCACCACTCCCATCTGTGGTCTGAAAGTACACTTCAAGACTGACCTGACATTTAAAAAAAAAAATCAAATTATTATCCCCTTGCTGCCGCTAACATAAACACAAATATTTACTTTTAAACTTGTGAGCTGGCTGCATTTCACCACATGGGAACGGCATTACGTTTTGTCTAATGTTCGGCTCAGTAACCATCCAGGGTGTTCTCCAGCACAACTGCAGTTCTCAACAACCGGTTTAATCCATTGAACCAATTTAATGTGAATCGCTCACATGACTGGCATAATATGTGAACAGTGGTTGTTAGGGATGGAGTTTTAATCCCAAAGATTGGATATGATTGAGACATTGATACTTACATATTAAAAAGTGGACTGGGTTTGTGGGTTGGTGTTATATACCAAAACAAATCCTCACCTACATAAGGTTATTTTTAAGGTATTTAAGGTCCTTCTACAAACTGTCCCAACTTGTAATTTAACCTCATAATCTCTTTCTGTTTTTCAATGTTTGCCTAATGGTTCACAGAGAGACCACTTTGTTCTGTGCAGGTGAACGCTAAGTGTTTTTCTCTCTGTGCCTGCAGAGCAGCTTCAGCCATGCCTGTGACGTCTCAGCTGCTCAGGGGTTTGCCTCGTGCCAAGCTCTTGGCCTCCGGTCTGCTACCATTCCAACAACACCAGTCCCAGCTAGGACCTATTACTAACCGACCACCCTCAAGATGGCCCTCTCGTGTATCGCAGAGCCATCAGCACTCGAGAAGTTACCAGACAACCTCAGAGCTCCGCAGTTACATCCTCACACCGCCGCAGGTCAACTCCATCCTGAAAGCCAACGAGTACAGCTTCAAGGTTTGTGGTGATTCACGCAAACATAAAGCACATCTGGCTTTCTCTCTATGTTTACATTTTCATCTTACCATTTTATATGATGATTCCAGGTGCCAGAGTTCGATGGGAAGAATGTATCATCAGTGATGGGCTTTGAGAGTAATCAGCTGCCGGCCAACGCTCCTATAGAAGACCGCCGAAGTGCAGCCACCTGCCTGCAGACGAGAGGAATGCTGCTGGGTGTGTTTGACGGCCATGCTGGCTGTGCCTGTGCACAGGTAACGCTGACTGTTACATGTACTGTTCTTGAGAGGCATTGTTTAAAACTCAAAACATCATTATACATCTCCAGTGATGAGCCCTTGACCTCATACCCTCTCCCTATTAATAACACAGGATTGCTGTATCTTCCAAATGTAATAGAGACAGATGTTTCTTTAATTCTAAAGGGACTATCTTGTTGAGTCAAATATCTTTAACTAACTTGCACACATTAATGATTTAGTTTGTGGCATGCACAGAAGCACCTGAGGAAATTAAGTTTGTAACCTGGCTGGTTGGAGGTTAAGAGCTTACTACTCTTTACAGACACTAGGAAACATACCAAGTAATATTTAAGAAATGGAGATGTTAGACCTGACACATTTCCGTTCCAACTACAACAAGACAACTACATTTTTGTTTTTTCTTAGTTATTTCTCTACACCCTGATGCATCAACATTATATGTCCTCTTCTCTGCCAGGCGCTGAGTGAGAGGTTGTTTTACTACATCGCGGTGTCTCTGCTGCCCCATGACACCCTGTGTGAGCTGGAAGCAGCGGTGGAGGATGGCAGGGCCCTCAGTCCTATCCTGCAGTGGCACAAACACCCCAACGACTACTTCAGCAAGGAGGCTCAGACTCTCTACTTCAACAGCCTCCGAACATACTGGCAGGAGCTAATAGATCTGACCAGGTGAGAATCAGAGGATACACAACAAAGTCTGAAACAACAACACTGAGGCACACATGCAGGCTCCTTCATTAACTTCAGTGAGACCGGTATGTTATCACAACTGCACTTAAGGCACTGCCAACAAACAGGGCACTGTCTGCTGGAGATGATTCTTAGGCTGTGCAAATACTTGGTTTAGAAATGTGTAATTTAAGAAGTCTGGTTAGTTGGCTTTGTCGACAATTCAGACTCTACTTCCTGGTTTCCTATTTCATCTTCATCTGTACCTTATAGCAACACCCTCACACCAACACTGGCCCGTTATTTTGCCAATAGTGCCGTTATCTGTTCTCGACCTTTCTTTCTGTGTGGTTAACACATATTACTCTCATTTTTTCAGCCCGGGCGACGTTCCAGACACACACGAGGCGCTGCTGAACGCCTTCAAGAGGCTGGACAACGACATTTCCCTGGAGGCTCAGGTAGAAACTCTCAGCTGTCTTAAAGTGAAACGCAGGGGTGTCAAACTCAAAGCCCGCGGGCCAAATCCGACCCGGGCCCGCAAGAGCTTGCAATGAATATAATACGTTTATTATACAGTTACATGCCGCTTTACAGAAGCACGTTGCCCATAAACTACATGTCCCACAATGCATCTAATTTTGTGACAGGCACAATGAAGACACTTGCAATTATATAATATAATACATCATTTTATATATATTATATATGTATATTTATATAGTCTTAAAGTTAAAACAGGCCCTTTGAGTGCAACCATAATGCTAATGTGGCCCGCTATGAAATTGAGTTTGATACCTCTGTTCTAAAGTAACAAAGTCATTCTTAGTTTTTGGTGATTTTACACAAATTAAAACATAATTTCCAAATATCTTATTCCGTTCCCCTAAATATTTTACACTTTTAAGATGCATATTGAATATCGCTGTTGCACCATGGCAGCAGTACAAATAAATTCTAGGCATCCAAATGTAAACTTTTATGGATTAAAGAGGAACTCAAGTGTCCTTCCCTCTCCATGTAATTTAAACGATGTACCCTATCCTGTCTGCAGCCTCATAGTGTCTCTCTCCCCGCAGGTTGGAGACCCCAACGCTTTCCTGAACTACTGGGTTCTGAGGGTTGCCTTTTCTGGAGCAACGGCCTGCGTGGCTCACATCGATGGATCAGACCTGTAAGGAGGACAAACACTTCCACATGTTCCTGTCTATGTGATTAGCTAAATATATGTTGTAACTAAACTGATGTTTTTCCTTACTGTTTTTAAAGGTACATTGCCAACTCAGGAGACGCTCGGGCAGTGTTGGGGGTGCAGGAGGAGGACGGTTCGTTCACCGCTCACACACTCTCTAACGACCACAGCGCCCAGAATGAGGAAGAGGTGGCCCGGATACGAGCTGAACACCCCCCTTCAGAGAAGAAGACAGTTATACGACAGGTAATACCTCCACCAATGTGCTTTATGTAAGCATCTGCAGTCTCCGAAGCCTGATAAGGATGTGTGTGTACAAAACGCAACAAACTCTTACTGATATGTGCTGGGTCCAGGCTCAAGGGCATATGGCACTCTCAACTCTTTCCAGCACATGCCGGGGCCCTGCCTGCCAGTAGCTTTGCCGATATCTGTGTTGATAGGTAATAGATTAAGAGCGGTAAATCAGCTTAGAAACAGGAAGTGCTCAAACGTTTGTGTGAGGTTATCAAATTTAGCAGTGATTCCATGTCAGCCACAGCTTGTCACAAAAAATCTTACTGATAGTGTATTTAACAAACTTAAACTAGCTTTATTAAATGTCAGGTCTTTGGCAGGAAAAACATTTTTAATCAATGATTTTATCACTGAGCACAATCTCGATTTTATGTTTTTAACGGAAACTTGGATTGAACAAAATAACAGTGCAGCTGTTCTTATCGAATCAACCCCTCCCAACTTTAGTTTTATGAGTCAGGAAAGAATGCATAAGAAAGGGGGTGGAGTTGCTATTTTGTTCAATGATTCCCTTCAATGCAGGAAGACATCTTATGGGGACTTTGCTTCTTTTGAATATGTGGCCCTTCAGCTGAAATGCTCCTCTCGAGCTCTGTTCCTAAATATCTATAGACCACCCAAATACTGTGCAAGCTTTTTTGATGATTTTACTGAACTGCTGTCTATAGTGTGTATTGACTTTGACCGTCTAGTCATTGTTGGTGATTTTAACATCCATGTTGACAACCCCCAGGACAGAGGGGCTAAAGAACTGTTCTGTGTTCTTGATAACTATGGACTGACTCAGCATGTGGCGGAGCCCACGCACAATAAGGGGCACACTCTGGACTTAATTATCTCAAAGGGTCTGAATATCTCAAAGGTTGTGGTGACTGATGTTGCACTCTCTGATCATTCCTGTGTTTTCTTTGAGAGCTCTATTTCTGTTCACAAAAATGTTCAGAAAGAGGTAACCACAAAGCGATATTTAACTGAAAATACTAGGGAAATGTTTACTCATAATTTTCATCCACACTTGCCCCTGCTAACATCTCAGTAAATGAGCTAGTAGATCATTTTAATTCAAAAATTAAAAATGTTATAGATACCATTGCTCCAACTAAGGTAAAGGAAGTGATTTTTCAAAGATGTTTTTCCTTGCATGGCCTCAGATCTACTTCATATAGTAAACACATCTCTTCACTCAGGTATTTTTCCAGAGGCCCTGAAAACTGCAGTCATTAAACCGCTCTTAAAAAAGAATAATCTAGATGCTTCAGTAATGAACAATTACAGGCCAATATCAAACCTGCCATTTCTAGGTAAAATCATTGAAAAAGTAGTATTTCAACAGTTGAGTAAGTTCTTACATTTAAATAACTGTTTCGATGTGTTCCAGTCAGGATTTCGTCCAAACCACAGCACTGAGACTGCTCTTGTAAAGGTCTTCAATGACATCCACTTAAACACAGACAGTGGCAGAACTTCAGTGTTAGTATTATTAGATCTCAGTGCTGCGTTTGACACTGTTGACCACAACATATTACTAGACCGACTAGAAAACTGGGTGGGACTTTCGGCAACAGTTCTAAACTGGTTTGAGTCCTACTTAAAGGACAGAAAAAACGTTGTTTCTATAGGTAAATACACATCTGAGTTGACAAATATGACATGTGGGGTACCTCAAGGCTCCATCTGGGGCCTCTTCTCTTTAACATCTACATGCTACCACTGGCTCAGATAATGAAAAACAACAAAATAAGTTACCATAGCTATGCGGATGACACACAAATTTACGTAACAATTTCACCAGGAAATTATGCTCCAATTCAAACACTGAGTAAGTACATTGAACAAATCAATGACTGGATGTGTCAGAACTTTCTCCAATTAAACAAAGATAAAACTGAGGTAATGGTTTTTGGAGCCAAGGCAGAACGTATAAAAGTTAGCGCTGAGCTTCAGTCTGCAATGTTCAAAACAACAGATAAAGCCAGAAATCTAGGTGTAGTCATGGACTCTGACCTGAGTTTCAACAGTCACATTAAAACAGTTACTAAATCAGCCTACTATCACCTAAAGAACATATCTAGGATTAAAAGACTAATGTCACAGCAGGATTTGGAAAAACTTGTCCATGCTTTTATCTTCAGTAGACTCGACTACTGCAATGGTGTCTTTACAGGTCTCACTAAAAAATCTATTAGAAAGCTGCAGCTAATTCAGAACGCCGCTGCTCGAGTCCTCACTAACACTAAGAAAGTGGATCACATCACTCCAGTTCTGAAGTCCGTACACTGGCTTCCTGTGTGTCAAAGAATAGATTTCAAAATATTGTTGCTGGTTTATAAAGCTTTGAATGGTTTAGGCCCAAAATACATTTCTGACCTCCTGCTAAATTATGAACCATCCAGAACTCTCAGGTCTTCAGGGACTGGTCAGCTTTCTGTCCCCAGAGTCAGAACTAAACATGGAGAAGCAGCGTTCAGTTATTATGCTCCAAATATCTGCAACAAACTCCCAGAAACCTGCAGGTCCGCTGCAACTCTTACTACTTTTAAATCCAGGCTGAAGACTTTTCTTTTTGCCGCTGCTTTTAATTGAACTATTCACATCTTAAACTGCACTGTAACTTTTAACTTTTATCCATGTATTTTTTCTTTTAATGTTTCTTTTATTATCTTTTCTTTTTTAATGACTGATTTTAAATGCCATTTTCATAATGTCTTCCATTTTTGTAAAGCACTTTGAATTGCCTTGTGTTGAAAGGTGCTATATAAATAAACTTGCCTTGCCTTGCCTTGCCTTATGTGGTTGTTGTTGCAGCATTTATTAAAACCCCCCCTCCCCTCTTTATCAGGACCGGTTGCTCGGCCTGCTCATGCCGCTGCGTGCTTTTGGAGATGTGAAGTTCAAGTGGAGTATTGAGCTGCAGAAGTGTGTGTTGGAGTCCGGGCCCGATCAGCTCCATGAAAACGAGCACTGCAAGTTTATCCCTCCAAACTACCACACCCCCCCCCTACCTGACCGCCGAGCCGGAGATCACGCACCACAAACTGCGGCCACAGGACCGCTTCATGGTGAGGGGAGACAAATCCGCCCTGTGTTTGTTTAAAAAAAGTAATGGCAGTAACTTTTCCTAAAGGAGATTCCTACCCTTAAATTCAGACTTTATTACTATTTGTTCAACTTTTCCCACACATTTCAAACGTAGATGCCCCACTAAAAGGTGCTCGGAGTAGACGACTTTTCCACAAATTGTATAAAAGCATTCAAGGGAGACCTATTTGAATCGCTGAGTTAATCAAGATTATATTCCTTTTCTGAACAACATTAATTTCTAGTCGCAGTATTAGTCAAATTGGATAATAAATATTCAGAAATAAAGCAAATTTACTGTTCTAACTCGAGGCATGACAACGTATGTGAGTAACTTAGCTTATCTGATGTTACATTCGTGTGTTTTCTGATTCCTCTTGTTTCTGTCCCTGCAGGTGATTGGCTCCGACGGCCTCTGGGAGACGCTCCACAGACAGGAAGTGGTTCGTATTGTGGGGGAGTATATAACAGGGGTGTCCCAGCGTCAGCCCCTCAAAGTGGGGGGCTACAAGGTCTCCCTGGGACAGATGCAGGAGCTGCTCGACGAGAGAAAGGCTCGCGAGTCTTCGGCTTTCGAGGATCAGAACTCAGCGACCCACCTGATACGCCACTCGGTGGGAAACAACGAATTCGGCACGGTTGACCACGAGAGACTGTCGAAAATGCTGTCGCTGCCCGAGGAGCTGGCTCGCATGTACCGCGATGACATCACCATTATCATCTCTCAGTTTAACCCTCATGTGATCGGAGCCCAGAGACAAGACGGGCAGTCCTGAGCTGTGTTTCACTGCAGATAACGCACATTTATGTAACTGTGTACTTGTACACATAAGCCCACTGTGGACAAACAGGCCATAATGACAAAATATCTGTCCAGCAGAATTGTTTTATCTCTATTTAAGTAAATACCTTGTATATTTGTATGCAGTGCTACAGAAGAACCAGTTCCTCGTGAAGATCTTCGTTGGATGGAAGTCAATTATATGACGCTATTTATGCTGCCAACATCCTCTGGCAACCCTTGCATACACACCTCTCTGCGTGGCTGATAAAGACGCTGTTACAAACTGACTTTTGTGCCAAAAGACTCGACCTCCTCGTCTGCTGAAAGACTCGGGTTGAAATTGTAGATCTTCCAAAAGAGCGTAAGGGTTGGGACTCGATGCAGCACTGACTCAACCTGATTCTCTGATATGGACTCAAACTGGGCTGTGCCATTGTAACACCAACACTCTTTCTCAGGTGTTATTTCCAACTCACTCAAAATGTGTGTCTGCCCCTGTATCTGCTTAACATGCACGTGTTCTGCATTTACACTTAAGTATTTGGATGATTGACTCCAATGCCCTGTATTTCAAGTAGCTGCAAGATGTAGAGGTGAAGTCCGCCTTTCTGGGAAAATGTTATTGATATTTGATCTCCTCACCCACACAAATGCACCCCACTCAGTGCTGTTGGCATGTGCCAGATTTACATCCTTGACCTTTTCACGCCCCCTGTTGCTGATTGGCTGGATTAGTGTTGTTGTTGCTCTGAGCTACTTTGTTTGTTTCCCATTTACAAACCTGTGTATGATCCACAGATTCATTTTTATTTTTTTCAGTGCATAAACAGAACTGAAAGCCAGCAGATCGTAATAAGATATTGACTGAATTTGACAAAAGGTGTCACTGACTCCAACTTTAAATTGCTGACGTTAAGCTTTAAAGTGCTCTCTTCCATATTGGCACTCTAGTGAACATCCTGTGGGGAAACAATATGCTAAAACACAGAGCAATACAATAGTCCTCCAAATATTGACCGACTACACACTTATGTACTGAAAGGAGGACATGCATGTGCACAACAGGTATATTGTCTGAGTGGTGATTAGGTGAATTACGGTTCATATATATACATATATAATACAACCCTAAGTTAAATGAGAGTTTTGTAGCTTTTTTTCCAAGCTTTATGGGTTAAAAGGGATGCTTGTTTAGGGTTCATCTTGCATTATATTATTTATTAAGCATTTTCAGTTTGGGTGACAGGTGATGGTTTGATTTATATATGCCAGCTTTGTTGAAAGCAGAAGCACTCTCCTGATACTCTCCAGTTAAACACTAAGAACGGGGTCGAAGCGTTGTGTTCAAGTGCGTTTGAGCCCACAGGAAAGAGCAGAATGTACATTTGAAAGCAGCCGTTTGAATATCAGATTATTTTAAAAGCTTTTACAGTACATGTATGTTACACATCTTTATCTACAGTTGTATGTATGAAATGTAACTTATGTTTTGTATATGGAAATGCTTTAATAAAACACATAATACACACCACTGGTTACAGCTGTGTTGTGTTTTGGTTGACACAGACTTGGTGGTGAACACACTGCCGCGCCCCTGAATGCAGCAGGATGTCCCGCTAACCGACAGCCACCTGAGGTCAGTGTGTGTCAGGCAGGCAGGTCTCAGGTTGCAAGTGTGCCGCTCTCTGCTCAGTTTACATCAGTACATCTTATTATACTTTATTATAGGGCTTAGTCGAATACTCGATTCCGATTGGTCAATTTACATTTCGGAGATTGTGAATACTCTCTAACTCGATAACATGACCGTTGCTAAGGAGGATCAAGGGAGTATGTGCAGTCATATCAATCGTCAGCTGTGAATGCTTCTTTTCACAACATAATCTTGTATTTTCTAATCCTAAAATAGTGGATATTTGTCATGGCATAGGCTACTATACTAGGACTCTTTTGTGATTATTTGTTTTACATACTTGACTGTAGTATAAATATTCCTAATGATATATAAACATGAATTTACAGAGTGCAACTTCCTTTTTAGAATAATGTACATAAATTCACATTTGCCATTGCAGCTCTCCTACCTCAAAGGCTGAGAGATACTAAATGAAGTACAGATAAAGGTCGTTCTTCATACTGAATTGCGACCACTGTATGGTGTCCTTCAACACACCGTGTTTTGTCTGTGGATAAAATACCTCATGTTCAGATTGTATTCTTCTGCCTCTGTCTGCTGGGTATTTAAAGTTGAAGGTTAACTTCACTCTGCTTGAGACAACATTGGCTGGGAAGCAAAAGACTGTATTCCAAAAGAGTCCGAATTTTCTTTCTGGTAATACTTATATATATTTATATAATTTATTTTTACCCCACTAACATTCTCAATGCAGGATATTTAATTGTAATGAGATACATTTACCATTGTATTTCCTCCACCACTGACAGTGACAGCACCACGAACACAGTGGTTTGATTTGTTATTTTCAGGAGACAGTCAGTGAACCACCACTAGATGCTGCTGCAGTATCAGACATGCCAAAGTGTCGAATAAGAGACAAGGTCATGGATTTATTTGAATATTTACATTATTACGCATCAATTGTTAGTTTGACAAATACTTTTTTACAGCAAAATATCTTTATCACTAATACAACAACCAAAAGGACTCTCAAGGTTTTTGAAAACATAAAATAACTTTTTTTTAAAGAACATTGATAACCTCTTATGAAAAAGTATACATGAAACTGCAAACTGGCTGATTTTATTGCATCTGTGTTACTGTGACAAAGAATCTCTTGTATGATTCCTGATAGCGACACATTGTATGAAACATATTGTAGGACATTGCAGACTTTAAATAGTTTTGCAGTGGGATTGAGTTACAATAGTCCCTGAGAAAAGAAACGTGGGTTTGATCATCATCACGTCGTCAGAGTGTTTGATTTATAAGGGCCATGCGCTCAGTTTCTCCGAAATAAACATAATGTTTGATCAGATGTTATGCCTCATCCCCGGATGTTTTTCCAGGACTAGGTTATAGAAGCAGAATGAGTGACTTAACTTTAAGGAATGTGTTTATGTGCAGCCTTCTTTTCCGTTGGATTAAGGTGCACAACGTGTAATACAAATCCTCCCACACAGCTGTCTCTCTTATTTACAATAATATAACAGAACTAATCACCCAATTCAGTTAAAGTAATCTACCACAAGGGGCAGCCAAAGTGTGTCAGGCCTCCAATGTGAAAATGAAAACTCACTGTTTAAAATGACGCATTCGTTTTTATACAGACAGAACTAGATAGAGTTTATTTAAAAAGTCACACAAGTACGTAAAGTACAGATATGTTTATTTGTATCCCGGGGAATAAAAAGTACACATAGGCTTTCAATATGTTGCGAGTTCTTCTGCAAAATTTCAGTTTGGTGATCTAGCTTTTAGTTTACTGCAATGTCAAGGGAAAGGGGGGTTTAACTAATAAGTAATATCCCACATATAAAATAATGATTTTTGAAGAAGAATAAAGTGGTGGAACACTTCTAAATAGTGGAATAAACTAATTAATAAACTGCAATAATGAAAGATGGAAAGCTAACATTTTTTGATTATAAAATTAGATAATATATATTTTATTTACTCCAAATATTTACATTTATTTTCACTTCTCTCCCTGTAGACATTTATTTGTAACTTCAGTGTCAACTGTAACGTGACTAAGGATTTCCTCATGGACGTTGTGATACTTGTACATGACTTCTGTAGCATATTTATGTAACTGTGAAAATAATCTCTTGAGTGTGCTCTCACATGTTGCGTACAGTACTTTGGATTTAAGCCAGATGTTTAGTTCTTGTGAACATTGTGTTTTGTTTGCGTTAATGCCGCTTGACCTTGAATATTATAAAGCATGATAAAAATACTTTTCAAATGAGACACAAACGATGATTTACTGACATCTTTTTGACATAACTTGTAAATATACATTAAAAGATGGTGTCAAATAAATAAAAGCACTGCTGATTGTGATGGTGATACAACAACATAGTATTTCTTTATTAGGATAAAAGGGTTCGCAGCACATTGGGGGGAAACATGTTGGACGAAAACAATTGTGTGTGACTGCGTGGTGATGGTGAGGTCTGACATCCAGAGGGGTCGGGTCATCCATCACACAGTTTACTCTACCTGTCTTCCCTCCACCTCTTCTCTATTAACTTGAACCTCTTTCACAAGTTCTCAACGACTGTGAGTGTGTGTGTGTGTGTTGTTGTGGAAAGTGTTGCCGGGATACAGGCAAGGAGAGAGTGCAGACATAAACACAGGAGGGGCTACATGTTGAGTTTTTGGTGATGTGGTTCACTCACTGTTCTCCGTTTTGCTTTCGGTAGCTGCAACAGGTCACATTCAATGACTCATCTCACACGTACACGCACGCACACACACACACACACACACACACACACACACACACACACACACACAGACATGGCACAAGGTCAGGTAGGACGGTGATTCAAGACAGTTTTATGTGCAGTGTTGGAAACTAGTTGCTAGTACGGTACTTGAGTACAGTTTTAAGGTACTTTTATTCACTTGAGTATTTCAATTTTTGTCTTTGATTATACTCAAACTCCACCACACTCTACTTTTTACTAATACATTTATCTGACCTCTTTAATTAATTGGGGATTCATCATTATATATATCATTGAACATGAAATATAAATCAACTAATAAATGATGATGTATTACTATAGATTACGCTGCCCAAAAGTATATATATATATATATATATATATATATACATATAACATATTATTGTCTCAATAATAACGATTCAATAATGTCATTTATATTCTGAAATGGGCCAGTCTGCATAATGCGTATTTTTACATTTCAAGTATATTTTGATGCAAATATTTTTGTGAGATTTCTAATACAGAAGCTGTAACGGTGTATTTCCACACTGTGGTCATGCTACTTTTACTTTGACCTCCCCCACTGCACATGTTGAACATTGAAACTCTCACATGTGGTTTTGAGAGGGATTTTTTTGTTGTGGCCTTTTTGTGCTGCATAAAAGCCCACAATCATGCCAATTAATCCTTTCAGCACTGTGGCCCGTCGCCCACTGTCACAAGAGATGACTCAGAGTCGCTCTGTGCAGCACCAAGGCCTCGATTGCCCAGCGACAGACTGGCATTGAGGTGGGGGGCAAAAACAGATGCAATAGTACTGACTATTAAAAGTCCCATGTCATGGCCATTTCTACTGATCATAATTCCATTGTTGAGGTATACTAGAATAGATTTATATTGTGCAATTTTCCAAACTCACATTGGTTTCTCATACAGCATCTCTGTATAGCATGTGTATTCACTCTCTGTCCTAAACGGCTTGTTGGAGCTCCTTCAGACTTCCTTACAGAGCCCCTCCTCCAACACACACGGACGCGCACATGACCAATGAGGGCACGAGATAAGTTTGTGCACAGATGGAAGGCTGACAGGCAGGTAGGCCATCCAGTTATTTTAGCCGGGCCGGCTCGGCTCAGATGATTGGTCGTGCTTTTTACAGCGCCACGACTTCAGATGACTTTTTTTAATGTATTTATTGTCAAAGCATTTAATTTATTCATTGCTATCGGGATGTTAAGAGTATTCCATGGAATATAACAAAAAGTGTTTCTGAAGTGAATTACCTATACCACCTTTAAGCACAGAATAAATGTTAGTCGGAAATGGACTGGAGTGGAGAAAAACGTATTTGAAGTCTCAATGTTTGAAAGATCTGCTGCATCTAATTTCTTATCTGACATGCACCGTATGTACTTCACACACACCTACACAGGCAGCATACACACACACACACACACACACACACACACACACACACACACACACACACACACACACACACACACACACACACACACACACACACACACACACACACACACACACACACACACACACACACACACACACACACACACATAATGATAATGTGAAAACAAAAGTGTTCCCCAGTTTCTTATTTTATTTGGAAACAAAGCAATGACTACTCCTTACAAAACACAGCAGTTATTGTTCAATACAGACAGCGACATTCTGGGTTTAAGATGTTTCTAAATAATAAGATATTTCCAGCTGTAACAACACATTAAGGCAGAAGAGAATTACTTACAAACGGTCTGGGCCAAAAACAAATTGGAATATGTGAGATAGTTTACCTGCTAATTAAACAACCCGAGTCTAGGAGTGAACTTCAAATAAAATATGTTAACAAGCTTTATAAATGCATGATTAGCATGGGGCCACCTGACAGTTATTAAGTGTGCACAGCACTTAACTCTCTCTTGTAAATACAATAAAATAATGTTATGTTAATATGTGTGTGTGTGTGTGTGTTGGTGTGTGTGTGTGTGATTTTGTGTGTGTGAGTGTGTGTTTGTGTGTGCGTGTGGTCTCTAATTAATGGGATTCTTCTCTTCTTCATCCTCATTCACGTTTCTCTTCTTGTTCCCTTTATTAATGCGTTTGATCACTATGACGAAGACAATAACTGCAACAAGACAAACAAAAAGTCGGTCACCAACACGATACTAGATAACAACACAATATCCTACAGTATGAACAATGCCGGTTAAAAAGTGAATTTGGTTTTCAAAGATAATATATATGACAGTTTGTCAGACTTACGGCAGAATCCCAGAACGCCGGCCAGGATCCCGATGGTGGGTCCCATCCCATAACCGAGGTTACGCTCCACTGGCGCCATGTAGCAGTAACCCAGCTCTGTGCAGTTACATACTCTCACTGGAATATAGGGAAGAGACACACACATGTCATCAAACTTTATATTTATATTTATAAAAGACATGGTATGAAGTATATTATTATTGTTTAACTTTAGAGGAGGCAGCTTAGGTTAATCGCTGTATACGAATCGCATGAAAAGACACAAACAAAAACGATGACAGTTCATCTCTCCCATTAAATACTGTGTAAACTGTCTCTGTGTAAAAATGTTGGTCCATTTTTCACTTTAAAACACAGGTTTGTATTTCAGCCCATATATTATAATTATTTTTCTGCTTCACTGTGTGACTCAGCATTCAACATTCATTATTAGGCGCTTTCACACCGCAGTACTTTTCCCACAAAGGTTCATGAGAACTTAGAACTAAGTACAGATCGCGTTCACACCGGAATAAGTCCCTGGGGGAGGATTAGGCAAATGAAGCCGCTGACGTCACTTCTTCTTCTTCTGCTTTGGGTTTACTGGCAGGCCACAAACAACTTCACAGCGTATACTGCCACCCGAAGTCCCCGGCCGGAAGTCCCCGGAGTTGGGGACTGGCTTCAGTAGAAGCTGCTGGGACTCCCAGCAGCTTCTACTGAAGCCTTCCGAGTAAATCGCCAGAACGCCGACACCTCCTCATCACCACCGCTCCCATGTTTTCTTTTGTGTTGCCATAAGTTAGTCTCTCTGCGTTTGTGCGCTGGGCTAATGCTAATAATGCTAATGCGAGGATAATAAAATGGCGACTTCACAACACTTTTTGGGAGTTTTACGGGGCGTGGTTTTCAATCCGCCCAGCCAATCAGAAATCGGAACCTTTTTCTCCCACGAAAGTCCCTGCTCTCTAGCAGGGACGGAAAAGGGGGTAAAAAGGTTCTCATGAACACATTTTAGTTCCGGATTTTTTTTGGTGTGAACGCAACATTTCGGAACTATATCGGAACTTAAGTGGGAAAAGTACTGCAGTGTCTCTCTAAACGCCTACTGGTCTCCCTTTCCTGTCTTTGCAACTAAGCCCCAAGCATATTTGTCCTCTATAAAGATATATATCTTGGTCAAAAGTTCTTATTTCATGTTTAGAAAAGCTTAAAGAATACTATAGTGTTTTCTAAAACTCAACAGGAGGAAATGGTTGATTTGTTGGGGACTAATTTTAGCGGCAGATTATCATGTGTTATAGTTAACAGGAACAAGTTGATGAATATGGGATTGATTAAAACACAATTACTGTGCCTGTGTTTATGAAATAAAGGAATATTTGTACTACATATTGGGCTTTGGCTACCCAGACAACAAGTCAATGTTGGCTTTTGTCTTTTCTTGGTTTCCAGGCGTACCCTTTAAATGTAACCCAAAGAATGAACTCACCCTCAAACGACTGTGTGACTCCCAGGCCTGCACTGTCTTTAATGCTAATGGGAATTACAAAGGTTTTATCTTCACTCGGAGATTTCCTCAGAGTCAGTGCGGCTGATGAACCTGTATGACATGCAAAGAAACACAAGAACAGTGTTAAGATTTGTAAAACGTTGCAGTTAACACTTTCTCTGCTTTCTTAAATGACTAGTACAGAACGTCAGCGTACCGTCGATGCTCTTCAGTGCCCAGTTTGGAGATTTCTTGCCGTGGGCGAAAGCGAAGGTGAACGGCTGGGAGAAGGGAGCGCTGTCTGTGTCCTCGGCCTTGATGATGACAGGCTTGGCGTTCTTCACACAGATGAAGGCCTGCTTCTCCGTCAGTTTGGGGAAGTTGTCGTTGACATCCAGCAGCCTCACAGACACCACGCGCTCAGAAGACTTTTCTGGGTTCTCTTTAGAGATAAATCAAAAAGCATGAGAAAGGTTTCCTGACACTAGTTTATTAAATAAAGGAAAACAATGGTCAGGTTTCAGTTTGTGAGAACATAAAATATTAACAACATTAATTATATTATCAAGTTATTGAATCCACTTCTGTACCAATGTTTCTTTGTTGAAGAGATCTTCTTAGTTGCTCGGCTCACCTAGATCTTTTCTTATAAATTAAAGGCACAATCCTTGAGAAAACATGACACTGTTATAAGCTGATATCTCACCCTTCTCAAATGCAGTGACAGTGACTTCAAAAGACTCCAGGGTTTCTCTGTCCAGCTTTCCTTTGGTCTTGATCTCTCCTGTGGCAGCATCGATCTCCAGCCATCCCTGAGAGTCACCGTCCAACGTGAATCTGGACAACAATCACACACAAATAAGTGTGTATATTAGTAATATATATTAGAAATCATCCACAGTACACCAGGCTCTGGACGGGGGGCCTGGGGGGGGGGATAATGGTAGTCAAAACAATTGAATAGCCTGGTTTGTGTACATGTCAAGTCCTAACAGTCACAGTAATGGTAAAACAAAGACAGTAATGATCTAGTGGAACATTTCCGTGTGTGTGTGTGTGTGTGTGTGTGTGTGTGTGTGTGTGTGTGTGTGTGTGTGTGTGTGTGTGTGTGTGTGTGTGTGTGTGTGTGTGTGTGTGTGTGTGTGTGTGTGTGTGTGTGTGTGTGTGTGTGTGTGTGTGTGTGTGTGTGTGTGTGTGTGTGTGTGCTGTGTGTGTGTGTGTGTGTGTGTGTGTGATTAGTGTGTGTGTGTGTGTGTGTGTGTGTGATGTGTGTGTGTGTGTGTGGTGTGTGTGTGTGTGTTGTGTGGTGTGTGTGTGTGTGTGTGTGTGTGTGTGTGTGTGTGTGTGTGTGTGTGTGCTCGTGGTGTGTGTGTGTGTGTGTAGTGTGTGTGTGTGATGAAAGTGTGGATGAAATGTGTGTGTGCCTGTGTGTGTGTGTGTGTGAGTGGTGTGTGTGTGTGTGTGTGTGTGTGTGTGTGGTGTGTGTGTGTGTGTGCTGTGTGGTGTGTGTGTGTGGTGTGTGTGTGAAGTGTAGGATGAATGTGTGGTGTGTGTGTGTGTGTGTGGTGTGTGTGTGTGTGTGTGTGTGTGTGTGGTGTTGTGTGGTGTGTTGTGTGTGTGTGTGTGTGTGTGTGTGTGTGTGTGTGTGTGTGTGTGTGTGTGTGTGTGTGTGTGTTGAGTGTGTGTGTGTGTGTGTGTGTGTGTGTGTGGGTGTGTGTGTGGGTTGTGTTGTGGTGTGTGTGATGGTGTAGGTGTGTGTGTGTGTGTGTGTGTGTGTGTGTGTGTGTGTGTGTGTGTGTGTGTGTGTGTGTGTGTGTGTGTGTGTGTGTGTGTGTGTGTGTGTGTGTGTGTGTGTGTGCTGCCAGTGTAGGCTGCCTGTGTGTGTGTGTGTGTGTGTGTGTGTGTGTGTGTGTGTGTGTGTGTGTGTGTGTGTGTGTGTGTGTGTGTGTGTGTGTGTGTGTGTGTGTGTGTGTGTGTGTGTGTTCAGTCCTCTATCATAAAGCACATCTTGTTTAAGCAGATAAACAACATGGATAGAGAGTAAGTGTTGTCTCCCTCAGGTTTCTAGGAGTGTGTTTTGAAGTCTTTATAAGGATTTATAGCTCTGAGCTGTTTTTGTGGTTATTGCCTTTAAATAAAAAGTAAAACAATTATTAGTAATTTGATGAGTAGTTTAACATATTTCATTTTCTAAGATATTTAATAGTTCAACATTTCAATAGTTGGGAATTTTCCTAGTTGCTGAAATGTTATAAAGGTTTGTAGGAGCTGTTATTGAAGGGTTTAGAGGAACTTCATATAAAAGCATAAGGCAGAGATTATTCTTTATTTCTACTGTTGTCAACAAATACAAACAGGAAATAAGTCTATCTCCAACTTCCTAATGTTGTATGTAGTTCTATGCTGACAATCTAAATCCTTACATTAAAGTAAGTAGTTCATTTTGTTTCATAAATAATAGGGATGATACATCATGTACGAAGATGCCATTCCTAGTTGATTTGAGTCTCTTCATGGTAGTTGGTGCCTGCTTGGTATGGCCTGTGTTATTTATTTACCGGATCTCTTTGCCCTCTGGATCTTTAGCCTCCACAGTGAGCAGCACCGACCCCTTGGTGGTGTTTTCGGGCACCGTCACATCCAGGATGTCCTGACTGAACTCTGGAGCCTCGTCCACGTCAGTGAGGGACACAGTGATGGAGGTTGTGGATTCGTCGCCGTACTCCAGACCGTTCATCAGCGGCTCTGTGTTACGAGCATCAATCTGGAGGTTGTAGGTGGCGGAGGACTCGAAGTCCAGAGGCTGTCAGGAGACAAGCAGGCGGGTTAGAAATAAAAAAGGAAATAAAATGTTGAAGGTCACAACACAGTCCTGACTCACAGGTTACATTTCTTGGAGAAGATGGTTGCCAAGAAAAACTCTCCACTCTGCTTATCCAAGGAATTGTATATTTAAAGTCGTGCTAAGCAGCTCTATCTACACATTCACGCACGACTACTTTCTATTTTGTCACACAAAAGTAATAATTCAGATCCAGCAGCTTAACGAAGAATTACAGAAAAAAATGACCAACTATTTTGGTAGTTTTTTTATTCATTTATAGGAAAAAAAAACACATTTCCTTCTCAAACGTGAGAATGTGTAGCTTTTATTTTTTATATTTAAAAAAACGTTACACAGTTTTGGACTGCTGATTGGTTCAAACAAACAATTTAAAATAACAATTGCTTGGACTGGGATTTTTGTTCTGCCATATTAAAGAGTAAAACATGTTTTTATTGATAAAACAAATCAATAAAATATAAAAGGATTCAAAATAATCATCAGTTGCAACCATATATAAGCTATACCACACGAATACCTACAAAACAATGAACGAATCAACTAACAGTTCAACACGGAACAGTTACAGATCCAAACCATTGGAAGATCACATGGGAGATGTAGAAAAAGGAGTTACGTACCTTAGATACGACCACATGGCCAACGCCGTGGCCGTCGGTCTGCACACTGAAAACACCTTCATCATCTCCAGCTGTGATGTGGAACTCGATGAGCGAGCTGCCGCTGTCGGGGTCATCGGCGTCGGTCGCTTTGATGGACAGCACGGTGTGTCCCACAGGAATGTCCTCAGACAGAGACTGAGTGCCGTACTGCACACAGAAACATGACGAAAATCAGCCAAACAGTGTGAGAAAAAAGCGACAGGAAGTGGCTCACATACTTACATTGGTCTTCTCAAACTGAGGCGTCTCGTTGTTGACGTCAATGACCTTGACGATGACCTTACATTCTGTGCTGTAAGCTGTGAGGAAAAACATTATTATTTTCAGCTTTATTGATTAGTAAACTACCAACAACAATAAATAAAGTGAATTCAGTTATCACATAGAACATACATTTTTGGGAAATAAACTTGGTAAAGGGATTGTGCAAGAAGCTTTTAACATTTAAGAAAAACTAAATAATATATAATACAAATAATTAATTCTTCTAACTTGACTGAAGAATAAAAAAGAAGTTTAAAATAAAATAACGTTTGTTTCCTCTAATTGCCCATTATATTATGGAATTTGCAAAAAATAAACACATTTGGATTAAAAAACAAAAACTTGGGTCCATTAAAGGTGGGGTAGGTAAGTTTGAGAAACCGGCTCGAGATACACTTTTTGTTATATTCCATGGAATTCTCTTAACATCCCGATAGCAATGAATATCTTAAGTGCTTTGACAAAGAATCCATAAAGAAATGTCATCTGTGGAAGCCGTAATACTGTAAAAAGCACGACCAATCATTTTAGCCGGCCCGGCTAAAATAACTGGATGGCCTACCTGCCTGTCAGCCTTCCATCTGTGCACAAACTTATCTCGTGCCCTCATTGGTCATGTGCGCGTTCGTGTGTGTTGGAGGAGGGGCTCTATAAGGAAGTGGCAGATTTTCTCCGGTTGTGTATTTTCAAATTCTATCGATCTCGAGCCGGTTTCTCAAACTTACCTACCCTACCTTTAAGTATTTTCAAAATGAATAAAAATATTACAACCATTTGACCAGTTTATTTTTGTGTGACTTTTGTTTTCAGGTGTGTGACATGACACCGCTTGTTACCTGGGTCGTTGACTCTGACGTTGAGATTATACACATGGTGGTTTTTTCGCTGCAGAGGGCGCAGTGCCTGGATTCTTCCGGAAGCAGCGTCGATGGAGAAGGCGTTGGGGGAGGTGGCTGGAATCTGGGACAGGATGGTGTAAGTGAGGTAAGAGTTCAATGTACCGGCCTGATCGTCATCGTGAGCCAACAGCAGTCCAATCAGGCTGCCTGGAAGCACAAGAAACAGACTGTAAGAATAAACGGTCCAAGGGGCTCTTAGGCCTGTTACAGTCAAAGTAAACCCCGCTGTCGATGACTGCAACGTGGACCAGAAGGGAGTAAACACATGAGTCACATATCAGGAGTTTTGTGTCAAAAATATCAATGATAACAATATATATTATTCAGAATGAGATGTTTTTTTCCTACATGACAGGATGTAACAAACTTTGTGCTGTGTGCATTTATCAAAGGACAAGAATAGAGTTGAATTGTGTGCAATCATTTTCGATGCATTTTCTTTTTTGTTTCAATTCACCAATAGCCTTCTTTATGGTATAGATATGTTTAATTATGTGATCTCAAGAGTAGTCTTAAAGGTTTGTCTTTAACTTCACCTTAAGTATAATTTAGTGAGTTTCAGTGGAACAAAGTACATTTACAGTACTTAGTTCAATTTGATCTACTAGACTTGAGTATTTTCTTCTTATGCTAAATATGGTATTGTATCATACAAAATATAATTAACTTGTAAAATATGATGTATTATTATTAAAGAAGCTGCCCTGCAGTATATAAAGTAGTTTCAATTTGCACCATCAGTACCAGCTGCAACATTATAGTAATTCTTACAGATTGCTGAATCTACAGTTATAAAACATCATCCTAACTGTAAACTACATATAACACATTATGTAATGATCACACACACACACACACACACACACACACACACAGACACACACACACACACACACACACACACACACACACACACACACACACACACACACACACACACACACACACACACACACACACATCTTACCTTCAGGCTCGTCCTCCTGCACCTCAAACTCAGTCTCCATATTTTCACACACGGGTGCGTTGTCGTTCACATCCTCCACCAACACTTGAATCTCCATGGGTGGATCCGCCTGTTGCTCGTTCTCATCCACTGCGAACACCACCAGGATGTACTGAAACACAAGTTCAACAATCATCCCTAGAAGTGTGAGAAGTTATTGTCATGTAGGATAACAGTGAGTTATTGGGCAAACTAAGCTGTGTACCATGTCCTTGTCTTCTCTATCCAACTCCTCTGTCAGATGTATTTCTCCATCTTCTGTGATCTGGAAGGGGAATTTCAGCTCTCGCTCCTTCTGGACTAACGTGTAGATGGCATTGGGCTCATTGGACTGGACCTGGATCCAGAAAGGGAGGAAAGAGGCCAGATCGGGAAGGTTAGATTCTGGATATAAAGTGGATATGACATGTTTTCAATTCTGCAGAGTTGGAATCCCACCATACCTTTGCGATGACCTTAGGGTAAGACTCCTTCAAGTGCTCTTTAATAGTTATCGGGCCAGGATTGACCCAAAGGTTCTGCTGCACAACAATGTGCATAATGGCGTTTCCACTCAGTGCCGTCTCCGACGCTCCTCCCAGGTCCTGCACGCGCACTGACAGGGTGAAGTCTGGGTCCTCCAGGGGGTCCACGTTCCTCCTCCTCAATTCTGACACCACAGAGGAAGACACACGTTTTAATTAGAGCCATACAGGCAACAAAAACAAAGACTTTGGAGGGTTTAGCATGACAAACATATTTGACTAAATGTCTAATTTCAGAAAGATGAGTCACATGCTTCTCCCCGTCTGCACTCGTCACCCTCACCTCCAGATAAATCACACCAGCAGCACCAGCAGCTGACAGGCGTCTCTTCCTCTGTGATTCTGTGTTTATCTACATTAACACCACCTGTCACTTTCACATTTGTTGAATGTGCTGAACTTGTAAAGGTAATGTACAATTTAATACAAAGTAATTGTTTTTTACTTAAGGTATTTCCATTTTCTGCTAATTTATACTTCTACTACACTATATCCCGGAGTGAAATATTATACTCCTTACTCCATGACTTTTATTTTATAAATGTAGTTAATAATTTCTTTGCAGATTCAGATTAGAACTTTATTGATCCTTTGATGAAAATGGCAAGCTGCCTAGCCGTTCTTAATATTGTAAAAGTATGCCAGATCTTTACCAGCAGCAACATTTAGGTAATTTACATTTTAATGCATCACATTTTTATTCGAAATAAAAAAACATTATCCATTTTACTCAAATGGACCCTTCTGCATAATGAGTAATACGTTTGCACTCTTTCTGTTAAATTCTTAATGCAGGATATTTTCTTTCAACAGAATATTTCTACACTGGGATATTTATTGTTTAGTTCAAGTACAATTATAAGTACTTCTTCCCCCGCTGAGTATGTGTAAGCATTTTATAATTGTATTATTATTTGTGTTGCTGGGTACAAACCTGCTTTCTCCACACAGGTGAAGAAGGGGTTTTCCTCATAGGGGATGTTCTGCACTGGACAGAAGTCGTCAAACTTCGTCCTCAGAGCGTCAATGCTGCGATCTTCTCCTTTGCCATAGTGGATGCCTTCTCTAGCCTTAAGCATCTTTTCCCCTATTTAAAGAACACACACACATTAAATACTGTTCAGTAAAATGCCAAACAGCTCACAGATGTAAACAAGCATCTTCAAACTCAGCATTATTTATAAACTCAAAGTAATCGGTGATCAACATCACGCGACACGTTCAGCCAATCTGCCTCCAATCAGCGTTCATCTCGCCTCACAAGATGAGCTGTGTAATCTGGATTTACAGTGGCACTATACTGCCAGATTACAGGCAGAGATGGACAGATTAAAGACTTTCTCATGGAGGGTGCTCTTGGTTCTGTGTTCCCCAACGTCTGTGTGTTCATGTATGTGTGTTAATGACAGTGTGTTAATGAAAGTGTTAGTACCTTCTTCTGTGGTGGAGATCTCTCCGGTGTGGGGGTCCACCTGGAACAGAGGGACTTGGTGGTTGTTGGGGATCTGGCTGACCAGGCTGTAGCTCAGGTGAGCGTTTGGAGTCTCTGGGTCGTCCCGATCAAATGCAAACACTTGTGCAAATGGGGTACCTGAAACAACATATATAACTGATTTATAAAAACTGAAGTCTTACCCCAGTGAAATAATCTCTGAGTATTTCAAACCGGAGAAATGTAATGATGTCAGGCAACATATAGGAATAAGGTTTAACCCACACGCATGCCAGGAATCATGCTTTCTAATGCTTCTAGATGTTTATCACACTGTGAATGCCAGACACATTCAAAAGTACAGCAGTTTGAGTCACCTTCATGCATTTTCCTTAAAGTCTTATTATTACATAGTAATACAGCTGTAATGAAGGACATTTCTTCCTGCCAATGCATCCTAAAGAGCAGCTACATCGAATACACTATAGCCCAATACCAAAAAGCAACCCTTAAAATACTGTTCTCCTATTTAATTTCCCCTTAGGTAATGAAAAAAAGTATTCTTATTTCATAATAAATATTAGAAAATGCATTCATATTGTGTGTACGCTTGGTGTCACTCTACATTGAAACATGTCTCGTGAAAAACGTTAACAGTATTCCTTTTTTACTCTTTCCTGTTTTCCTGTTATTCTCTGAAGGTTTAAGGTTGAAATACAATTATTTTTCGATGCCAATGAGATACACAGCTCCTGCCAGAGGTTTCACACAATTCTACTGATGCACAGGTGGCATTAACCCTCCAAGATGTGAAGCCATGCCCCAGCAAAGGTGGGGTAAAAGGAAGAAATGTCTCCCTAAAAGCCACTCGAGCAGTTTTCACAGATACCCGGACGTTCACCAATTGAAAACACACCTGTTGGACTGTTTTCTCTGACCACAGCAGTGTAGGTGCTCTGGTTGAAGTAAGGAGCATTGTTGTTCACATCCACAACATTTATCGTCACATAAACTGGGCCATCCACAACTTCCTCATCTGCCAGTGCCTCCACCTGGATGAAGCCACACACACACACACACACACACACACACACACACACACACACACACACACACACACACACACACACACACACACACACACACACACACACACACACACACACACACACACACACACACACACACACACACCACACACACACACAAGCACAAGTACATATAACTACAAGTTTTATAGCAACTATATTTCTTCTGTGTATTTGCAAGAGGAGAGAGGACCACGTTACCATGATCATGTAATGATCGTCTTGGGACCAGTCCAGAGGCTTCTCCAGGTACAGCCACCCGTCGTGTGAAATCCTAATGTCTTCCTTACCTTCTCCACTCAGCCTGAAATTGTTTACACCTGGATGGGTCACCTGAAACTATGAAGGGAAAGATGGTCACTTAACGTTACAAGTTGTTACGAAACACATTCACTGCAGGTAGGACACACATGTCTTTCTAGTGAATATCATTATTATTGGAAAACAAACTTGAATAAGGTCACCATGCATAACATATAAATACATGGCGACATTGTGTAAGTCTGGTCTTTGTTATATCTTGTTTGTTTTCCTCAACGAGAGCAAGACAGAGGTCATCTTTTTTGGACCCCAACCTCCAGCCTCTCCGGTTGATATTCTGGGCTCTCTCAATGAAAACATCCTCCCCTCTGTCATGAACCGTGGAGTGACCTTCACCAGCACTTTTAAATTCGACAAGCAGGTCAGCACTGTAGTCAAATCCTGCTTTTTTTAAATAAGACTATTGGCCAAAACCAAGTCGTATTTATCTTTTAATGACTTAGAAAGGGTTATTAACGTCTTTGTTACCTCGAGACTGGATTACTGCAACGCTCTGTATGTGGGTATGGACCAGGCGTCAATTAGACGCCTGCAGCTAGTGCAGAACGCAGCTGCACGTCTTCTGACTGGCCACAAAAAGCGTGACCACATCACCCCAATTCTGGCCTCACTGCACTGGCTTCCAGTTCGGTTCCGAATTGATTTTAAAATCCTTTTATTTGTTTTCAAAGCCCTAAATGGGCTGGCTCCGGCTTATTTAGCAGAACTCATCCATCGCTACACCCCAGCCAGAGCCTTAAGGTCGGCTGACCAGCTGCTGCTGATAGTGCCCAGGACCAGGCTCAAAACCAGAGGGCCTTCGCAGCAGCTGGCCCCAGGCTCTGGAACACTCTGCCCCTCCATGTGAGGTCGGCCCAGACCCTAGAGGTCTACACTAAATACACACTTCTTCTCTCTGGCCTTCTAGTTAGAGCAGAGCATGACTCCTGACATTTCCCTGTGTGTGATTTTTATATTTCTGTTGTCAATTATTGTCTTTTATTGTGATTGTAGTAATGTGTTTTTATTACATGTACAGCACTTTGGCTCGACCAAAAATGGCTTTTAAATGTCCTATATAAATAAAACTTGATTTGATTTGATTTGATATCTGAATAACTGTTTTTAAAAAAGGTTTCATTTTCACCTATCTAACATAATAGAGCTAGACCGCTTTTTCAAATCTCTCATGTAACCACATAATAGAAATTCACCTAGAATAACTTATTGATAGTGATTTATCAAGATAACATCCTACATCGTTCAATCTCTACCCGGGAGTCAAATAATTATCAAAAAATGTGATATTGTTAAACCTCTGATGTGTTATGAAGGAAAAGTATGAAGTAGCATTTGAGGAAAAAGACAAATATACCTGCAAATTGGACTTAGGTGTAGTGTTTGAATAATTGCTTTTAGTTATGTGTGTAATACCTGATGCATGGCATATGGCACCGGTGTCCCCTCTGCCACATCCAGCTGTGTGTTCTCAAACGGTCCCTTCTTTTCCTCCAGATCCTTCCCGAAGGCCTATCAGAACAGAAACAGAGGTCAAAGGTCACTGAATACACTACAGGCTGAGGTCAAACTGAACCTCTCACACTCACACACACATTAGCACTTTTAACTCGATACTGCAGCTGAATGTAGTCAGGCATTGAGGGCATGTTTTACAGCCAAGTTATTTATTGAACCAAGAATACATGACAAGTGGGGAACTCATGTATTTCGCTGCAGGACAGAGCAAAGTCTACGGACAAAAGACTAACGCTTAGTTTAGTAATATTCACACTTCCTTTATGCGTTTTAAATAAGTAACCAAAAGCTTTCTTGCACACATTTCTTTAACTTGGTCATCAATATTTTCTTTGTTCAAGATTGTCAAGCCTATACTTCCTGCACCTATGAATTGTTCATGAATGAATCCAATAGCCTTTTAAGAGGGTCCTCTGTTTGTGCATTTACTATGAATATGAATTAAAGGATAGGAACAACAGTTGGCAGTGTTATGTACTCACAATGCTCAACAGGAGTGGGAGCAACCACAGATGCATCATGGGTGTCATGATCACAGCCTGGGAAGGAAGAGGAGATATGGGGGATAGGTGTTATTATAACATGGTGAAAGGGAAAGAAAGAGGTTGAGGAGGCAGAGGTGACATGAGAGGATGGTTTAAATTAAGCCCTTGAAAATAAAAAGACATTATATAAGATTTGAATACTGTGCTCTGCTGTTAAATTCACATCTTCTGCTAACGGGAATGATGGAAAATGGTGTCGATAATTGTTACCGAGTCCTTCAAGAAACCATTAACCCCAGTGTGCTTCAGTACACGACTTTCTCTGTTCAGCAAAATTAGTTATTGATTCATAAAGCCAAGGAAAATGTGTCCTTGGGTATCTACACATGAACATGGTATCTCCTTGTGTGGCTCCACCCACACATCCAGCACAACCACCCACCTCAGCACACAGCAGAAACTGAAAGTCAGAGCTCAAATGCATCGCCAGACTTTAAAAAAACAAATTTTCACACAGGGTATCAACATGACAAAGGTACCCAAAGCTCAATGTGGAAACCTCAATGAGTTTACAGCTATCTCAGAGTTTAGAATAACATAACAGCCTCCATTGTGTGTTTGTATAGGTGGGTGTGGTTTCATTTTGTATAAATTGATTGATAGCAAACACTGTCTCTCTGACATCCAAAATGTACAAAGTGTTTCAAAGACGTTATGTCCAGATAACAGCAGAATATATGTTCAATACTGTTTGAGGGAACATCACAATGACTACGCTCTGGACAATGACAGTATTCATTCATGTCGAACAAGACTAAAATAACTGATTGTGCTAAGAAGATGTATCAGGATTGTATAGAGAAGTTGCCACGTTTGAGATATGCAGACTTGTAAAATGCAGCGAAGAGAGGAGGCTAAAGTCTGCGGCCACAGAAAAGTGAAGGTGACATTGAGTCGCGGCTAATGACCTTATTGTAGCACAGCACACCTTTAATGTCACCGCCCTGGTACACTCCTTAATATAAGATAATATAAGAAAGCATGGTAACTTTAGTTCACTTTCGCTTGAGTTCAACTTTAATTCGGATTTTGTCTTGATAGGATCACTACCTCTGCTGACGGGAATATTCAAACAAACAAGACATTGCTGGCACTACCATTTAACAGAAATCACTTTTAATTTAAGCTTGACTTCCTGTGAGGAAAACACTCTGCAAATGGATGTATTTAGTGTATTTGTCGCAACAAGGATTGATGTAAGTATGATGGAATAACTTCGGTGTTGCAGGCCCTTTCTTCCTCCTTTTAGCAAATTGGCTCAATGACCTTTGTCAGTCTGCATTTCAGCTCAAATATAGTGCCCCATACAGCTAATATCCCCTGAAAGCCAGGCACTGGAGACAAACCAGGAAGCCACCAGAGAGGAAGGACAGGTCGAATGTCAGATTTGCCAACGCCTGACGCAAAGGCCCTGCCAAAGTCAACTGAAGATCACAGCCTTTCTGAACCAAACTAAAAGCACCTGGCACACTAAACACATCCAGTTAAACCCAAAGAGGCAGATCAGTTTCTGTCCAATTCTCACATCAAAATCTACTCCAAATATTCAACATTTCCAAAGCTAGGAGACAGAGAGTGAGCAGACTTACCTTTCCGAAGCGATCTAGCGAGTCACTCCCCAGACCTCAGAGTGATCTTAGCAGCCCCATCCTGTCTGGTCAAACGTTAACCAAGCGCTAACCAGCTATGTTTTATTGGATCTAATGATTGTCTAATCACCCTGCCCTCATGTGGAGCTAGCCAATGGGAGAGAAGCTGACAAGGGAGAAGGAGACAGGAAGAACAGAACAATGATTCAGACAGTACTGTAAAAGGCAAACAAATGATCACTTAATATTAGACACTGATTTTACATAAATACTCACCAGGTATAGATTGTTAGTGGATTATAGTAGCAAACAAACAAGCTGAAGGATTTTCACTTGAGTATTTTTGAGACAACAGGTGTGTTCATTGAAAAGAAAAAGAGAAAAACTTGGAATGAAAAGGGTATAACAATGGGGGTAAATGTATGTAGAAATCTGCTATTCAGCATTTTAGTTTCTAAATTCCCCTCAGACTTTGACCTATGCACCTCTGCACTGTTTCCTGTTAAATTTTCCATTAGTAGCAGTGCCTGATAAGAGCTGTGTGTGTGCATAGACAATAGGACTCACAGATTACACTCACAATTCATTGCATCATAAGAATGCAAATATGGGGTCATCTGGTGTGATTCAGCAGGTCAAGGGACAGTCTATAAAAGTGTTCAACAGCAGGTGAGATTCCTCCCTAAACTTTTCCACCTCTAGAAAGTTTATAACGCCATAAAAAACCTGAAAGCCCATGTTTTTCTTCACGTGTTATTATTAATTTATGGTATAGTTAATAGGAGCATTTAAAGTGGACCTATCATGTTATATTTGAATAATATAGTGTAGGACCATACCTATATAAGGCATATTATACTTTTTTTTTTTCCAAAATACCAAACAGATCATGCATTTTAGCCATGCCTCATTTCGCTCAATTTGAAAAATGTTAGCTCTGTTTTTGCAAGGGCTGATTCTGTGAGAACAGCACCACCTACAGGCCTGGCATATGTACTACAGCGTCTCCAGCGCGTTCGAACGGCAATGGCCGTGGCTGTCTCCTCCTGATTGGTGGAGTTGGCCCAATAGCCGTAGCGCCACCGTCCTGACGTCAGGACAGTGTTCAAATCTGGATCAGTTTTTATCAGATCCGTTGCAGCCCCTTTTTTAGAGATTTGGGTACGGAGGAAAATAGAGAGGGTTGTGTTTTCTGACACTTGGTGAGTTCCCTGGAACACCGGGGACACATATTCATGTATAAAAGACGTACAAAAGTGCATTTTGCATGATAGGTCCCCTTTAACATAGACAAATGCCAAAGCAAGTTGCCAAACAAAATCTGGGGGATTAGAACAGGAATGTAAAAGTAAATGCTGAATACACCTAGATACAATTAAACACACATAAAAACACAACATTAAAAGAATAGAGATGAGTACAGCTTTGTTTCTGAACTAACAGGAGTGTGGTATCTCTCTTGAAAGCGGTGAATTTGCAGCACACTTCAAGTGATCAGCTAGCCATTTCAAGGACTTTGTTCCTTTCACAGAAAAAGCTGTCTGAGCAAAATATGTTTTATCTGACAGTAGCCACATCAAGCTGCAGTGGATCTGCTGCAGCTCTGTAATCTCTTGCTGTATTTGCTTTGAAGATGGCGAGTCCAATACGCTCAAGCTTTATATGATAAAAGCAATAATGTGTGCAATAATCTTGTTTTAACTTAAAATGTGGCAAACAATAGTACTTTTTTTGTCCAATATTTTCAAGATTTGTACTGCTTTCACATTCATCACCCGACCTCACATTTAGCCAGAATTATCTTCAAAACACCCTAATGCTACACAGGCCATTATCATGGGCTAAAAGCTGCAGGCTTGACAAGCTGCGGAAAGCTGCTTGGAAACAACGCAGAGCTTTATGTGAATCTGCAACTGTAGAATAACAGGCTGTGTGTGAGTCACCGTTTCACAGCACCGTCATTTAACCAGAACCTGTGAGTTGATGGCTCAGCGGATGAAACCATGAATTCAGATGGAGGGGACTCTGTTATCTAATGTTTGATGCTCTGCCTTCTGATAGATTTTCTGGCTCCAACACCATCTGCCTGACGGTCACTCAAATGAACATACACAAAACACTTCCTGGGAATGTTACCGTGGCAATATATTTTACCACTTTTTTACCACGCAGACAGACAACCATAAAAAGGGGACTTATGTGTTTCTAAAAGTTCAGCTTTAATGTTACCTGACTCATCTTTTGACAGCTCAGTTGTGTCTCTTTTGTATCAAAGCTGAGTCACCCATCTCATTGTTCATTTTGAGATGACAGACAACAAGCAACACTTTTTTTGTATTACCCAAAATTGGATGATGTCACTTTATTTCAATAAACAACACTGAAACATACAAGTAGCAAAATACATCATCAGTCTGTTATTTATTACAGAGTGCAAAGACAACATGTAATAAATCAAATCAAAGAAACCACTAGATGATCATCCTCATATTTAATCATCAATAGCTTACAACTGGTAATCTCAGCACTTTGACAGACGACACGTTTGGCAGGGATGAGAGCAAAAGGATGAGGAAAGAGAGAAGGCAGGAGAGAAAAGAACAATATGAATGCATTTGTTCAAAACACAGAAACATCACAGCCTTCTCTCAGTTTCCATCGGTAATCCTCCAACATTAATGCCTCATAAACACATGAAGTCTTTGCGTCAAGTCCATTGCAAAGGCTGTGCTCTTCCACTCAGTCTGCTTTAGAGAGCAGCATATGGATGCATTGCAGGACATTTGCAAACACCTCTCAGGTACACCAACCTGGCTCAGTGTGAACACTGAGGACTGAGGTTTGAACCATCCAACGTTTAGCCCTTCAGAAGCAGGTGTCACCATTTTCTGCTCTCTAGGTTGGAGTCTGCTTTAAAGGTTTGGCGCAGAGTTAAACCAAAGCGTCCGTCAGGCTCCTACAGCACGGAGAGATCATGGCAGGACTTAGACTTGAGCCATAACGCCACACTGGGATTGTTCTTTGCCACCACCTTGTCTAGGAAGCGTTTTGCCTTCTTAGGGAGGCTCTCTCTGCGTGCGTTATAGTTTATGTGCCTGCGGTGCCTGTTGGCTTCCTTGGATTCTCGGCGTAGACGCAACTGTCGCACCATGCCGTGAAAAGCCTCCCACACGTTGTGCTGCATGGCGGCTGAGGTTTCAATAAACTTGCAGTCAAAGACAGCAGCGCAGGCACGACCCTCTGAAACAGAAAGCCAATGATGACTTAAATAAGTTAAAACCTTACAGTGAATAGTGCTCATTACGCACAGACAGGGATTGTATCCTCACCACTGACAGACACCTCTCTGCGTCGCACCAGGTCACATTTGTTCCCCACCAGGATGATGGGTGTGTGTTGTGCAGGACGGACGCACCGCAGGCTGATCCTGAGCTCAGAGGCTCGCAGGAACGAGGCCCGGTCAGTCACAGAGTACAGCAGCAGGTAGGCATCACCTGTCTGCATGCAGGGCTCCTGAGCACATTTGTTGTCAGTCTGAAAACACAAATACAAACAGTTAGATTCAATATTTTCACTTAGATGTGTACAGTGTGCCATCATCTGAGTCACACAAGTCAATGTAGCTGTTTCTGTCTCACCTCTGCATCCCATGTGTCAAGAAGAGTCAGAGTTGCAGGCTCTCCATCTACCTCAATTTCCTTCTCACACACCTCTTCTGGAAAGAAACACATAACAAACAAAGGGGAACACTTTAAAAGTGAAACAATAGACTTATATAAAAAATAGGAACAATATTGTGCTTTTTTAGTGCCGTTAGCAAATGCAAGGTAATAGCCTACATAATAGTGTCCTTATCAGATGTTATGACAATACTAGATTGTATTATGACAAAAAGTACGTTTTGTCATTTATTCATGTGGATTTCTTTTTTGTTGTTGTCGTTTATCAAAAATAAAATGTCACTATAGTTATATTTGTCGTCTTTCCTCACCTCCACACAGCTCGCAGTCATCGATGTCCATGCTGTCCGCTGCTCCGGCGAAGATGTTGGCGAAGGTCGTCTTTCCGACCCCGCTGGCCCCCAACAGCACCACCCGGTACGGGCCGCCGGGCTCCGCAGACTCCCCGGCGGAGTCGGTGGAGATGAACGAGTCTGAGGACGACCAGCTCAGGCGGCTCCCGTCTGACTCCCCGGCGGAGTTGGTGCAGGACTTGGAGCGGGAGATGCAGGAGGGGACCCGGGCCAAGAGGCTGTCGGTGAGCTGCTGGCTGCCCGGGTCGCAGATGCTCCAGCGGTGCAGCTCGGTCTGCAGGCGGAGGCTGTGTCGGCGCACACTGGACAGCATGGTGCCGGGGGTTAAAGTGAGGGTGAGCTGGATTTACCGGTGGGGTTTAACCGAGGTGGAGCTTTAACTTCTATTAGGGAAAACACCCTCGACAAAAAAGTTGCTTTACAGCTTCTTATCCGCTTCAAAAACACATTAATGCCAGTTTGTTTCCTGGAGATTTACTTACAAAATGCACTGAAGTCCCACGTGTAGAAACAAGACAGTGAAGTAGACTTAGTTTATCTCCTGCAGTTTTACTCAACAGTAAGTTATTGCACCCTGCCTGATAAAAATAAATTATTTCTACTATAAAGATCAGATGCAAAAAAGGTGCGTCCCGCCTTAAAAAACTAAGTTCACAGGAGCATTGCAACACATTTGATTGGTAAATCCCGGAGCGATTTAATGGGCCTGCTGCAGTCTGTCAGTAATCTCCATCTGAGTTTCTCTCTAATGCTCTGATGGGGTTTCCCTGCAATTTATATAAAGAGGAGGAGGAAGAGGAGGGGGAGGGAGGGGGATGACACAAGTGGAGCATGAGTGTTCAGTGTGATGTGTTGGGTATTTACTTTCATGACTCATTCGCACACTGTCCGGCAATGGACTGTTTCTCGGCTTATATCTACACCAATAGGCAAGAGGGATATACAATTCATCTAAAAACAAATCTTCACAGAATATAGATGATGTTTTCTGCAGATTAATGTGCTCTTGACTTGTATTGATAATTCAGAGACATGGGCTGTGGTGCAATGTAACTTGAAGTACATGTATTATGTATGTATTATTAAGTGCTGCCGCCTATAAAGCAGGACTATATTAACTTTTGTAGGACATACCTTTTTATTGGATTCTAGTCCACTTTGTATTTTATGATTAGTTTAACGAAAACATTCAGCAGTCTGGATTTTTTCAAGAGCTTCGATATCTTGTGAAGCAGTGATTTCAAATCAATGTATAGTGTCCATTATGGAAGCAAACAAGAGACAGAAGTATTTGAAATTTATCAGACACCGAATTTATAGCATTGAAAATAATTACTTTGAAAATCATGTATCTGATTTTTTTTTGCTCCGAATTTACCTATGTGAAATAAAAATGTAAAAATTCAAGTTAAAAAAATGTGAATGTTCAAATTCAGATCCCAAAAATTCAAGTTAAAAAAATTCGAATGCACAATTTCGGTGTTTGAAATTCGACGTCCAAAATTGCGATGCAACATCATCCGGGCTACACGTCCATTATCATACAAAGCCCTCACATTATGTGCAAATGGAATGGTTTATATTTTTGTTTTACATTTAGCCTATACTTTTTTTCTTACAAAATCTTGAAGATAATGCACAAATAGACTATTGCATTCAGTTTAATGTTGATTGTTCATTTGAACTCTAATTACATACGTTACATTTTATGTTTCGCTAGTAATTTATGTATTTTGTTGACTGTACACGACTCTAAACAAAACAAAAATGTGTCCACTGCATTCTGGATGCATCTTGTAAGCTATTGAAGGCTATTTGTATGGCTCACAACAACTCCATGACCCAATAAAGGGCATTATAAGTGTCAGAGAAGAAAAGAGTGAGAAAGAAGTAGAGAGGAGTGGGAGTAGAGTCCTTGATCACGTATCTGGACTGAAAAGGCTGCTTCAACTGTGGGAAAATACATAAATGCTGTCTTATGAAACCTAGTTTTGTATAACATTTGTTTTGAGTAAAAATATAAATAAGAAGGCCGTATAGACGTAGGCGATTCAATACAAATTCACTAATGGTTAAAGGTGGGGTAAGTTTGAGAAACCGGCTCGAGATACACTTTTTGTTATATTCCATGGAATGCTCTTAACATCCCGATAGCAATGAATATCTTAAGTGCTTTGACAAAAAATCCATAAAGAAATGTAATCTGTGGAAGCCGTAGCGCTGTAAAAAGCACGACCAATCATTTTAGCCGGCCCGGCTAAAATAACTGGATGGCCTACCTGCCTGTCAGCCTTCCATCTGTGCACAAACTTATCTCGTGCCCTCATTGGTCTTGTGCGCGTTTGTGTGTGTTGGAGGAGGGGCTCTGTAAGGAAGTGGCAGATTTTTTCCGGCGGTGTATTTTCAACTTCTAGCGCACTCGAGCTGGTTTCTCCAAAATTACCTACCCCACCTTTAAAGTTTATATTCGTGTCACAAACTCTCAGCACAGCACTAAACTGAGCAACAGTTTTACTCTGGACTCAACATTTGTGTTGCAATGTTCAGCAACAAGTGGAAAAAAGTTCTTGTTTTGCAGCCAGCATTGATCTTTCCACATTTCTAACAGAATGCAAAATGTGGCTGTCAAGAGGAACTTTGATAGTGGGGAATCATTAAACCTGAAAAAACAACAGTTTGAGGCAAAGTGGATACACATGGGATGCATGAAACATCACAGGCTGCACAGATCATTTCTAAAGCAAAAATGACCCACTATACCTATTTAGAGCTTCCGAATTGAAAAAAATCGGCTTCTTTTGTTCATCTTAAGAACAAGCTAGAAATTAGATGCTATCATCTTTGGCTTTGTGTTTTATTTTATTTAATATTTTATTTTGCAGACCAATCAATTAAATAATTAATAATGACCTACAGTAGTGTTCATTTAATGACAATAATCTTCAGTCGTAGCATAATTTTAAATGTAAAGAATGTATGTAAATGCAAGTAAATGCATCTGCTTACCATCTGCTACAATTAAATGAATTATTTTGTATATGAATTATTCAAATGTATTGATATCTCTTGAGAATAAATGTGTTTATAAATGGACTTCTGTGCAAGTGCCAACGCGAATAATAGATCCAAATCACGGCTGTTGCCTGTTCAACGTGACGGATGATTAACATGCATGCTCCATCACACTTAAGCCAATAAGGAAAGCATTATTCTCAAATTGTATTTGCTTTAATCTTGTACGCTACAACTGCTAAAGCTAACATACAAGGAAGCAGTATTCAGCAGTCTATTGAGATTTAAAAACTATCCTTGCTAAAATAATAATTAGTTAATTTTAAGAGATTTTGGCTGAGAGGTTAAATAAATACAACATGATTATGGTCACAACTTTCAGGAGCATCGCCAACACAAAGACATGTTCTTGTCTACTTAGCACCAACACTAAAACAAAGAAGGAGTGTCAGGCGGTCGTAAACTGAAAGATACAAGATGTGGCTGAAAGCTGATAACAGGTTTTATATCATACTACTCAACACACCCTGGGTTGATTTCATGGCAGATTTATTAGCTGAAATTATTTAGTTTGGACTGTTGGAAATGAAAACATGTTTTGTCTTCTGCAGTTTCTTTCTGTGTCAAAGGATATCAGAACAAAGCTTTTTATCAGGAGTTACTGTAAAAAATTGCTTTGCGAAGAGGCTTAGCATGTTAGCCTGAGATCCAGCGCCAGCAGCATATTGTTATATGGCTGGAAACCACCCGTTGGTATTTTGTTTACAACCCGTCTATCAGAATACACATTGTTCCAGAAAGACCCGGCCTTACATCACTCTTAACTCCTGAACATCAGATTTAAATTTGCCAAAGCACTGTGTATGTGAAAAAGAGAACGCAGAGAGAGTTATTACAGTAATTGTGGGATTACACAGATTTTTCGGCTGTTGTTTTTCAGGACTTCTGTATCGGGTTGTGGCCTCACATGCTAATGTGTATTACAGCGCTGATCTGATCTGCCTGACAGATGATGGGGGCAACATTAAATCCTTGGTAAGTGCTGGAGCAGGACCAGGATCAGGAGGAGGAGGGTGGTGGGGGGGGGGGGGGGGGGGTGATCTGGCTAGCCGCATGGCAGGGTCATAGCATAGTGATGGCTATAGATGGGAGCTGAATGTGAGACCTCTTTCTTTCTATTTCATTTAATACATTTTTTTTTTAAAAAGCACTTATAAGCACTTACATACTAACATAGCATTTATACACTAACAAAGGACTGGCTTATCTAAAGCCAGTTGAGTAGCACTTGAAATGTTTTGGCTCTATGAAACCTGATGTACTTATATGATTCTGTTTTCTTCAAGTTTGTATCTTCTTGGTCGAATGCACTTATTGTAAGTCGCTTTGGATAAAAGCGTCAGCTAAATGAAATGTAATGTAATTTGTCCACGTACTGTAAAACGTACTTTGTTTTATAAGGTCAGGTTGACAGTTGAGATGTGGGATAAACAGTCGACATACAAGAGTAAAAAACACAGGACATTGTGACTTAATAAAGGCCGCACAAAATCAATAGTATAAGCGATAAAAGGGGCAGGGGTACTGAATTGTCCTGCTTGAAGGGAAATTCCAGTGATTTAAAACACAAATGAAGCCTTTTGAAGGGAGTGTACAAGATCTTGTTTTGATATAGAGCTGCAACAAATAGATCACAGATCAGAGGAGATATTAACTATCTCTACTTTGATCTTACAGCAACTTCTAAAGGCTGCAGTGATCTAGTTTCAGATTTCTATGACTTCTCTTAGTTCAGATGTGGGCCAAGGAGGTCATTGAGGCTCCATTTGAACAAAGTAATAGCTAAGACCATTTTAGAGCGATGTCAGGGAGGACACATCTGATACTATACTCTTGTCATCGGTACCTCAAACATATTTAAATCCAATTTAAAATGAGAGGACTAATAGATGACAGGTTACTCTGTATACTGAACGGTAGATCAAAAATGTGTTGAGTCCTCTTGGTAAACAGGAGGAAACAGGATAAACAGAAAGGCAACAGAAATGCCTCACATCATTTTGGATACACGTTCATTACTTAAGACTTTTAAATGACATGGAGGTAAAAGGCATTAAAGTCCATTTGGTTGACGTCTGTTGGCCTCTGTATCTCTATATATATCTATAAAGAGAACAGTGCAGAAGAGAAAATGTATTACAAAGAGAGTGACGCAGATTATCATCATCATGTCATCTCATCTAAAAGGAGAACAGACAGGAAACGGAGCCCTAAATGGTGTTTCAAAGGACAGTCAGGGTTCATACACTTTTTCACCAATGATTTTCAATGACTTCTCCATGACCTTTACCTAATTTTCAGGAAAATAAGGTCTGAAACATGTTGTGCCTATCTAAAACAAATCAAATAGTAGGCTTACTAGCTTCTACACGCTAAAGCAACTAAAATCTCTCACCAGCAAAATACCTCGACAGTTAAATGCCATTTTACGTTTCATTACTATACCATACAGTATTTATTATCATTATAGTATTACTATTTCGGCGATTAGATAAAATATAAATTATATTTGATGCAACTTTAGTTACATTTCCATGACCTTTCCAAAACTTTGGGAAAAATATTGTTTTCCACAACTTTTCCAGGGCCTGGGATTAGCATTTTGAATTTCCATGACTTTTCCAGGGTTTTAATGACCGTAAGAACCCTGGACAGTAAGCTTTCATAATGTTAACATAAGAGCCATGCCCCCCATCTTGTCCCTAATTAATGTCTAGATTAGTCTCTTCAAACTCAAGTGTAACCAGTCAGGTGCCTTCAACTCAAGTAGACTGCCTCTACTTCTGGTATTGTTGTATCGTCAATAATTCTAGGACTGACATTATTGAAATATAAGAATTGTGACCTTAGCGTGTGTTAATACCAGAGTTTTGGCTTCTACAGTACATCTTCCGCAGAGGGCCTGGGATCACAGAGAATACACTCCAAATCTGTGTTTCAGTCTCTCCATTAAAACTGTATCTCTTCCTGACCCTCCAGCGCTGGAAAGTTGTTCATGCCGTCGATACGCCAGGTCTCTGAGCTGTCTGGCTGGAACGCATGGCTTAATGATGGATTGGCGATGCAGCCAGCAGCGGCTTCTCAGAGCTTCACAGATACACAGACCAATTCCTCCTCGTGCACACAACAGCACATGGTCTACGAGGCTGGAGGATCAATATCCTGCTTTCATATAACCATTGTTTGTCCGACACATTTCCAATAACAAAGTGCTTCAACACATAATAGAATTGCTCTGGAATAACATACAGTATCTTACATTGACAAAGCCCGGCCAGGTTGACAGTTGCTAGTCCACCATTGGTTCGTGTCTGTAGGAAATCAGTTTCCCTTTCTTAACTTCTGTGCTTTCTATTGTGGTAAAAATACAGTTCATTTTAGCCATACTAGTGGCATGGCTTGATGGAAACGTCTGTTGGTCAGTCAGTCAACCACTTTGGACCAGACTAAGGACGGGACGATTTAGGATTTCATTGCAGAAAAACCTGTGATATTGTGATTGTGGTGAATATCCTCCCATGAGCTGCCTAAAAAGCTGTCTAATACTAGAGCAGTAAAAAAAAAAAGAGCCTGATTATCCTCTAGAAAAAGTAGATCGGATAGCAAACTGTAAGGGTCCCTTTCCTACCAGCCACTACCAAAGAGCGCCTTCATTATACTTACATGTGTTTCTTGATTAATTGTAATATAAAGTGATTCCAGCAGGTTTTAGAGCAGTTTAAAAAGAGTTTAAAGCATATTCGGCCATGATAATGCAATGTCCAGACTGAAAAAGCTCAACAACTACTGGAATTGCTCTCAGTCTTGTTTTACTATCCTAAATTCATTAGCTTCTGAAAGCTGACATTGGATTCCACAGAGACTGGACTGGCATCAACAGTTTAAATTCCCATTGTGGCCACAAAGGTGTCACAACGATAACTAAAGTATGGCACACACACTGAGTGCCTGTAGAGCTGCGGCCGTCATATTCACTAAAGGGAAAGCTAAACATCTCAGAGAAAGAGAGAGAGACCCATTTATTATGCAACAACGTGCTGAACAATCACGCAAAATGGTGACCATCCCATGAATAATAATTACCCTGTTTATGTAAAGACTTATTGTGTTGGAGCTCTGTCAATCTGACAGACGCGAGAACAAATCATATGTAGATTCAGGACGCTCCCACGTGCAACGAGATAACTCCCACACAGCAGCTTTGTGTTGAAGAGCAGGAGCATGTTGCAAAATGACAGACTGAACAGATCCAACTATGGCCCACATTTAAAAAAAAACGCCGACATGACAAAGAAGTTGTCCCTATATCAGACTAACTGTGAATTTAAAGCAGAAAAACTCTTGAGATTCAGCTCCTGATGCACACAGACGGCCTTGAACTGGAGTATTTTCTATGGATGGTTGTATACACATTCTCTCCATACCACCCAAGGTCTATCAACTAAACATTTCTCAGAACGACATAAATCCTCTAAATCACAGTAAATATTAGTCTAGATGGACACTAGAAATACCCCTTGAGCGTGCTTATCTACCGAGTGTGGATATAAAACATACCTGGTACACAAACACTTCTAATGTGCCTCATTCTTACACGCATCTGAAGTGGTTGATTTACCAGGAAGAATTATTCAGTCAATAGCAAATGTTCACTTTAAGAGCCTGTTTTCACACATTGAATTTCATTTATTTTATGAAGTTTTACAGTAAATTACTTTGAATAAATAAAGAACAATGTTTAAGACAAGATAAAGAATGTCAGTAACGTCACTCATTGCCATCGTTGGCCGCGCTGTTGAGTGTTTGTTGCCAGGCTGCTGACAAAGCCCAGAGAGCCTGAACGAAAACATGTAAAACGTGTGTGAGTGTGAGTGTGAGTGTGTGTGTGTGTGTGTGTGTGTGTGTGTGTGTGTGTGTGTGTGTGTGTGTGTGTGTGTGTGTGTGTGTCTTCTATATCTAGAGTGTAATCTGTGTGTGTCTGTTCACGGAGCGGTGTGAGAGATGGTGGTCTGGAAGGCGAAGGTGATGTGTTTTCGTGCGAGATCGAGGTAAGGGTCTGAGAAGGTGTGTGTGTCACCAGAGAAATGTCTCCACTGCATCAGCTCAGACATGCTGAGAGGCTTCTGCGGCGCCCCACCGCGGTCACCTTGACGACCGAGCTGGCAAGGCCTAGCAGAAACCTGCTCGTCTTCCTCTTCGACAGCTAAGGGAGAAGAAAACAGGGAGTTAAACGAGTTCTTAATCCATAAAATTATCATTTTAATCAGTTACTTAGCCCATGTTACAAATGTTGCTTCTCTAGCATGTCTCTACAATGAAGGATAAATCCCCAAAACTTGAGAGAAAAGTAAGATGAATAGAAGTAAATGGTTGTGGCATTTAGCAAAAGTAAAACTATATCCAACATCTTTAACTGTATAGTCCCATGTATCAATACTACCCAAACGCACCAATTTTTACAAAAGCCTTACTATATAAACACTTCCACATAAAATGCAACAAAATTGTGTTTGGGAAGTAGTAGTCGAGCATACCAATAGATTAATGAGACCTGGATAATATCGAAGTTGTTTGTAAATGTTTGGCTGTTGTCAAACATGGCCGCCATTTACTTAAATTCTTCCATTTCTTTCTCAGTTTTTATATTTGACGTTCGCAGTGAAGGTATGCATGTTTTCTTCACAAATTCAAGTTAAGTAGAGATGAGCAATATATTCAAATAATTATTTTGGGGGCTAACTGTATTTTTAAAGACTCAGTAAAGTCAAATGCGTGTCGCCCCGATGCCTACCGTGGGCCGAGCCGTCCATGCTGCAGCTGCAGTTCAGCAGGTCGTGTGTCAGACAGAGTGTGTCTGTCAGGCTAAACAGATCTCGCAGTTCACTGGTGGAGAAGCTGGTGTGCTCCGCCTTTTTGCCCAGGTCCACCACTGTCCCAGAGAGCCCCTGTTTGGCCACCTGTCTCTGGAATATACGCTCCTCAATAGTGCCTGAAAGGAAATAACACATACCCAGACATAAAGCTGGAGTCTGGATCATGATATGCTCAGCAGTCTGGCTGATTGTGTGCGCATGTGAGTTTTCTGACCTGCGGTGAGGAGACGATAAATGTGCACAGTCTTCTTCTGACCATCTCTCCACACCCGAGCCATGGCCTTGACACAGAAGAGAGGAAAAAGTTCAGGGAAGAAAACACACAAATGTTCACAGCACCATCTGGTGGATATGTATGTATATATAAGTGATGCGAGTCTGAGGGCCAGAGTGAAACAGGGTTCAATTGACAGTTTTCACACCATCCTAAACTCAAAAAAAGCTCTAAAACCACTATTTGGTTGACCCGATCCAGAGAGGTCAGGTGTGAAGGCCCCCAAAATATGTGCGTAAGACAGAGGAGACCAAAAACAAAGAAAGCAGTGTTAAAGACTTTTACCTTTCAAGTTAAATTCAAGGCTTTATTGTCATCGGCACATTAGCTACAGTGTAGATATGGCAATGAAAAACTTAGGTCACAGGCTCCTCCAACAGTGCAACATATATATAGGACATGGAACAAATACAACAGATAAAATAGTGCAAGAGAATGTTTGGAGATGTGCAAGTAAATACAAATAAAATAGAAATAGTGCAAGAAGAGTCTATATACAAGTAAATTCTAACCATGTCTCAGTGTGTGTCTTACCTGCATGTCATTGGCAGGGTTCCAGTCGATGTCATACAGCACCAGGTGGGAAGCCCCGATCAGATTAAGCCCCACCCCTCCTGCTTTGGAGCTCAGCAGAAACAGGAAGTTCAGAGAGTAAGGACTGTTAAACCCGTCGACCAGCCGCTGCCTCTGGCCGGTGGGGGTGTGTCCGTCCAGTCGGCAGAAGGTGTAGCTCATGTGAACACACAAGTCCTGCAGCATGTCAAGTGTCTTAGTATAGTTGGACACTACGACCACCCTGCAGGGGCACACACACTCTGTCAGTATATATGGACAAAAGTACACACTTACAAATGCAAACACCCACACACACACACCTGTCTGTAGGGTTGAGTTGTCTGATGACGCTCAGTAAGTCCGACAGCACCAGAAGTTTTCCAGAGTCAGCCGTGTTGAGTCCACCTGAAGAGTAGGATTCTGGGAAGAGCTCAGCCAGGCCGTCGTATAAAGTGTTCTCCACTGAACCACTCTCTTGTTTTTCCTGAGAAATATAACACAGTACTTACAGTTAAGACTGGGGGGAAACATCTCTTAACACTAAGACATAAATGCAAACTGCTTTGAACAGAGTTGGTGCTGTCCTATCAGATCAATATCTTAAGTGGCTGGATGAATATTTAATAAAAACAATTGTAATAATAATGAAAAGATAATTTATAAAGCCCAATTAATAACATAAACTGCAGCTCAAACAGCTTTACAAGATAATCAAAGTTAGAAACACAGGTACTAAAATCAACACAACATACAAAAACCATAAAACATGTATGAGAAATATAAAGAAGTTAACTAATTAAAACAAAGACGATATAAAAAGGCTAGATCATCGTGGAGCTTTTTCGAAAAACGATCAACTTGTCTCATTAGTGATGGGTGTTGTTTCCCTCCCCTTCCTAGCAGCAGAGAGCGTTACCTTCACGGTGGAGTGCAGCAGCCCGGGGTGGTTGCAGAGCTTCTTCAGGGCGGTGATGCAGGCCAGGTGAGTGTGAGTCTGCGTGGAGCCCTGGAGGCAGGCTCTGAAGACTCTGTGGCCGAGGAGCTGCTGGTACAGGTCCCGCTGCAGAGGGGAAGGCTCGCAGAACAACGTCCAGTCCAGACGAGGAGGCAGGTAGCAGTTGATGATCTCCTGCGTCCGTCTCAGGATGAACATCCCGGTCAGACGAGAGAGCTCCGCCGCTCGCTCTTCCCCTAAAACCCTCTCCTCCTGACGGCAGAGATGAAATTAAATCAGGTTTATTGCCAGTTTTCTTTATACACTCATTCAAATGTTTGGAATTGCATGCCACAAGCTTGATCAGGTGAAGTCTGCTGGCTGAGAGTTATATCCTTATTTTTATTAATGATGTTTCAGGCTTTTAAAGTATAAAAAATCCTCTTTAAAAATAAATGTGACTTTGCATGAAGCAATGTGTGCAGTTTTAAAATCGGCACATGTTCCTTAATCGGTGTTAAAGGTGGGGTAGGTAAGTTTGAGAAACCGGCTCGAGATACACTTTTTGTTATATTCCATGGAATGCTCTTAACATCCCGATAGCAATGAATATATTAAGTGCTTTGACCAAAAATCCATAAAAAATGTCATCTGTGGAAGCCGTAGTACTGTAAAAAGCACGACCAATCATTTTAGCCGGCCCGGCTAAAATAACTGGATGGCCTACCTGCCTGTCAGCCTTCCATCTGTGCACAAACTTATCTCGTGCCCTCATTGGTCATGTGCGCGTTCGTGTGTGTTGGAGGAGGGGCTCTGTAAGGAAGTGGCAGATTTTTTCCGGCTGTGTATTTTCAAATTTTAGCACACTCGAGCTGGTTTCTCCAAAATTACCTACCCCACCTTTAACAGGCTTTGGACTTAAAATGTACAGTTTATAAAAAGGTTTTTTAATATAACCACTGAGTTGAATGCATAAAAGCCAAAGAAAGAATTGGGTTCACAGCTCACACAACGTTTAGAGTGCAATTGTCCCGTTGCAGTTAAATAAAGATCGAGGGTCAATTACATTTTTCTGGGCTGGAAAACAAATAAAAAATCTGATTATTCTCCCCTGTTGTGACAGGGACATCGACTAAATGGAAGTAATGAAATGCTTCTTTTCTGGGGGGCACAAAACATAGATTTGGTCCCTAAATTAAACCGTTTTAGGCTCTGTAAGAATAGCTATTGTAGAGAGAAAGAAGAACACATGAATACAATAGTTGTTTCCCAAATTGGCAGTGTATGTCAAGTGACTATATCGAAATAAAAAAACAAAAAGGTCAGAGGTTGTATTACCTCAGCACAGCCGGGCTGTCTGGAGCGTAGAATGGGCTCCTCGTAAACCTTCCTATACCCAGTGGACGACCCGAGGATGCCCGGGTTAACAAACTCTATAATCGCATAAAACTCCTGCAGGTCGTTCTGAACCGGGGTGCCTGCAAAACACAAAGACACGTTTTGTTTGTGCATTGTTTGTCAGAGACAGTTTTCCTCCAGCTTCCTCTGTCAGGAGCTCTGTATCTCAGCGACGGTGAGTACCTGTCAGTATGACTCTGCGACTACAGCTCAGGCTGCTGATGGCTGAAGACGTCTTGATGCTGCTGTTCTTTAATCTGTGGCCTTCGTCACAAATCACAAGACCGAACTCCACTTTCTGTACCTGTAATCATGAGAAAGCGATACATTAATATAACGAAAGATAATAAAGGCTAATTTAATTGTAGAATGCACACTTGACCGACAAGGTGAACGTACCTGGTCCAGGCAGCGCAGCAGCATTTCATAGCTGATCACAAGAACGCTGTGCAGAGGAGATAACACAAACTTCTCGATCCTGTTGTCCTGTACGTATGTCAACAAAGGATGAATAATATTAATGACTTCATATATGCTAGATTAAGGAAAAAAGGTGATTTAGAAAAAAGGCCAACAGACCAGGAGAAGTCATAGATCACCGTAAATTCAATATCAATTAGACACAGAATTCAACAAGAGCACAGAGGTACCAAATACACAATAAACAATTTAAATGGCCGGTTTAAAAAATATATTATGCATCACTTTAAATAACTTTAGTTTTGATAGCTTTCACTGTTACTCATTATGTTGTTTTGTTACATGGCAGTTGCTGAAATCTCTTAAAACACACAACATGTAATTTCGGACAATAGAGGTCTCTCTCTTGTTCATCAAATAAATAATTCCCCCCCCCCCCCCTCTCCTCACCTGATCCACAGTGAAAACGTTGATCCGCTCTCGGCCCAGCCACTTGTTAAACTCCGCCCCCCAGTTGTGCACTAGGCTGCCAGGAGTGACCACGAGGACACGCTTAGCAACCGGTTTCCCCCCGTATGGGCCTTGTTTAAGCAGCGTCCAGGCCAGCGCCACGCTCTGGAGGGTCTTCCCCAGACCCATCTCGTCAGCCAGGATAGCCCCGTAGCGCCCCACAGCTCTACACAATGAAACACATTAATATCATCTGTTGATGAGACGAACTACAGAAGATAAGTGGTTCAAGAACGGCTCCATTACCTCAAGCCCATGACACACTCATAGAGGAAGAGCAGGCCGTCCCTCTGGTGGGGGCGCAGGTGGGTCGTCAGGTAAGGGTCAATAACAACGTCCACCACAGGAAGCCCCGCCTTGTTGTTAGACCACTGGTGGTTAGCGGAGGGACGAGGCATCACCAGAGCGCCTGAGAAAGATCCAGAGTTCTGAGTATGTTTCCACATAATGCACACAAGAGGCAATATAACAAGATGACTTCTTTATTGTTCACATGAACAATTTTAAATGAACTGTAAAGTTAAAGATATATTGACAATTGTACTAGTATTTCTATTTTATACATCTTTATTTTGATCTGTTTTAATTGTTAGTGTAATAAGCACCAGCAAATGTTTTGTTGATTGTGATGTGTGTACCTGCCCAGGGACTGCAGGTTTGCATGGTCCCTGTTCAATAAATATATGTAAACAAATAATGTAAAATGATCTTGTTTCCACAGTCCATAAACTGATTGTTCAACACGAGAACATATATTTTGAGAAACAAAATAATGCATGAATGAGTATAGTGCTATTGAGTATAAGTTTAGGTTTTAGTTGATACAATTAATCAAACCTAATGATATACTATTCCTCCATTGATCCCTATTAAGACTGTAAAACCCATGCACAAAGCGTGAGTTCAGCTTCTGAATAACTTACATACTGCTCTTATATTCTTTGGCCATCCAGGCCTTTTATTTCCCGGTAAAAACCATTACTGGCGTTCTTGGAAATCATGTTTACTAACAATCCTGACATATCATAAAGAAGTATTATCATTACTACACACCTGCAGCCAGCGGGTCATGGCGGGGTTTGCAGGTTTGTTCCTTCTCTGGGTTGGACCCTGGATGATCTGCTCTGCCTGACAGCAGTGGGGAGCAGAACGCTTTGGACCCCGAGCCACGAGAGGGAGGTGGAGCCGTCTTTGATACTGGCCCCTCTACCTGCACCTCTTGGAAACAACGTCCCCTGGCAAAGTCCTCAGCTGAGATGATCCCCATCACCTCCACCTCCTTCCCTCCGATCATCAGGGTCTCTCCATCAGAGAGGGAGGCCAGCGTAGACACCTTGTAGCCGCTACCTACACACAAACATGCACAGGCATACACAATGAACATATGACAGTGTATTGAAAAAAAAGAGTTTTAAATGTTCAGTAAATCTACTTAAAATTGTACATCTTCCTTTCATTGTCCCAAAGTGACCACAAAATGTATGTATGTATGTATGTATGTATGAAATTAACATTTAAAGTGACATATGTTAAAGATTTGCTTAAAAGGACCAGTGTGTAGAATGCAGTGAGACCTAGGGATGAAGCCAATTGAATAACGCTAAACTCACCCCTCCCTTTTCAAGCATGTCAGAGAACTACGGTGGCCTTCAGGTAACAAAAATGCAAAAGGACCTCTCTAGATCCAGTATTACATTGGTTGACAGAAGATCATATAGAGTGGCTTAAATGTGTGTTAATTGTTCAAAGAGATGCCATAGTTTAGGGAAAGCGTTAACTAATAAATGCCTGAATTTGTTATGCATTTGGTGTAGACTCAAGTTATGGCTCAGTTGTTGGGTGTCTTTTTGATCAAACAGTTTAATCATAATCCCATTGGGATCCAGGAATTGCACAAAACTAAGCAAAAAGACAAAAGGGGTTTTTGGGGATTGGCTTTTTTGATGCTTTATCTGAGAGGCGGCTTACATTCTCAGACTTTGAAATCCCTTATCAAAAAGGTGACAAAAGCACAATTCTTTGTTTCAGGTGATAAAGCCTTATGAAAAACAAAGTTATGTATAACATATTTCTTTGTATGCCAATTGATACCTATGAATCTTACGTACTGGTCATTCAACTGTCACAGGGAAAGAAAACTGCCACGCCCCTCTTTCTCCCACCGAACTTAATATGACAATAAGTAAAGACTAAATCTAAACTGGGGTGTCTCTGTCTCACCCTTTCCAATGTCCTTGCCCTCCATGTCTTTCAGTGTGGCGGTGCGTCCTCTTGTAATCAGGACTGCATCGCCCTCCCAGCGCTTGTGTTTCTTCTTACTGGCTTTACACCACATCACACTGAGGTACCGCACCCCATCCTGACTGCAGCCAGAGTCTGGGCCTGCCGCTCCAGAAACACCGACTGACCCTGAAGTCAACTGAGGGTCACCATTCAATCCTGCAACACAAAGACATATAATTGTGAAAACAAAATAAATATCCAATACACACTTTGCATAACTCACCAGCAGGGGTCACTGCTGCACCAGTCCACACATCATACTAGAGCTTCATATCGAACATGATAGACCACTTCATAAATTCACAAGCACGAAAACTTAAGTGCTACTCATGCCATGTTAGAAATAAAAGTGTAAGGACCCTTTGCCATCGTGTGATTTTGACAAAAGACATGTAAATAAAACAACCAAAGTAAGAGATCTTCCTAAGGGAGGTTGAAATCATGAGAGCGAATGCATGTTTGTAATAAACACCAAAATCAGGAGTATTTCTTTTCTTTTTTTATAAAAACAAGTACACATAAGCACAAAGTGTAAAAGAAACTGACAACATTCATATACCAACAAACATTACAATACAATCAATGTCACATACATTAAATAACGATAACATCGCAAATTTAAGTCCACATTTTTTGATCGCCTAACTCGCCATTAATTCAGCAACCAGAGAGAATTATGACTTGAACTCACTTCGATGTAACTACAGCAACTCACAGAACAAGATTTGTCATCAGTAGCATCTCGTGTTTAAGGCCTTCAGTTGAACTTGTGCTTCAGTGCTGGGTTTCTGAACACTTCTCAGTACTTTGTTTTTTTGTGCTTATATTTCCTTGTTAACATACAGAATACTGTATAAGCGCCGCTAGCTTGGATACCTTAAAGTGCTACAAGATACTGGTTTTTTTTCTTCATTTGATTACATCTGATTCGTTAGATCAAGTGGATTTTTTCTTTTTAAGATACTCCAGTTAGTAGTGAATCATTAATAATATGCTTACAGATGCATACATCATAGGGGGCAGATATAGGCAGGATAAGCACCATCGTGGTACATGCCATTTATTACTAATAATATTCCTTTCAAAAAGTTGATATCACTTCTTTTTTTTTGTGCCTATGTTGGCTCTCACAGTGTTTATAATATGGGCATTTACAAGTTGTGTTACTGCTTCTATAAAAAGTGTAAATGAAGATACATTTAAACAATGACAAGTATACACACAGACTGGTCAGGCTTATCCTGCGATATGCAAACAGGCTTTCAGTGTTTGTACGAGGCACTATGTTTCCAAAAGAAATTCAAGTTCTGAAACAGCCCTCCAAATAAAAACTGATGAGTGTGATAGCTCCTCAGCTTCTTCTCCGCACTTTAAGCTCCTCAGAGCCTCTACTTTTCAAACACTGATGTGTGTGTTCATGGTCACTATAGAGGAATTGGCAGTCCGTGTCTCAGTCGAGCAGCTCTTAGTTTCTCCACTTTGATCTTGGCTCTCAGAAGTTCCTCCTCCAGATCCTGTTTCCTCTTCAGCCCCTCCCTCTTCTCCTCCAGGTACAGGGCAACCTTCTTGTGATTGGCTACCACCAACTCGTGCTCCTCTTTGGCGAGGTGCAGAGAGCGAAACCTGTCGGGTTCGTGGTGAGGGTAGAGGTTGTTGGGAAAGAGGTCGCAACGTAACGGTATCGGCGATGTGGAGAGGGTGATGTTCACGGAGGAAGTGACGGGGGAGAGGGATGCTTCGTAATCGTGAACGCTGCCCAAGTCGTGCTCTGCCTCCGGCTCCTGGCCTCCATCCAGCCCTGGCTCCGAGTGTGTGGAGAGGGTGGGGAGGTCTGGCGGTGGTTTTACATCCTCATCAGGGTCCAGCTGGACCACCTCATGGGGGATACTTGGGACAGCTGCTGAGTAATCCTGGAGTCCAGCCAGAGAGGAGCTGCTGCCAGGGTGTTCCACAGGAGAGTTGTGCTTGCTGTATATTAATCTACAAATGGAATAAAGGATCAAATTAAGTCAGACGAGAGTGCTTAACCAGCATTTTTTAAGGATCTACTGTCAAATAAGACTATACAAGAGGAAATTGGCGATTTACCAAAGTAAAAATAACACATTTATGCTGGTAACAAACCAACAGTAAATAACATTTTTCATTTTTATGTCTATGGCTCATTTTTGGTGCAGCTACACAACGAGTAGTATGCAGAGGCTCAATTCTTACGATACAATAAAGGTGTTGCAGATGGCGTGGTGCCATTTTGTATTCTCTGTGGTTCCTACATGTGACGTGAGGCATCCTAAGACATCTGATGTACAATTTTAAGTGTACATTACTCTCTGTACTCATCCAGGCTCAGAAAACACAGTTCAGATGAATGTTTTTTCTAAGTTGAATGATAAATTGTTCTGTTTTTTGTATTACGAATTATCCTTTCTTTTTTTGCTATTAACCCTTGCCAAGTCTTAAATAAACTGAAATGAAACAACAGGGTTTTTTGTCTTCTGTGTGCTTTCCTGACACAATATCAGTTGTTCTGCCAAATGTGCTTCCTTTATGTAGCACTGGAAAATTGGAACACGTTTAAAGAATTATTTTGGGGTGGAATTTTGTATTTGTAATTGCCTTTTCCAAACAAATAAAAACACTACAATTGACCTTAAATTAAATTGGTAGATTAATCAAAGAAAATCGTTTTTTATGTGGATAAAAGAAAAAACTACTAATGAGTAGTTTTCTTCCAGTAAATAACAACAGGACATACTGTATTTTCCTGTTGTGCCTGACGATGTACACAGTGTGTTATCTGATTGGTTTCGGAGCTGTGAGTTCAGCCCCTCCCCTCCCTCCTCTTCTAACAGATGAGTCAGTGTCCTGACTTAAAACTGTCAATGTTCTTGCTAAACTTTCAGCTGACTGTCGAGTTATACCTTTAGGTCTGTATTAAATGAGTGTCTGTGCTCGTGGGTGCATATCACACTGTACCTGCGCAGTGCCTGGTCCTTCTCATGGATGGGCACGTGCTGAAACAGGTGAGGGATCATCTCCATGATTCTCCTAGTTGGCTCAGAGATGCTCGATCTGTACTCTGGCTGGGCGTGTCTCCGCTGCATCACTTCCTGCTTGGCTGACTCCTTCAACCTCTTGTAGAGGGTTCTGAGGCCCTGAGCGGTGCGATGGGGTCTGTCTCCTCCCAAAGCGTTGTATAGCTCGGCAACAGTTTCCCAGCACTTGTTTTTGTCCACGATGACTGCATGCTTGTTGGTGTGTTCCTCCAGGATGCGGATGTGAGGACGGACCAGCTTCAACAGGTCCAGCTTCTCAGAGAGGGTGAAGTTGGAGGAGCGAGCTTTACCCACCATACTGGACAAAAACACAGAGCTGGATGCCATCTTATAGCATAGCGGTCCCTCGTAAGCCAAGTCCAGCCTATGGCTTTCTGCGTTCAGCAGCCACTCTCAAAACTGACGCTCCTTACTCTTCCCACCTGTCTTTTTTGTCCCTGCTGCTGGGTTATCCTGGTCCACGGTGATAAAACCAACTCTGGTCTCATTCCCATATATCTCAAATTTACCTTCTATACTACTTCTAAATCAAACATATGCTATTTCTAAAATGTGCATGGATTTATACTCTACTCCTAGGTTCCCTCTCAGCCACGTTGCACAACAAAAACAGCCTGTGCTGCACACAATAAGAATCAGGCTTAACTAGGCCAGCCTCGTTTAGGCCCCCGCCTACCGCGGAGGGCTTTGGATGAATTCCTCCCAGCTTAGGCTGACGTAGTTAAGCCGCTTAAGCCCAGCCCGACCTACTTACAGCTCGGTCTCTCTAAAACCCAAACCAAGCACAGCACAGAGCACAGCACTGCCTCAACATTATAAAATAGGGACGGCAACAGAAGCTCTGTGTCCTGCACAAATGTGTAACACTGCCTTTAATTAGTGTATTATTACAGGTTATTAGGGGTCAGGGGGTCTATTTTCCCAAAGTGAGTGACGCTTTGATGTAGCGCTGGTTTAACTATGTGAAGGGGGAGGGGTTTGCGAGCGAGCTGCGCGTGCCCGCGGGAATATCATCGTTTATCAATTTTCAGTCGCCTACAGTGAAGGAAGGTTACAAAAATAACGATTCATATGATTAAAAAATGTGTTTAGGGAATGCGTATAGAAAGGATACTGAGGCGAGCACAGAGTGGTGTTTTGTGAGGAAAACAGCGGCACTAGTTGCTCGTGCAGGAAGAGGCGGCTCACTGATCCCGAGCACAGTCCTAATCTTCCCCGCGCTGCCGCTGCACTACCCCGCTAATTTACATAATGCTGGACCTGCTGTCACTCAACCCGCCCGGTTTAACATCCAGCCCTCGTGTGTGTTTGTGTTTGTGTTTGTGTGTGTGTGAGTGTGTGTGTGTGAGTGTGAGTGTGTGTGTGTGTTATTATTAGCCATAGAGGCAGGACAGTCGGGCACTGCGGAATAGGAGAGCGGTGTTACATGATGCGGCTTCTCACGGGTTTTACGTATAAACTTGTGAAAATCACTCAATGGACATTTAACTGGAGCACAACTTTGCCGGTTTATTATAGAGTAGTCAAATCAAGGAAAAGCATCGATGATGTGACGGTGGAGGTGATGTTTACAAATGCATCTAACTGTGTGTGATTAACCATGTGGAGAGAAGGGGGCAAGCGTTATTGGTTTGACAGTGGTTGTGCATCCAAAAAGTAACTGAATGAACAACAAATAAGTATTCTTCACATGCATTTTAAGATTCTGCAACCAAAGATAATAACTGTGCACTAATTAATTTAGTTAAAGTTATTCACAATACTTGGCATGAGTACCAGAGAGCATACATTCAAATTTGCATAATTTTTATTTTTTTTAATTATTTATTCTACTAATTCATCCAAAAAAGAAAAAAGTATAATTCATACACACAAAGATAAACAAAATTAGTAGAAGCGGGAGGGCTGAAGCATAGCTTATGGGAAGTAGCCCTCCCGAGAATCATCCTAATATAACATTGGCATTATTGCGTCAAAAAAGTATAGAAATTATGGAGTACAAAGAAATAAAGAAATAAAGAAAAACTAGGGAAAAAATAAATAAATGCATATATATATATATATATATATATATATATATATATATATATATATATGAAAACTAGATATAGGGTCATTTTCTGCACATGTCAATAGCAGTTGACTATCTTTTTTGAAAAGGAAAATACTATATATAAAAATATATATAAGGACATGTGGCAAATAAATAATAATAATATATGCATATAATAATATATGCATATAAACATTGTGGACACTTATTTTCAAGTGACTTTTTTTATGTTCACACATACACAAAATATACATAAGCACCATATGTTCAGGTGTATAAGTACACAAATGCACTCATATACACCAATACAAATATTACAAGGCAATTTCCAGGCCTGAAATAATAATTCAACCGCATAACGATGAAAATAAATAAGAAGGAACAAATAAATAAAAAGTAATGTAAACAATATTAAATAAATAAACAAACTGAGAAGTTATTATTTCTAAAAAAATTAATTGATTCTGGGAATACCCAATATTTGTTAGCTGGAGTAATCTGCAAATATACATTTTTTGAATTTAGTTTTGAATTGTTGATGACAAGTGATACTTGAAAGTCTGAAGTCCATTCCACGTTCTAACTCCGATTATGGATAAGCTGTTTGATTTGATGGTTGTTCTACAGGGCTTGCTACACAACCAGTTAGGATGCCTAGTTGGGTATTTCCTGACTGTGGTTTGGAACTGCTTTTGAATGTTATTAGGCATTTTGTTATGGAAAATGTTGTGCATAATCAGTATTGTTTTAAGCTTTACTCTGTCAACACATTTTAATAGATTGAGTTTTTTTAAATATGGGAGTTGTATGTTCATATTTACCAACACCACAGACTATTCGTAATACTTTTTTTTGGGATGTTATTATTTTTTGTAGATTTGTTGATTATGTGTTTCCCCATATTTCGGAGCAGTAGTAAAGGTAAGGGAGAAATAGACTGTTATAAAGAGTTCTGAGTATTTGTTCATCGAGAATGTTCTTAGTATGACACAAAATATCTATTGTTTTTGACAGTTTAGTTTGTACATAATTGATATGGTGCTTCCAGTTGAGTTTTTCGTCAACAAGCAGTCCTAAAAATGTACATGCACCAACTTTTTCTATCTCGGTATTTGTACTCTCAGACTTTGTATTGAATAACATGTAATTTGTTTTGGCCACATTAAGGGATAATTTATTAACTGCAAACCAGTTACATAGTATTTCTAATTCCGCATTCACAATTTTAACAAGATCGCCAAGATTATGATGGGAGCAGAGAATGGTGGTATCATCGGCAAATAAAATGAATTTTAACAGGTCCGAGGTGTTGATAATGTCATTAATATAAATCAGAAACAGTTTTGGACCTAAAATTGATCCTTGTGGGACTCCACATGTTATAGGAAGCTTGTTTGATTTTGCCTCGTCTATATCCACATATTGTAGCCTATTTATCAGATAACTCTTAACCCATTATTTTGCTTGACCCCTTATGCCATAATGTTCTAATTTGTGTAACAGTATAGTATGGTTCACAGTATGCAAAGCCCTTTTAAGGTCAATGAATATACCAGCTGTAATCATTTTTTTCTCAATGTTGTTGGTAATTTCTTCAACCAGTTCAATTACTTCTGAAGAAGTAGAGTGATTTTTCTGAAATCCATATTGGCTGGGGCGTAGTATATTAAATTTGCTGAGGAATGACTCCAGACGGTTGTTGAAGAGTTTTTCCAAGATTTTTGAAAATTGTGGCAGTAAAGAAATGGGTCTATAGTTATTAAGACTTAATTTATCACCAGATTTGAAAACCGGAATCACCTTCGCGATTTTCATTTGATTGGGGAAAATACCTTGTTGGAACGATTTATTGCATATATTTACTAGGGTGGCTACAACGGTTGGTGCAACTTGTTTAACAATATTCATACTTAGTCCTAAATAATATTTGGACTGTTTACTGTGTTGAGTATTAACAATATCAAGCAGTTCTTTATCTGTTATTGGGTTCGAGAACATACTACTACGATTTGATATTTTTTGTATCAGTTCATACACATGTAGACCATGTTCAAAGCTAATTGTCATATCTCCCAATATGTTAATATGTAGTTCAGTGATATGTAGGTTTCCAGACAGCCTTTTCATTTTTGTATTGCAGATGATGTCAGATAACATATTATGTAATAGTGAAATAGGTACAACAAGAAGCATTTAATGAAATATGTGTTCCCCTCACTCTCACAGTACTTTACACAACCATACCTATAACAAAAGCAGCAGGGACAGCACCTGTTCCAACGTGGATTTGTTGCACAATCTGCACATGACTACTGTTGCCCGTAATATCCCAGCCACAAGTCACTGTGTCTTACCTTCGGGTCCGTTGTCTTCGGAGTACCCTTCTGAAACAGTGGTAGGATGTTTTGGCTCATTTTCCTTACTTTCTGCCACACTGAGAACACGAGCCAGGGCCCTTGACAAGGTTGGAGCAGGATGGGCAGCTTTGGGCTGGGCATCAACCTCTGTTTTACCCAAAGCTGGTGCTGTTAGACTTCTCTGGACCTGCAGAATGAGAAGGCAAATTAAAATTAAACAACAACACTGGATGATAAATGATGATTAAGGGAATCAAACGAATACTGAAATATTATACTGTAGGTTAAATGTTGTGAAAATGTTACCTTTTCCAGTGCATTGCCTAAACCAAGTTTAGGGCTAAGGGGCTTGAATTCAGCTGTGAGAAAGGAAGGAGATGCTCCAGGGGAAACAAACCGAGGCTTTTTCACAGCGTTGCCTGAGAGCTGGCTGGGAGCTCCTGAGCGTCGCATGATGCTTCTGGCAACTAACAATCGTTTATATCCTAAAGACAGAAATGTATTATTATTAATACAGTAATTGATACCGGCAACTCATTAGGTTCTAGTCGGCACTACACCCAAGGACCTATCGAAGCTCTGACAAAATTACAAATATGTTTTTGTTCAACTAAATAACAAAGTTTATTTTTCTATTAAACTGTTGGTTGCCTCGTCCTCAACAGGAAGAAGGTAAACTATTTATGTATACATTCAGACCAAGACAAAGGGAAATACAAATCTCATAATACTTCATGATGATCAAATTCATTAAAGCTTTAAGACACAATTAAAAAAATATTCTAGTTGTACCATCACAATTACAGCTCAACCCAGTGATATGTTGTTCTCAAAAATCCCGTGTCAGGTTCTTAGTTTTACTGATTTTAAGAAACAAAATCTACATTATAATGTTGGTGTCACTTGACTCTACATCAGTCTAATAGTTATTATGTTAACACTGTGTCTTCTACTTGTCTGAATAGACATCATGTAATGACTTAATGCCATTCACTCCCAATATTTTTCTATATTAATCTGGTTGACAATAGTATAACCCTAAGCTTTCTATCATTTTCAACCTCTCTGAAAGGCTTGGACATGATACACCTGGTTAATTTAAAATGACTAAAGGATCAAGCTCTACCTGCATAAACCCTCTGCATCACAGTGAGTGACATGTTAGCAAGCTAGTTTCCCAGCTAGCTAACAACAATCGCTAACACTTGTGACAATATTTAAACTCGGCTTTATAATGTCATGTTTGATAATGGGTGACAACGTGTCGTACATACCCGGTCGGACTAAACGTCTAATGAAAACATTTAAGATGATAGAATAGCAGCGTTTTCCAATAAAAAACAATCGTCCTGTCTTTCTTTCTAAAACTCTCGATTCTGTTCGGGTTCTCCCGCTGAATTATTTGAAGATCGTGATTGGTTGAACCACGGCAGTGGGCGTGGTCATATTGAGTTGGGTGCGCTTGATTTTATTATCGCAGTCATTTTCTTTTCACGGTAACATTGAATTTCCCCGTTCTGTCATTCCCTGGGTTAAAAATCGAGCACACCCATTACCACCCTGTGCTGACCTCACGTCCCCATCACGTCCCCCCTTTAAAAACATCAGAATCAATCTTGAGATGATTACGTTTGTTAGGTTTTGCATATCGTTATTATTATGATACTTCCAATAAGGGTAAAGTCAGGAGCACGAGTCCGGGTACCTTTGTATCAATTGTTTTTCTTTCTTAAACCAGTAAATTGCTTTTTTGTCTTAGATTTTTCAATATTAAATGGCCAAATTATTTTTGTTCGAGGGGCAGGGCGGAACTCTCTGAAGTAATTTCATAACAAAAGCCCTCTTGTGGTAAAAGACACTTAGTACACTATTCTTAACAATATAGGCTCCAAAAGGCATTTAAGCCGGTCTCAACGGCCTATGTCCAACGATATCTTAAAACCTTTACCTATCAGCTACTGTCGTTTACCAGACGAGGGCTTTTGTTTTGAAATGACTTCCGAGAGTTCCGCCCCGCCCCTCACCAAAGATCCTTTGCTCATAAAGTCATACATCTATGAATTAAGCAAGGTAAAATAGGTATAAAGCATAAACAAATAAACATTGCAGTCGCTTTTGAAAAAAAGTGTTTTAAAAAGGGGAAACTGTTAATTTTACTTATATTTAAACCAATAAAAGTGATATAACACTTACTGGTGCCTTTCCTTTGTTTTAAACAAAGAGTAAGAAACACATTTTTTTGTGGTTTAAAAAAAATAAACTTGTAATGCACATCTCATTCCCAAGAGGGAAGACAAAGTATGACATTACTTCATTGGATATGTCAATGGACACATTTATTTAACTTGTAATTGAATATGATTTACATTATGGGAGGGCCCATTTTCCTTTCTTTTTGTTAAGGATCTGATTATTTCTTCCACCAGTAAGTCTGTCAGAGCTTTAGGTTCATAATATATGGAGTGCTTTTTGCTTTTTGTGGTCTGACTATGTGTCATCTGACGTTGTGTAGTCTGTAATCCAATCAGAGGGAGAGAGAGAGAGTGTAATCCATGTTAATCCCACATCCAGAGAGCGAGAGAGTAATGTAGAGTAGTGTGAGTCATTAAGACAGACAGAAAACAGTGGAAGGACAGCAGTAATCTCTGAAGACACCACAATCTTGTATTGTATGTATTGGTGAGACAATGATGAAAAACACACTTCTGCAGAATGTGTCTGTTTTTTGGGTGTCTGTTCTCCTGTAATTCTGCCTGAGTCTCTGATCTGATCTCGTCTGACAGCTGTCTGCCTGTGTCCTGAATGCTGGTTGTCAGGGATACCTCTCCATGGAGACACACTCCCAAAGGTGGAGGGGAGGGCTTTAAGGGAAAGAAGACCCTCACCTTGATGGAGCCACAAGTCGAAAAGAGAGAATGAAGACAAATAGATTGTTGTAGTTGTGCAGAGATAAGAGGGAAGATCTCTTGAGGTGGAACAAGTGGATTCAAATCAACCAAACGAAAGAAGAAGAACGAGTTTGATGAAGTTATTTTGTCAGGTAGGAACTTTATTGTTATTATTTTAGGTTGTTATATATATTATGGATGGTTAAGGGAGACATTACAGGTGACAAAGGTAAACAAAAAACTACATCTAATAGATATCACCATGACACTTCCCCAGTAGATTGCATAAATTAAGTATGTATACAAGTATACATATGCAAATAAGGCACTACATAGGTACTAACCTGCAAACATTTATTGAACCAGAAGTAGAAAATAAAACCAGGATCCAAATTCTTGTTTTCATTTTGTTTACATACGTACAACGTTTTTGTACAACGTTTATTTAACAGAGGAAATTCTGGTTAAGAGTAAAATAAATTAACTAATTCTGAGAAAATTCCCTTTAAAGATAATTATTTTAAAATGTCATAATGTCATTAAGCAAGACATGACAAGTTAATATGGTTAAACTTCCCCAGTTGATTACTTTAAGTGAAATATAGTGTTTTGTTTAAATATGCAAATGAGGCATGCTTTAAAGCTAACTTTGAGTGAATTTAGGAAAATCTACAGACAAAGTGACGTAAAATAAACACCTAAATGTTGATTTTGGAGGTTTTCTTATTCCACTTATCTAAATGTAGACATGTATTGGAAGCCAGCCACATACCCCAAACCCAAACCATTAAAAAAAAAACTCTGTTTACCAAAGCATGAAAGATAGATGTGTTTGCCTGCAGTGTCTTGCCTTCAAACAAAGGAGAAACAGATGAGAGATTTGTGTTCTTCCCTTAACCTTTGCCATTTCTGTATAATCGGTCTGTGTGGTTGTAGGATGGGCTATGATCTGGAGAGGTTTGTAGGCTATGTGAATGAGGGTCTCCTGTGCTGTGTGTGTCGAGACGTGTTGGAGCGCCCCCTGCAGGCGCCCTGTGAACACGCCTACTGCAGCGCCTGCATCAGCAGCTGGCTGCTCCATCACCACTCCTGCCCCGAGGACAGGATGCCCCTGGATGTGGGCAGTCTCAAACCACTGTACAGGTCTGTCTCTGTAAATGTGTGACATTTATTAACTCTGTATTGTAATGCTCATTCTTATAGGCTCAGTTTACCCCAAAATACAAACAACTCATATGTTTCCTCTCCCCTTTAGTTCTATTTATCAATCTAAATGGTTGTGGTTATGACATGCCGATTGTTGGAGATATGAACCCAAAGATGTCTGCTTTCTTTCAAATGTAATGGAACTACATGGCACTCAGCTTGTGGAGCTCAAAATGCCAAACATGTACATTTAAAAAGTCTCTGTCCAGAAATCATGACACAGTTACTGAAGATAATCCACTTTTTTGTGAGCATTTTCATTTAGGAACTATTTGCACGAGTCCTAGTTCTACTACAAAGCATAAGGAAGCATGCTTCTGCTCATGGACGAGACACTCATTTAATCAAGTGTCACTTGACAATATTTAAAAAACGTATATGTTTACACATAATATATACAGAGCCTCATAATATTTGTTAAAAGGATAAAAAAAACAATTTCTGTGCTCATACCAAAACAATATAGATTACTCAACTACAGGTAGGTGAAATATATAGGCGGTTTCTGATTTTGGGGTGAACTGTCCCTGCAGGTTTCACAAGTCCTTCTTACTATTGAGTGGTTGACACATGTACTGATCTCTGTGCTCACCTTTATTTCTCTTTATTTTCTCTGCAGGTACATGCGTAATGACCTGAACCGCCTGCAGCTCCGCTGTCTGAATGCAGCTCAGGGCTGTGAGGTGGTCTGCTCCCTGGAGAGCCTGCACACACACGAGGATGAGTGCGAGTTCGCCTACATTTCCTGCTCAAACACAGGTATGGTACCTCACACTGAGCTCATGTGTTATTTGTTGTGTTTATCGGCAGTGTTTGTATCTTCTTGAATGGTTATCCATGTGTGGATGTGAGGGATATAAAGGTAATGTGACACCTGTGAGTGGGAGCAACAGGTGGCTCTTTTGTTGTCATGGCTACCTCCCAAACTCGTGCACCTATGGGACTCCCACAGACCTCACACAAAGTGCATTCAGGGTCAACTTTCCATCACTCTTTAATGAGCAATTTAAAAGTGTGTATGTATATACAAGCATATGCTCTTGTGCTCACTTTGTGTCTGTGACCTGTCGTTGGCAGGTGGAGAGTACATATGTTACCGCTGTGGTAGGTACAGTTACAGTGTGTGTGCATGCAGTGTGGCTTTTTGCAGTGTTCAGTACTACAAGCACTTGAAGCAAAAGAACATTTTACCTGATATTTCTCTTGCTGTCTGTGACTGCTGTGATCTTTAAGAAGTATCAAATTTGGTCTAAAATGAGACTAAAGTGCAGCGAAGAGTGAAGGAAGTTGGGTTGGTCAATATGTTAGCGGTGGAAAACTGTTTCACATATTCTCCTTATACCACATTCTTTTTTCCTTTTTACACTCTGCTTTAGTAGAAATGACATGTGACACGTATTGATTTTTATTTTATAAACACATATAATTAAATATATTTAAAGAAATATTGTGCATTAGAGGTTAGAATCCAAAAGTGGCTTATCAAGATATTTGCAGTATTCAATATATCTTGGCATAATTAAATAAATAGGATACAAAATATATATATATATTGAAAGACAGTGTGTTGCTAATCAACATCCTTTTTAAAATTGGTAAATCTACTTCTTCAGAGGAAAAAACATGCTTCATGTGGGGCCTATCCATCTGTGCTCCCTGCAGGTTGTCCTGTGCAGGTGGAGAGGCGGGGTCTGGAGGCTCACCTGTCAGAGTGTAACTTCCGCAGCAGGGAGTGTCTCAACGGCTGCGGACACACACTGCTCCCCATCGACCAATCACAGCACAACTGTGTAGCAGAGCTGCGCACAGAGGTGGAGCTGCTCAGGTGTGTGGTTGTGAAAATGGCTTCACTGTCTCTTAATCCTTAACTCAGAAGTAATTGCTGCAGTTTAGTTTTTTAGTAATTAATGTCCTACTGAATGCTTATGGCAGGGCAGAGATGCTGTGCAAGGTGGAGGAGGTGAGGCGAGAGATGGAGTCTCGGTTGGACTCGCAGAGGAGACACATGGTGCAGAAAGAGTCGCAGCTGAAGAACGACGTGGAGGAGCTCAAGGTGACCAGTCTCATGTTTTTAACTCTGTATTTCAAGGTAACAACAGCAAGGCTGAAGTAAAGATTCAAGGGACTGTCATTTAATCAAGTTCCCAGTGAGAGCTTTAACAGCACATTTAAAAATGGTTTATTAATTTGAACATTAACAGTACCTTTGAATATTCCACAAAATATTTTTTACATTCATTTAGTATTTGTTCTTAAACATACTTTCACATACGATGATCTTAATCAGCAGTCTTCTTGGAAATGTTGATGTTTTTAGTTTAATTTCAGTTACACTTTAGTTGCAATTCTGTATTAAGTACAATGTTTAAAATAATTATTTATGTTATATTTATGAGGGAGAAAGAACTATAGATGGTTTTAAAGTTGAGATTCAATAGGAAAATTATTCTTAAATAAATGCTGTTAAGGAAATGAATAATTTAGTACTTTAAAGTGACAATTTTCCAGGGAGTTTATTTTTTAATGTTGGTCTTCAATTATTACTCTTTCAATACATATTTCTCAAGTAGAACTACTTTTAAGACCTAAATGTTTTATCCACCTCTGTCAATAACATGCATGCTCAGTGATCTTCTCATGTCCTCTCCTCTCAGGACCAGCTGTCCCGTGTGATGTGTGACATGCGAGCGCTGCTAGGAGCAGAGCGTCTGAGGAGGCAGGAGCTGGCTGAGGCCGAGCTGGAGAAGAGGGAGCTGCTGGAGCTGCTCAGAGACCTGCAGCCAATCAGGAGCCAGCAACCTGTGGACCATCAGACCCCTGGGTGGGAGCTCCACACTGAGCCAATGAGACCCCAGCAGAGGGAGGCTTCTCTACATGCCTCCAGTCCGTCTCTACATTCAGCCCAGAGCCCCATAACAGGGGCCCCCCCCTCCCCTCTGCTGGGCGAGGGGACGCGTAAGGGCGGGACCAGGAGCCTGACTCTGGACTGCATCAAGAGGAAGAACCGGGAGGTGACGGTCATCTGAGGGGAGACTGGACTGCTGGGGAGTTATCCCTTCCAGAAAAGATTAAATGCATATTTTTCTGTTTAGTAATGAAATAGTGTTTGCACAGTATGTTGGTGCTCATCACTTATCATTTGGTAAAGAAAATATAGATGATCTGCTGTGGAATGAACCATGTTGTGGTTGAAAGGTTAATACATGTTGTAGACTAACCACTGATATGATCTGCTGACAGAAAATGTGGCCCTGAATTTTGTATCCCTCAGGTTTTTAAATTAAAAAAAGTGTGTTAAAGGCAATTTCTTTGAATTCTAAATTATTCATGTTTTCCTCATTAGTGATCGGTCTGATTACATTGGCTTAAGAACGTATGGTTCTGAGTGTCCTGTAAGAACTGGAGGTCCTGGTTTGGCAGTTTGCAAAGGCATGTTTTTTGTGTTCAACTTGGGTTGTATATTATGCATCTTACTGTCACACAAATGTGTACTTTGTCCGCACTTTAAACTTATTTAATACGCCAACGTTTATCTTAATATTTTCTAAATGGCTGCCCTGGATGCAATGCAGTCTTTTCACGCTCTCATTTCCCATTGTTGTCATGCACCTTGGAGAACCTTGAATGAGGTGTAATTCTGCATTTATATTAAAGCACGATAAGGCTAATAAGTGCAATGATAAAAGCGTGTTAACTTTAAACAGTTAGCCGTAAAATCATTATTTCATTTGGTGTAAAAAAAACAAGGCTCAGTTGCTATGACCTTTATTCTCCAAATACAACTCATGATAACAAAACATAAAACATCAACACAAACTCGGTACGTCATTGTGACAACATCATCCCACCACGTTTCCATGGAGACAGTATATATAATATCCTGATTGGTCCATATGTTGCCATGAAAGGCTGCAGTCATTGCCCAGGTGGATTTACCTGGTGAAGGAACGCACATGTCTTCCCCTCCCACCTCCGCTACCTCCCCCTCCACTGAATTTACTCCCCTGAGAACCTCTTCCTCCTCCTCCCTCCTCCGCCTCCCCCACCGCCTCCTCCAGCACTGCCGCCTCCCCCTCCTCCTCCTCCTCCCCCTCCTCCTCCTCCACCTCCTCCTCCGCTCAGCCACGACAGCCCGGCGCCCCCCCTCCCCCGCTGGGCTCGGTCCCGTGGAGCCAGCCGATACGCACCTGGAGACAAAAACACTGCATTATTAGTTCAGTGTTTAAAGATCCAAAGTGCAAATCAAGTGTGTGTGTGTGTATTGGTTTGGGGGTTTAGGTTTCTTACTTGCTGGGGGTTGTCTGGAGGGCATGGGCCCCCGTGTGAAGTTGCTCTGCCCCCCGCGGGGTTCACTGTAGGTTCCTCTGTGGGTGACTCCTGGAATTTGGCCGCTCCACGATGAACCACGGCCCCCTTCTCTGCGAGTGTAGTTACCTACAGAACCAAAATAGAAGATTTAGCTCCCTCTAGTGGCCAATCAGTAGATCTTTCCTGCAGTATGCTCCAACAAGGAAGAAATGTAATGAACTTTACGGGAAGGAATACAAATAATATGACCTACACAATAGGGATACGACTACTTTACGTATTTGTATTATTACTCATAGTATTCTGTGACAATTATTCTATTAATTGATAAATGTTTAAGCGGGCAATTGGTCCAAAATGGCAATCCAAACATCTCGAAGCCGAATGCGACGTCAAATGTCATGTTTTTCTTTTACCAAAAGTCCCATATTTAGTTCACAATGATATAGGACAAAGAAAATAAGGAAACCTTCTCATTTAAGAAGCTGGAACAAAACCACCATGTGTTGTGTGATCGCACGAGTTATAATATCAACAACTAAGAAATCTTTCTATAACCAGCGAGTGTCTGTGTGTACGTACCGGACAGCAGAACCCCTTTGGGCTGTGGTGGAGTGAAGAAGCGAGTCTGGCTGTGGAAGGTGCCCCTGCCTCTGTTGCCAGTGAACAGTCCTCTGGTGGGGGGTTTTGGGGAGCTCTTGGGGGGCCGTTTAGGAGGCAAAAGTCCAAGAGGAGTCCCAGTGTCTTTAAACTCCGCCGCCACAAAGTCATCGACGTGCATACTGGGAGGACGGGAGGTGTTCTGTTTGCGCTGGCGGAAGATATCGTGTGGGCGGTTGAGATTCTGTCCGAACCCTCCTCGACCTCCACGGCCGCGAGGAGCTGCCATGATGTGCGCTCGCTTTGCCGGCTCGATGTAGTCCGACTTACCGCTGAAGAGACAAACACAATAAATAAAGACGTGAGTTTTTTGCACAATATACGGAACACATATAGAAAGAAATAGACCAAAACACTGGAGCTATACCTTGTAATAAACGTCTCATGCTTGTGTTTGCCAAGTCGGAAGCCTTTGGGAGCCTTAGAGTGACCCGGGGAGGAGGGCTCCGACAGGAAGGAGCGCTCCAGCTCGGCCTTCAGGTCCAGTTCTGGACAACACTCCTGAGCCAGACCCACCAGATCCACCTTCACCTGCAACACAGACACAGCGGCAATTATAGACAGACCAACACAGTGCTTCATAACCTTGCAGCATCAGCATCATGTGTAATTCAGTTTTTATTTTTACGTTTCCAAGATTCATGTGTGTAAGTGAAGATCCAAAAAAAAGGAAGCATGAAAGCATAATTAAAAAGAACTTGGCAGTGAAGAAAGGAAAGAAAGGAACTTTACAAAAACACTTGAAAAACCACTGCATGGAGATTAGCACATTTTACAATAACAAATCTGTATATGAGCTGCCACAATATGACTAATCGATGAGTCAACAGAAAAACAATTACTTTACATTTTAATAATCAATTAATCCTTATAGTAAATTTTAGTAAAATAATCTAATTAATGAGATTTCATGTGTTTCTCTCTTTTATGTCATATTAAACTCAATATCTTGGAATTTTGGAGAGAAAACATTTAAAGGCATTACCTTGGATTTTGGGATATACATGTCTCTATATTTACTGACATTTTATATTAATTAGATTTTACATTCATTGGCAGATCAATCAATAATGCAAACAATAGTGAGTTGCAGTGGGATTTACATTTTTGCCATAATGTATTGAAAGTGCATACACACTTACCAAATCAAGGTCTGCTTCGATGTCGTCAGTCTGGAACGGAGAGAACCAGAGGGTCTTCAGCTGCTCATCCAGAGCTTCGGACAGAATGAACACTGTCCTACGGAAAACAAAGAGACAGAGACAGGCAGGCATATTTATTATCACATCCATACTGTAATAAGTGCAGGTGTAGTTTCAAAGAAGGGTGTATTGCATTTAAGACAGGTTTGTTTAAAAGTGACATTTCCCTGGCTGGTAGGGTAAGTGCCTCCCTGTGACCGATGACTGCATTTGGAAAAAGGGAGAGAAAAATGATAGAGAGAAAAAAGATGTCATTTTGTACCTGTGATTAAACTGAGCCCCGAGGGTCTCGGGTGCTGGCAGAGTGGGCTCAGTGTCGACGGCAGGTGGAGAGTCAGTGGCCGTCTCCAGCGTCTGCCTCAGAACGACCACAGTCTCCAACATGGTCTCCAGGGAATCGTCCTCCTTACATAGTTTCTACAGACATGAGTTACAGAGTTAGTTAACTGCCATCATCACTTACTTTGCAAAAAGCGTTACACTTGTGTTTGATTCGTACCGTAATCCTTTTCTCTAAAGTAGGGAGTGGGTGGGACTCGGCCCCCTCCCACTGCAGCAGAGCTTTCATCTCGGAGCCCGACAGCAGCCGCTGAGGAGTGAAGGCTGACTCCTCCCCCGTCCCGTGTGTCTCGTCCACACACTGCAGGACAACACAGACAGATACAATAATAAAATACAACGATCACATATTATACTCTACAAGACATATTAAGTCTTGCACGGTTAATTATTAGTACACACCTCCAAAATGCTTAAAAAAAAACTAACATAAAGCACGGTTTGATTTTTAATTCTTAAGGAATTCCAAATATATTTTATAATTTCTACAGGTGGACATGTCTTGGTACAATGTCCTGTCTTGTTTTTTGACTGCCATTAAAACATTATTCAGGTTACTGACCATTGTTTCTGTGTGGAGGATCTGTCTGAGGAAGTCGAGCAGAGCTGAGAGCAGATCTGCCGAGTCCTTGCTGAAGGCTAACACCAATCTCTTCAACAGCGAGCAAAGACCAGCGCCATGTTTCTTCAGAGCTCTGAAACAAAGATAAAGAGAAATAAAGTTATCTACCAGAGACAGTGTTGGTGATGGCAAGAAACAAGGAGGGGACTGTCATTTACACTTTGAAGTGGTAGAGTCCGTAGTCGTGCTCGTTGAGGAATGTCAGAGTCCTGATACAGGTGAGGAGGAGTGGGACGCTGCTCTCTGCGTTCCCCAGAACCTCCAACAAGCCGTTGCACACCGATGAGATCATCTCTCGCCCTGGAAGGGAGTTGGCCAGCTGCTCAGCCTCCGACATGCAGCTTTCACCAGGAGGAGACACCACCAGAGAAATGTCCTGGTGAAGGGAATTCAGAATTTTAGGTTTGTCCTTTTCTCTGTCAAGACTTTATCACATTATGTTATAACCAAGCACTCGAAAGGCCTCTGTCTTGTAACTATAGATGCAATGGGAAATAATATTGATTTATGGGATGCCTTTACACCACAACAATCAGTGTTCATTTATAATTTGATTATTTTAACTTTAATTGTATGTTTGATCATTATTAGTTAACTACTAGCCTCTGTCCTCTTTGTGTGTGGTGTGAGGCAACAGACAAATATGACGTTGGGATTTGTTTCATTTCTACATTTTAAAAGATTGTTGGTTTACATGAGTGACTGTGTAGAAGAAAATCCAAGCATTTTACACATGGCATCTTCAAATATAACCATATTCCTAACATTGAAAACATAACAGTTTAAGGTGTGTGAGAGCCCGGCACTCTGCTTACCTGGTCACACAGTGACTGTAATATTGTCCCCACTAGTTCGCTGCATTGCTGCTTGGGTAAGGAGCGGTCCGCTGGAGGAACCAGCAGAGCCAGCATGGGGGGGAACAGATCGGCCAGTTGCTCGTCTCCGGACACAGAGCCGGACAGCAGGTGCAGCGCTGCGCTCTTACACGCTTTCTGTGACACCAGGGCGTCCATCAGAGAGAGCAGCCGCAGGACTTGGCCCCAGCACACTATCTTCCCCTCAGCACTGCAGTGAGCACATTGCATACAATTAAAATACAATTCTCATTTTAAACTCACACAAATGAAATTCACTAAGAATGGACGCAGCAGCTTACAGCGGCAAGAATTGCAGAAAAAACAAAAAACAGCTATCTGTTCCGTTTCAAGGTCAAATTCACAAAAGATATTGCACTAATGCGATTGCAGAACTAACCCTTTCATAAAGTTGCTTTTGGGTCAATAACACCACAGAAAAACACTGCTTAATAACTGTTTTTGCTATGAAATGACACAGAAAGGAGCCAAATGTATGCATGTTGCCTAATTTAAACGTATAAAGAGCACAGGAGTACTGAGATTATATCTGATTGCGAGTGCAGTAGGTGTGCACTTCAGCCTTTCAAAATGACAGGTTGTCTTATGCAGGTTTAGTGGCCTGTAAAGCTGCATAGTTATTTCCTAAATTCGCCCCTTGAGTGTGTGTTTTCACTTACGGCTGCAGCTCCTCCAGCAGCAGCTCCAGCAGGCTCTTCATGATGAGTGTTGCCGTGGGTGAAGAGAGGTCAGCCAGCTGAACACACATCCTCCTCAGCATGGCCAGGAGGGGGGGGCAGCTGGTGGCGCACGCACACCTCAGAGCCTCAGAGAACACTTTCCACTGCGCCCGTATGTGCATGCTCCACAGCTTCCTCGTGTTCAAGGCTACCGCTACATCTTGGACTGATATCACCTGTGGAACCAAAAGACTATTCATGTTTGCGTGTAGATATATATTTTAATGTTAAATATCCAATCCAGTGTTTACGTATATTCAGTGGAACACCTCTGTGAGTCCATGAACCAACCAACTGTCTGGTGCAGACTTTAAAGAGTTGAGAACATCATCTGGTGCTATATAATTGTGTTTGACAGAGACTGCAACCCTTTAGCCTATTCATCATGCTAAGGCCTTGGGAATCAGTGCATATTTGTTTCAGGTCAGATAGGGGACCAGTATGATATATTGAGCTACCTGAGTGCTCTGCATTGGCAGTGGAAGAGGCAGGAGCTCAGACAGCAACGTCAAACCAGAGAAGAGCCCTTCAGGAGCCTTCAGCAGCGAGCCCAAAACCTCTTTCAGCATCAGAGACCAAGTGTTACTGGCCAGAGTCTCTTCTGTGTGAGTCACCTGCACAAAACACACATGAAGACCTAGATTAATGACCATTTATGACACTTTTAGTCCAATATTTACTTCAACAGAAGTGCTAATACTCTTGCTCATTCACACACACACCTCTTCATTAACACCCTGTGTGAAGGTGAGCAGTACGTCCACGATGAGCGCCTGCACTCGAGTCTCCTCTCCGTCTAGACGTCCGGATGCGGGGATGGAGCAGACGATCATGTGGAGCGACACCAACACACTGGCCACGCGAGTGTCCCTGAATTGGAACGCTCCCCCACGCAGGAGCTCTGTCAGCATGGTGCGCAGCAGTCTCAGTGTGCTGATGCAGATACTGATGATCATGCAGCGCTGCGGTGTGGGGCCCATGTGTCCGTGCACACGCCACGGCTGCAGCAACAGGCTGCACAGCTTCTGAAGGACACGCACGCACGTGTCCAGACCCTCGCCGGAGAACAGCTGGACCCCTGCAAGATTCCACTTCAGATCCCTCTGCTGACCTGTGGAAAGAAGATACAATCAACGATCATGAACACAGTAACCAGCGTTACAGCTTAGAAATAATACCCTGTAGAGTGTTTGACCACCAGTAGCTATTAGTACACATTACAGCCAATGGTCTCTCACTATTACACTAACCTATGGGTGGGGATAATCGCAGAGGAACAGGCTTGTAAAAGCAAAAGCAGAGAAGATCTCTGTGCTCTGAAATCATGTTTGTTTACCTCGGTTGATTACATTACTTTTATATTTGCATACATATAGATATACTTTATTCATCTAAAAATTGGGAAATTATGTTATTGGAATTTATACTTATTGAGGCATACACATTAAATCCTAAACAGTGTTTTCTGTCTTTACCCTCCACAGCAGGCGGGGGGCAGGCGATGTGACACAGGACCCTGAGAGCAGACACCATGCCAGTTCCCTCAGCAGTCAACACATGTTCCACATTCTGCAGTCAAGAGAAGAGACAAGTAAAAAATGACATATAGCACCGTTATTTGCATACAACCTTGACTCTACCAGGCTAATGGCCATGTACATTTTTGAGCCGTTCAGGCTTGTTGGGGAAGCTCTGCATGTCAAGGGGATACTATATAAACACGATGTATAGTTCAGTGTGTGAGTTGTTGCTTTGTTAACAGCTTAAGTGGTTTGTATAGCTTGCGTTGGTATCAGATCTTAGAATCAGCCACTCTTTCAGCAGCTTGGTTATAAGTGGTGAGAACAATGTACGGTTTTTCCCTGATGAAATAAGCTCTATAACTCTGCATTAAATAAAAATGATGAAACTGTAATCTAAGACTCCTTGCAGTTTATGTAAGAATAAGAGACTGATTACTTCACTGAAAGAGTGAATACATAAGTACCCGAGTTATATCTCATAATAAAGTCATTGGCAGCAGCCAAAACTCTGCCAACTGAAGAGATTTATCACTCGCTGACTTAAAAAGACTCAGAAATGATTAAGACTGTCTGTTGGTGGTGCAGGGGAAATGCTGCCTTACTTCAGCAGTACGTCATATATAGGAGAGAGCTGTACCTGTTTGATGTAATCTATGAGGACGGGAATGCTGCCGATCTCAAAGCGTATTTTATCCAGAGGCTCCAGCCATTTGCCAAGCTCTGAAGTACAAAGGAAGAACAAAACATAAACAATTAAAAAAGTGAAGATTTAGATTTAAAAAATGGACACTTATGGTATGATCGTTTAACCGATTTGTTCCAGGAACTGACATTTTGAATTTGCCGTGATGAACAAGTTTTCTTGGCTTGAGTAAGAAAATATCTTACTCAACTCGATATTTAAAAATTGATCAAATGTCCTTGTATTTCATTAGTAGTCCCATGTTCCCAAAGAATAAATATAATATATGGTTAGAACATTACATTAAAGTTACATTTAAATATGCCATCTGTGAGGTCATGACAAGTTGAATATTAAAGAAATGCACACATATGCTGTGTGAATAAATGCACACATTTAATAAAAACAATCATAGCGAATTCCTATTAAAAAAAAATCTTGACTTCATAGTTCAAGTGATCTTAACAATTTAAAGTTTAATGTAACGTACTTTGGCACCAGATTTCAAGACGTTAGAAGAACCAATAATGCATTTATTTTCATCATATTAAATAATAAATGTACCCTGTAACTTGGCATTGGTGTCGTCAGCCTTGGCTATAGCAACCAGTGGAGCGGCATATTGTTCCATCGTCCTCAGGTCGTTGGAGGTCTGCACCACGAGGAGCACCAGCATACAGGCGTAGTTATAGGTCACTGCTTTGCGAGCTTTGGCCTCACTACAAGAAAAGATTAAAAAATAAGTCAAAACATACTCAGAAATCATACATTTAAATAAAACCACAGCATAAAGAAAAGGACATGAGTAGGAGACAGCTGTACCCCTGTCCGTCCTTGCTGTGGTGCTGGAGCAGGGTGACCAGACACGACAGGTTGTTCTCCAGGCTGAAGACGTGGGCCACTGCACTGCGGCCGGTCTGAGTGAAGGTCATCAGGTAGAGGGCATGAAGCATGCCCAGGACCTCCGGGTTGTCCCCTTCCTCTAGCCCAACCCCCCCCTCTCCTCCTGCAGCCACATGGCTCATGAGCTCGGACACACTCTGCAGAGCGTGCAGAGCCTGCATCAGCCACACGCCAAAGCCCTCCTCCCCGAACCCTGGCCCCGTGACCCCTCCCTCTCCCCCTGTAAAGGTGGTGTCCTCGCTCTCGGTTTCTACCATTGACGCCAGGAGACGCAGCAGCAGGTTGGTGGGAGTGGGCTGAGCGAGGAGGAAGAGCAGTCCTGACTGTGTGAGCGACAGGAAGCGGAGGATCTCCCGGACAGCCTGGGTGACCCCGAGGTGACCGGCCGCTGCAGCCGCTGACAACACCGCCGCCGTGCTCTCCAGGAAGTGGCACGCATACATATACCTGAGGGATGAGAAGGTGCATTAATACAAACCCAATCAAGGAGTCCCAGCTCCATTCAACTTTTAGTTTATTTTCAGACGTTTTCAGTCTTATGTTTGAATCTGTGACAAAACAATGCAAGTTTATGCAGACTGTGGGGGAAACTTCTGAAGCAATTGGAGTCAGGACTCAGAGAGACACGAGGAGCTGAGCTGGAGCTTTGATGGCAAACACTGACGGTTTATTTGGAGCTTCGGCCGGAGAATTCACAAGAGATGTCACGGGCCACGGTCTGACCACACGGTTGAGATGCCAAACCAATTCTGAAGAACTCTCCTGTAGTTCCAGGTTTGAACTAGTTCAGAGTGTAATAATCAACATTCTTCAATAGATAGACTAAACAGCTGAGGACACTGAATCACATTTGTTGTCGCTTATGACTCGGGGTCATCTACACCCCGAGAAGGATGTGTTCCAGGTGTCCCATAACAATAACTATCTCTGACCGAGAGTTGCCTGGTCATAAACTGGTAACATCAACAATATGCTAGGGCAGCCCCTCCTTATGGGAGATAGCATGCTGCCCAAGGCTGGGCATCTGCGTCAGAGGGCGAAAGGTAAACAAGTATACAGAATTATTCCCCGACACAGACCATAATCGTTTATTAAACCTAATATTTTTACGTTTATTTTTTTGTACAATACGCATTAAATGTATTGAGTGAAATTTCAAGAAACTAAATAAAATGCATGTGTTTTATATTGTTTCCAAAACGTATGACCTCTAGTGTGTATATGGGTTTCAGTGTTTCCCATACATTGATTTATTTGTGGCGAGGCGCCACAATTAAATATCGTCCGCCACAAATGGATCTCATAAAAAAAAAAAATATTATTATTATTTATTTTTTTGGTGGTCTAATGGATAGTGAGGTGGGCTGATGATCGGAAGGTTGCGAGTTCAAATCCTGCCTGGAACACCACTACTAGTGTGCCCTTGAGTAAGGCACTTAGCCCTTGGTTACTCCAGGGAGAATGTCCCTGTAATTGGTCATTGTAAGTCGCTTTGGAATAAGGCGTCTGCTAAATGCCTAAATTGTAAATTATATTTTTGGGAGAATAAACCCCACAGATCCTCCACTCCGGTGTGTCTCAGTCATTAACAACGCAACACAGAGCAACAAGAACGTTGTCTACAGTAGCCATGAACTCGCATGTATTATCTTATTTGAGGGGGGGGTGGATGCGTGGACCACCCGAATAGGTTAAGGGGCATTTGGCTTTTCTTGCCGGGGGGGGGGGGGTGCGGTGCGGTGCGGTGCCCCCACAAATAGAATCAAATTCTGTGGGAAACACTGGGTTTTGGCTAATTGAAATAAATACATACAGCGTTCATAATATTTGTATATTTTTGTTTTTAGTGTATTGTAAACGTAACTTGTCTTTCTTTTAAACACATTTGTTAATCTTTGTTCCTCTTTCATACTATCTCTCTTTAATTTGGAACAACTTCTGAATGCAGTCTGGAAGCTTCTTATCTTTGTACTTTTTAGACTAGAAGTGCTGTTCTATTTGTTCCACCAAATCTCTACACAAACATATACGTTTATAATTCACATGTTTGTTGGTCTATGATAATTAGCTCTGTTTACAATTCTTATTTGTGGCAAAAAAGTGGATTATATGTATGCCTTCTAGACAGTAGGTGTGTATGGAACTATAAAAGAATGTTACAATATATGTGATGAAATTGGATTGAAGTGTCTGCACTGTGCGAGGTTTGAGGTCATATGTGTTTGTATGTTTACCTGTACAGTGTCGGGTATGGATCGTCCCTCTCCTGTGGCCCTGTTATTCTAGCACTGGTGGGGAAGGCTTTGACAGGCGGCTGCACCATGCAGTAAGGGGCCGTCTCTAGCAGGTGATGCAACTCTTCCAAAACCCCTGCCAGCCGATCCAGCTCAGCCTCGCTCACAGGGGAGGAGTTCAGGGACGGCTCCTCCTCCATGGGGATCTCAGAGTCCTCCATCTCCTCCTATGATAGTTAGCCATGATTATCATAAAACATGTACTAAGTTAGTAACATGTGTGTGTGAGAATACGTGTGTGTGAGTCTACCTGCTGTGGTTCACTCAATGTCGCTGCTGCCCGCTGCAGGTCGACCAGCACCTCATACATGTGGCTCTTCTGTAATATCGCGTTGCCAGCAGTAATGACTCTCACGGTTTCTTCACGCAGGAACATGTGGACTAAACGCTGTGAAAAGGACATACAGCAAAGTGTGAGATATGAGTGAGGCAAAAATGTAACATGATTTACTTACAGCACAGCCAAGGCAGTGAGTGGTTCAATGAAACACTCACTGCCTGGCCTGACTGAGTCTGAGAGTAACTCAAGGTAAATGGTAATGGGCTGCATCTCAAAGAACTTTGACATGTACGATTCAGCCATTCACACAAACATTCACACACAGGCAGCCTAATAAGCTACCACCTGCCCAGGGGAGACTCATATTCACCGCCTATGGTTCATTACATGCTGTATTTAAAGGCCAGTTCACACTTGGATCAAATGTAAGGCTTGGTTCTATTTGGGATTTTTATTCATCTATTTAAGCACATCAGGAAGATCAAGTAATTTCATCTAATTCTTGTTTCTTATGCATTTAATAAAAAATGTTCGACAATATACTATTTTCATGTTTGTACACTTAGTGATGCTTACCTGATAGCCACTCTTCTCCGACTCTCCTGCATGTAGGAAAGCCTCTGCTCCAGCGGGAATACTGGTCAGAGCCCCCAGAGCTCTCAGGATGCTCAGCTTCAGTGTAGAGGAGACATGGTCCGCTTGGATGAGCTCCAGCAGCACACCGAGAGCCCCTTCACGCAGCAGCACCGAGAGGCCCTGTGGGCACTCTGCAAGCTGTGATAGTAGCTTGGCACCAGCTTTCAATTGTCTGAGATTAAGAGCAATGGGTTGTTTCAGAGCAATCTCCATATTCAGAGCTTGGAGCGCCCATTGTGCTAAAACTCCAACAGGTTCCTCCAGCTCGCCCTCTCCTTGTTTGATGAAATGAGCGAGGCCTTTGGCCAGTAGGGCAGGGGCCTCTTCTAGAGCAGGGACCCAGCGGGCATCCCTGTCCTCTCCAAAACTGGTCAGCAGCTCTTTGAGCTGGGCAACAGCGTCTGCCTCATTATCCCCTGTTGGTCCTTCTGTACCAGCAGAGTCCATGGGCTCTTCCACAATGGCTTTCTCAAACTGGGTATCAAAGCGAGTCTTGTATGGAGGGGTGAAGTAGAGCAGGGGTCTAAGTTCTCGCTCATATGGGTCAAACTGGACAGGTGGGACAGACGCCAGGTCCTCAGGAGTGTAGTCCATGTCAAACGTGGGCAGCTTGAAACTGCCATTATCCAAATCATCCTCATCGCTGGAAATCTGCTCGTAGCCGTCATCACCTGAGAGACAGAAGAGAGGGGAAATTTGACAAAAGTTAATATATATTAAAAAAGATTCATCATAAAATATGTGTAAAAAATGAATGAAATGAGGAGGCAAGCGACTACTACATATTCCCTTGCTAATTCACACACAAACCTTCATCACTCCATACGTGCTGGGTTAGTTTGACATGCAGGATGAGACACAGCACACGCACCAGCCATGGCTGTGAGGATGTGAGAGGTAGACCTCCACATGACAGCTTATGATATCCGTCATAAGCCTGCAGAGTAGTGTTTGGAGCACCAGACAGATGTAGATGGAGGCAGCATGCCAGAGAAAACACACTCTCTAACTCTCACTCATCCCAAATGGACCCGTCCCCCGGGGAGTTTGCAGGGCCGGGCATCCATTTGGGATTGCAGACTATCCTACTCTCACAAAACAACTCCCCTACCTTCCTCCATCTCCTCGTCCTCACCCTCATCTTCCTCTTCTTCTTCCTCCTCCTCTTCCGGGACACTCCCCTCAGTCCGTGCGTCTTCTTCCTCCTCTGGCTCCTCCTCATCGCCCTCTTCCTCTTGTTCAGCATCTGAGTATGCTTCGTCAGCAGGCAGCGATCTCTCAGGTGACACGGCCTCCAGGTAGTCTTCTCTGCCCTCTATTGGCTCCACTTTGACTGCGCCCACTGTAAATGTCAGAAGAGGACACAGGGTTCAGCTAACATACCCACAGGGCTCAGCTAACATACCCACAGGGCACATGTAACGTGCAGGCTGTACATTTATCAACTTTAGAAGGGGCCTATGCCTGAAAAACCAGTTAAGGATCATAAAGGTATTTTTGCAGGTAGTAACACAATGCTTATACTTTGTCCAAAGCACAACACTTTTTTAAGTTATCTTTTAAAACCTGGCAGGAAGCAATTAGTTTTTATTAACTTCAGTACATTATGATAATCAGCTTGCAGAGACTTGCTCGGGAAATGTAAACTTATAGCCAAAAATCTATTGTATGTTTATAATTGACTATTAAATAATAAGTACATCTTATCACACCTGTACTATGTTACAGTACCTTACTGTTGTCAAACCTTTGTTATTAAGGTTGTTTGTCTAACGCTTATTTTGGAGGAGTTACAAGTTACAAAATTGTGTGTTTTGTCTGCATTTTTTTTTTTTTTTTTTTAAATTACAAGCTGTATAAAAAAAACGACAACAACATCTCTGTTATTGTTGATAAATCAGGATGAACAGTGGCAGATATAATGTGATAGCACAGTGCAGTTCTCACCCGTCACTTGGACCTGCTCTTCATCATCATCATCTGGGGGCGGAGGACCAGGCGGAGTACGAGGTCCCCTTGGTGCAGGTCTGGGTGGGCTGCCATTGTACTGCTCATCTTTTTCCCACTCTAAAAAAAAAGCAATAAATTGACAATATAAAAAGCAAATCTGGGAAAATAAGAGATACTGTGTTTATTGGCTGGTTTAGTATCAGGGGTGTGGAGGCGAGAGCGTTGGGTACTTTCGGTTAAATAATGCACACCTTGTTTGATGATCCGCTTGGGCCCGCTTTGCTGTTGAGGGGGGGGAGGTGGAGGAGGAGGGGGGGAGCCTGCAACAGGTCCATGTGAGCGATCTGCTGTCCCGTACACTGCTACAGTCAGAGTGGTGTACCAGCCACGCAGCACCAAGCCGTCTGTGTTTACCTGTGTGCACAAACCCATTCGGTTATTCACAATTCAACAGAGAAATACAAATACATATCTTGTTTTAGGTCAATCATTTACCTTTCCACTGGGTCTGAACACAATGGACTTGTTCTCGTCATATTCCAGACTGAGGGCAGAAAGCAGAACAGAGCAGATAAAACATCAGTGAATATAGATAGATAGATAGATAGATATATACTTTAACTATCCCAATTTGGGAAATGCTTTTGTTACAGGAGCAGTGTGTTCAACATTAAAATACAAATACTTAAAAAGTGGAATAGAGTTAACAATTAACAATTTAACAGGAACATATAGGGTTATACTATGGGAATATTTATATCAATGCTGAACAATCCTTGAACTTGTCTTTGCTTGTTCATCATCTTAGGGATTTAAGTGTTAAAAATAGCATGCGACTGCAATTAAGTCTAGAAATCAGTTAAGTCCTGGATAAACCTGTTTCCAAACAGCAGAAAAATATTGTTGTGTAATTATGTCTTAAAAGCACTCCCTCATCATCGGTATCTCCCCTCATTTTCTCTCCGTTCCTTTATCTAATCAGGGGCTTAAGTGTCGAATATTTTTTTTTTCTGCAAGGTACCAGACAGTTTTACGTCACTACGAGACACTGGAAGTTGTTAGCTGTGTTGGCAAGAATCTGGCGACGTGTGTCATCATATAGAAATAACTATTCAATGTACTGTACGCATGGCAATATATTGCAATTTTTTTTAAATCTAATTTTAGGGGAACTAAACGAGTATAACGAACACGGCAACATCTGTAAAAGATCTGAGAAAAAATGCACCTGTGTTTTTTTGGGTTCAAGTATGACCAGGAAGCTTTCTATATGCCATCCAACACATCTATACGGTCATATTTTGTGTCATTTTGTATTGCTATATGCAATGAAAAACTCATCTTCAGCTATATCACAATGATCAGGACCATCTAGATCAGGATTAACACATTCATTGGCTTATAAGAAGGATTCTCATCCAAAAGCATTTTGCTGATTATTTAATTTTGTTTTTGACATTTTGAAGACGTTTACATAGCAATCAGACCGGTTCAATAAAAATGTATTCCCAACTTTCCAAGCGGAGATAATACCTAGGGTGTGTCGTATTTAGTTTTCAACGGCTCTTACACAATGCACGCCTCTAAATACACTTAATGCTCTGCTGCCACTGTGCATACCTCTGTTATTGTGGGAAAGTGATAAATATGCTGTACTCTATCATTCAACTAGTCATCTATTTCACCTCTTAGTTTTTGTGACACTGTGGGTGGGGTTGAGTTTCTGGAGAGACCAGTTTGCCAGCATAGGAACAAAGACGCCTGAATCTGGGTGGGTGTAGATACACGTGCCTCTGGGAACAGGGCTCAGATGCTACCACGACTGGTTCTTCAGGTGAGACAGACTTCGCATCTCAAGCAGTTTGGAGGTTTGACCAGGAAATACTGACATAGAAGAGAGGCTTGGGGGGATAGAGTATCAAAAGGAGATAGAGAACATCATTCTGACCTGCCCAGTCTGTTGAACACGTGATTGTTGGGTTTGGTGACATTATTGAAGAATAAATCCAACTGGAAAGAATGAGGTGACGTCTCCCTGGAAACACAGAAACACACACATTTATGTGGCAGTCAGGGCTATATGGACATACATCAACAAAGGGGTGGGCGTTTTGACAATATGGAAGCAGACGTCAGATTGTCAAGTACACATTTACAATGTATTGCAATTCCATAAAACTTCTTTACCATAAATTATACTATAAATGGGACACTATAAACATAAAATGTGATTGTTGGTTAGTTATTATCAGAGGTGGGGACTCGAGTCGCATATTTTTGGACTTGAGACTTGCTTGACTAACATTGATAAAAGACTTGACTTGGACTTGGTATTCATGACTTGAGACTTGACTGAGGCCTCCTTCACACGGGAACGTTTGCATTTATGCACAGTATGCGTATTCAAAAAAGTCTTCCGTTCACATGCATTCGTTTCATTTAACGTGTCTGTTCAAACGAGGCCGCTGGAAACGCTGTAGTACATATGCCTGGACTGTAAGTGGCGCTGTAACTTCTGCCAAAATACACCAAAAGCAGCGAAGAAGAGCAGCCCGAGCAGCAATGTTGCCATGGCTACCCTTCTGTTTATGCCCCGCGGTGTATTTAGCAACATGTAGTTCATGTAATTCTCCATGTCCACTTGTTGCTGATGGTTGTGGTAGAGGAGCTGTAGATGTTGCACTAACATCTGTAGCATGGTCAGTAGCAGTAGCACTAGCAGTAGCTACTGACAGGAGGAAGTGTGTGTGGCAATTGCTGGTATTCAGCGGGATATAGTAATTTCCTCAGCATATGGATAAATGCAACGGGGAAGTTAACTGAAAGAAACCGAATCTGTGGATATTGCATCGACCGACCAAGAAGCACGTCTCCGTGGAGAGGACGCGCTCAGAAAGAGAGATATTCTCTACAAACACCGGGTGAGATCCTCCTTTGTCAATATAATGGATCAATGCATGAAATCTGACTCTGTTTATTTGTTTAAGGAGTATATTGGGCGTTAACAATTCTGGTTTGCCTTTTATAATATTATTTCATTCAAGAACCCCTTGTGCGTTTAATGAACACAGCTATTTTTGATAGTTGCTACAGCAGTGAGCAGCAGAGGCGGGGAGATGTGTGGCTATCGCTATTTTTTCAGGAAATATTCGTATAGAGGTGATTACACGGACTCGGTTGACCCCTCAGAGCGTTTCGTTTGCAAATCTATCCACCTTGGGACCCGTTATCGTTTGTGGGGTCAGTTTCTATCGGCCTCGTGTAAATAATGGGGCTATACGCACGCGAAACTATGCAGATACAAGCAGTTTTCTCCTCGTGTAAACGGCGCCTTAAGCTTGAGACAGATGACTTGAAAGGACTTGACTTTTTAAAATTAAATATTTGCGTTTGTTTTTGTATTGAGATATTACATTTAGTTTTTTCTAAACGTGATTGGGTGATTATAGCGCCGTGCGCGCAAACCTGGCAACCCACTAGACGGCAGGAGTGTCAGTTAACATGGCAACGGCTAGCGTTACTCCACAAATAGTCAAGTTTGGATTCAAGGATTATGTTGTCGATGACGGTAATAAGAAGAGAACAGCGGTATGCAGGGTCTGCAGCATAAAGATCAGTGACACGACCACAACAACATCCAACTTCATTCGTCACTACAAAAAAACCCACAGAGAAAGGTACGGGCATGTGTTGTGTTAGCTAGAAAGCTAACGTTAAGTTTAAGCTACGTTGGACTTGGTTTCAAATCGATTAAGCATTGCAAAGAGAAGACAAAACGGTAAATGAACACTAGAACCGCCAAGGGATTCATTTTTACTAACCCTGATACTGACGGGCTGTCAGGAGAGGGAGAGAGAGAGAGAGGGAGAGAGAGAGAGGAAAAGAGATGCCTCGTTTATTTCCCCTGTGTTATCAGAAGTTACTGTAAACTGTTGAATCATGTAGTTCATCTACTTTTAGTAGTTTGTTTAAATGTTTTAATTATGTTGTATTTGTTTGTAGAAGTGCATCATTCCTTGATTTATTGTAAAATGAATCTGAACTTTTTAATCTGTTATGATGATAAACTGAAGCAATTTCAAAATTAACCCAATTAAGTGAGTTTTAAATCGTCCTACTTAGTTTATAAGGAAATTATGAAGAGGAACAAATTAAATGATTTGAAAATGATATCTATGTAGGTGCTGACGCTGTTGGCGGTTCTAGTGTTAACAGACATTTAAATTAAATATGTGTAATGGCAAATGCCATATACGATTTTCTTACCTGGAATTCTGCCTTTTTGAACAGACTTTTTGACTGAGTCCTATCTATATTGTCTGCAGTTCTAGGGTTAATATGAATCTAATATGATTGTCATCGGTCTAAATTAGATTTCAAATGATTAACTGTGTATGTAATGAAGATCATAGTGTGGGTTAAATCAATTTTCATAACCACTGTGTTTTAACTGATTTAAATGCGGAAACTGGGCTTATTCATCAGAATTTCGTATAACTTGACTTGACTTGCTTAACCTGAGCAATGACTTGACTTGCTTGACTCTCACCACAGTGACTTGGGACTTGCTTGATACTTGTAGGTCAAGACTTGAGACTTGCTCATGACTTGCACATGTAGGACTTACTCCCACCTCTGGTTATTATACTGCATCGCATTGATCTAGGTCAGTGGTCGGCAACCCACGGCTCTCTTTAAGCCCTCTGCTCTGGCTCCCTGAGCTTAGACAAAAATAAGAAGGAAATAAAATAAAAGTATTTGTAGGACTATTTAAATGTTGTTGCATGGTTGAAAATGTTTCGTATCTTGTATTTTGAGGTGATACTGTGACATAAATAAAAAACAAAACGGTTTTTATTAGGTCAACTAAAATATGCGTCATATCCTGCGACGGTGAACTATGGATAAATCAAAGAAAATAAAAGTATCGGAGGATCAAAGGGTTTAATTCTGCGAGGACAGAGTTATATGCTTTCAAGTAGGGATGTCCCGATCACCTTTTTTTGCTCCCGATCCGATTCCGATCATTTGATTTTGACAATCTGCCGATACCGATTTTTCCCGATCCGATCTTTATGCAATGCATTAAGAGAAAAAAAAGGAGAAAAGCATTCAAGTTGTCCCTTAAACCCCACGTTCTCCACCACAGATAACGGCTGGTCATCCAACGCGATGAATTCAGCTATCTTGGCTGTTATTTTTTTGGCCTTTTCACTGTTCTGGGGCAGTTTCTCTTTCCTTTTAAAAGTCTCTGAAAGTGTTGGTTGTTTCAGTGCCGTTACCTGAGTGGCCGCTGTGTACTCGTCGTGTTGTTGTTGGTGTTTGTTTCTCAGGTGGCGTATTAGATTGGTCGTGTTGAACGTAGCTCTGTTCTTTCCACCACGCGGAACCTCCGCCTTGCAAACATTGCATCTGGCTGTTACACTGCCTTCGCTTTCAATTTTATAATACTTCCAAACTCCTGACATTTTCTCTGTCCCGAGTCACCAGCTGAACGTAGCCTCTCGTTAGCTTACTGCTACTATTAGACACTGCGCCCTGCCCACTCTGTTGCCAGATTTGAGAGAAATAAGCAACCAGAGGCCTGTACTACGAAGCTGGTTCAACCTAACCTGGATATGTTGGAGTTAGCCGGTTGGCCTAAGCCAAAACATACGCGCTGGCGCTAAGCTGTACTACGACGCCGGTTATCAAGTGGATCGCTCAAGCCAGCTGTGTCCTATCTAGTTAGGTGCGCGTTCACATAAAAGGGGTGGTATTTGGAGCATTCGACCAATCTCAAACACGGACAAGCGTACTGACAGCGCAGCGTCATACTTCCTGAATGAAAAGTGAACTTTAATATTAGTCAAATATGAAGAAGTTAAACTTTAAACATCCATGACTTAAACACTTTATCCAGGATAAAAGCCACATAGCTGCACCTGCAAGGTGAATACAGCTGGTAAAAGAAAAAGTGTTTGAATGCGTACATTAACAGGTTTATGAAATCACTGCCCCGTCCAAGACACGAGTGGATCTGACTTTAATTAGGAGAATTTGACTCGAGTGTTTCGTCAACTTAATGTGTTGCTTAAAATAATACTTCTGCATACAGTATGTGACACTGTGAGTGTTGCACGGCCAGATACGGCTCAAGAAGCTGACTCAAATAAGGAAATATATGATACATTATGATGTGATATGATATGCACTCACAGTGCCGCGGACTGTACTTAATGTTACTCTGATCCGGTTACTTATGTCGTGGCAGATATTTAAGTAAGCTTTCTTAACGCTAATATTATAATAGTCAGATTGCTCTGAAGATGGGAGGGGATATTCTATTAATTTTCACGGCCGTCTTTCCTGCAACGGCAGTTTTTCTGTATTTCCTCTATCTTGTAATATGAATTGATCGCTTTAAACTCCGCACACGGAGCTCTGATTGGTCAGCAGGCAGTGCTTTCACTGAGTTGATCTCTTAGCCTGCCACCTAACCTGCTCCGGAGCAGGTTTGCCGCTCAGCATAAGTTACCATGGAAATCTAGCCTGCTAAAAAGAGAACCAGCGTCGTAGGACCGGAAAGCCCGAGATTTCCCTGAATTTAGCCGGCTAAGCGAAAATCCAGCTTCGTAGTACAGGCCTCTGGTCTATGAAAACAAGCCCAAAAGAAGCAACACATACATGATGTTGTGTAATTTTAAACCAAAACTAAGGCCTCAGGATGACTTTAAGACGTGAACATGGTCATTTTTGTTTTGTAACATTAAATAAAATAAGAAAAATATTTTATTAAAAAAAAAAAAAAAAAAAAAAAATCCGATCCCCGATTTTTTTCTCCCGATTCCGATCTTTTGAAAATCACGTGATCGGCTCCGATCCCCGATCACGTGATCGGATCGGGACATCTCTACTTTCAAGCAAACGATGCTGGTTTACCGGTATGTTTGATATGTAGAGAGAAGTTGTTAAAGGTGCTGCAGCCTTTACGTATCGAGGAAAAAGACGGAAGAGGAAGACAGCTGACGATCTTCAGTCATAATTCAATCAGTTAACTCTTTTTAGGGTGCAGCTATGTTTTATTTATTTCAAAGTGGGTGAATTTTAATTGTATTTTTTTTCCTTCAAATGTGCAGAGGACTCCCCAAGTGCTGTGTTTAATTTATTTTAAAGTAGGCCTGTGTATTTTTTTTTAATTCTCCTTATAAGAGTTCTTTGTTTCTTATTAGAGGTTAACTGTTTTATAATGTAATAAATAATAAATGCAAAAAAACTGTAGTTTTTGTCTATGATGTAAAAATAAATACAACTTTATAAGCTATCAAGCTATCAAATATGTTTTGCGGCTCCAGACAAAAAAAATGGTTGGAAAAGGGGGCAAAATGGCTCTTTTGATCAAAAAGGTTGCAGACCCCTGGTCTAGGTGGACCCAATACACTGGCACTTACTGTATGTCACTGAGTGTTATAGTGCTCTTACCCGAATGCTCTGCTGTCAGGTAAGTTGCTGTGTGCTTTGATGCCCGGAGGAATCACCCGCACCTCTGTGATCAACACCCCGCAAGGAAACCGCACCACATCGATGTTGGTCAACTGAATTGCATTGAACACCATAATTAATAAAACAAACATTTAAATAAAACAATAACATATAAGTTTATTAATGTAGCCCAATGTCAAAAAACACGTTTGTGTCAGTGGGCTTTACAGATTAACAAACATGAATGACAGTGCTAAAAGACAAAGAAAATGACAAAAAGACAAGATAGAATGTAAAATGCAAATAAAAATAGAATGAGATAAATTGAGATAATGCCACCACTAGTTAACACTAATACCACAGATCACAACAGACACTTCTGATGACCATGTTTAGGCTAAACACTAGCATTAGCCACTCTGCTAACTAGCAAACAAACTGCGCAAGGGGGTAAAAAAGCTGTGTGAGCTGTGTGTTTATGGGGTTATGTACATACAAATCTATTTAACTTATAACGCAACATGAGTTGTGAATGTAGGAAAGTGTGCAACGTGAGTGCAATACATGCTGTGAATTGTTACCACAACAACCAGGATATATTGCTAATGTTAGCCATGCTATCATCGTTAGCTTAGAAGTTTAGCATCGATCTCTAAAACTCCTGACTCTGACCAGTATGAGTGTTCAATGCTGGCGGATCTGAGGTAAATATACAAGAGGGTGGTAAGGCATGACAAATATTACCTCTGCACTCTGGTGTTTAAAAGTGTCAAGAAAAAGAAGCTCGGTTGAGGTGTCCCCCGCCATCGCTTACTGCTCCGTTGGGCCAGGGGTACACTTCCGGTCTGTGTGGGTGAATACTTCCGGAGCACAAATATAAACATCAGAAATAATACTTAAACTAATATTACTTTGAAGAGAAAATAAAAGAGACATTTATACCTTAATTACACTAACATCATGTAATGATTTTACTTACTAATACCTAATTGTAATGTATTATAGCATATTAATATCTCCATATCATATAATATAGTTTATTACATTAAGTTATTCATGTTACTCAACCAAACAAGAGTAAAAAGACAGTTTCTGTCAGTGCATAATCTTTTGGTGTATTTAATGGTTTAATTAATTAAAGTTTGTTTTTTCCTTTTTGTGTATTTTATTTAATTTTATCAGTGTTGTTTTATATAGCCTATAGCAACACTTTATTCCTGCGGAATTGGTAATAAAATAAAAAATACTTTATTTTATTGTTTGCTGTCAAGTAGCCTACTGTACATTTAGCAAATAAAAAAAACTAATGTATGCCAAAGTGCTTTTTTATTCAGAGGTTAGGCTGATAAAACACAAACATTAATAAGTTAATATAATTCAATTAATGAAAACATAATGTTTTATTAAATTCATAGCATAGCACAAACTTACTTCACAAACAGAATGAACTACCCACAAATAAAAACAAGAGGGGATCTTCCATTTTCAATATAGGCTACTTTCAATATGCTTATACAACTTTATTAAATAATATTTGTGTAAATACAAGAAATTCCTAATAGGAATTATTGAATTATTTAAGAGCACGTGGGTACACTCCTTTTTATTCTTCAACTAGACCTCACCCTTTTATCATTGATACCTGCAGGGCCCCGTAAATTGTTAATCAAAGAGATACTCTAATTAGTCCTACTTTTATACTGAAAAATATGCAAAGAAACGTATTGATATTTCGGTCCTCCATGGTCTGCCACGTCCTAATCTGCAAACCACCTGAAGGAGGGAGGGGGCAGGTAAAGAGTCACGTGGTCACACAGGTAGATGCAATACAAAAACGGGGCACGTTCAGCCATTACTCGGAGATGGTGACTGCGGGAGGTTTCACGTTAGATTTTACAAGCGACGAAACTTGGATTTACGGACTTCACCTTTGTGCTCAGGTGTCACAGTAAAGGTGTTTATATACATTGGCTCCCGCGTGTTGACTTCGCAGGTGTATCTTCAGTTCCTGCCTTTTACTTTTTGTGCAGCATTGGATAATTTTTTTCGGCGGTGTTTGTGCTCAGATGACGGCGCAGGTAGACTACCTGGTGGTGTTTTTCACCGCCACATCTGGCGCGAGTGGAGAGCTGCTGGGATCCGACGAGAAGGAGCTCGTGCAGTTGGTTTGGCAGCTGGTGGATGTAAAGAACAAACAGGTGAAACTTTATTATTTTTTACAGAGAGTTATTGTTAGTATAAATCAGGAAATGTAGTGGTAAACAACTCAAGTCGGAAATAGTCTTCAAAACAAACTACAGACGTTTATAATACTGTTGTAAACATCTATGAGCTTAATTTAGGCTCTTAAATTGTTAAGTAAAATGGGATGACTAATATATTCTCATAAAGCTGTCTATATTTAAAACAGACTCCGACTCTGTTATGTGTTAATATAAATGTAATAAGAGTCTCTATTACATACATGTAATGTTATTTATTCAGGCTTCAGCTTGTGAGTTTCTATGAGAGCTTCTGTTTCTAGACTAACATGTTTTTTCCTCTTCTCTGAACCAGTTGGGCAAGGTGAATGAGATCCTGATTAAGCCTGACCTCTCAGAATTGACAGAGAAAAAACAGGAGGAGGAGGATGTGGTGGAGGAGAGTGTGGAAGAGGAGAATGGATCCGGAGCAGATAATGTCTCCACAGCCTCAAGTTTTGAGACAGCATTAAACCTGGTAATAACCTACCTTAAATCGTTACAATAAGCAGCATTATACCTGGTAATAACTTACCTTAAGTCACTACAAATAATGTTTTTTTGTTACATACTAACTGTGGAGATGCATGAGGATATATTGTCAGCATTTTAAATTATTTTCTAAATGTTTAATGCCTCGCCTTGCAGTTTCATCTAGAACTGTCAAACGAGGTGAACAGCGCGGGCGCAGGCACGTCGGTGTGTTTGTGTACAGACGGGCAGCTCCACATCCGCCAAGTGATTCACCCCGAGGCTGCGAGCAAGGTGAGCTGAATGGGTGAACGCCTTGCAGCCAGGGCGGATGCTCTGCAGGAACCTTCAGCGCTAACACAGTCACAAAGAGATATGTTGTGTCAGCACTGAGCTCCTGGTTGAATTGAAATGTACAGTGAAAGTTGCTCTAGAGCCAAGAGCCGCTCAGGAAAACCTGTCCAATGACACACGCCCATGCACATACCACCTACACAATGAAGCTGATAATATTTCCCTGAATGTCTTTAACCTGTAAAGTGTAAGACAGAAATAATTCACCTGGCATGAGCAAACATTGATATGATGGCAATAAAAAGGCAGCTGTTGAAGGGCCGCTGGGTAACATCCGTTTCTTTAATGTCTCCCCTCTTCAGAACATCCTGGTCCCAGACTGTTTCTACTCTTTCTTTGACCTTCGGAAAGAGTTCAAGATGCATTTCCCCTCATCTGACCTCAAGGCTTTGAATGTACACATCATGGCAGAGTGTATCCTTCATTATTTCACTGTAAATGTGTGTGTAATATTAATAATGCATTCATGTATATATTGGATTTTATTTTTCGGTTATTCGTGCCCAAGTATATCTTGATATTTTGTGCCCCTATATCGCTGAGAAACACGCATTTAGAAGTTTGTAAGCCACGGGTGTTGGCTGCAAGACTGGAGGTTTTGAAATGCAAATGCAAATAGGGAAACAATGGCAGCACCTTACTCAGCGCTCAGTGAGCGAGTGTGTGTTTAGCCAACAGGGTAAACCCCACACACCCACTGAAACAGGATAAACTAACATCTATGTGTGTGTTTCTCTTTTATCACTTGCCCTTTTTTTGTGGCGTTTCCATTTTTCTCAAATGTTTCACCTGTCACATAATCACTTTGTACACGTATATCAAAACTTTCTTGCTGTCTCCGAACTGTAAACTGCTTTTATTTGGCTGTTCCTTGTTTACTTTCCTTGACTGCCTCCCCCACAGCTCTTAGTATGCCTGTTGATGTGCCCCCCATGTGGGATCCCTCATCCACACTGGATCCCTCTGCCATACTGACCGCAGAAATAGCTGTACAGCAGGTCCAGATTATGGGCAGCATTGTCATGGCCCTGCTTTCTGAGCCATATAGTGAGTACCATATATGACTTTACACAAAGGTGGAATATTACAGACTTGTCATTGAGTTAGGCCTCAAAGCTTACTGTGTGTGTGTTGACAGGTAAGATCAAGTGAGCAACAAAAACATTGTTTGAATGATATTTAAGGAAACAGAAAATGAATCAACAGTTAATTTAGACATTTCTCATCAAAAGTGCTAATTATTTGTTGGTCTCAGATTCTCTAATGTAAGTACTTAAGTGCTCTTTTTTGTCTTATATGACACTTTCCTCAAATTCTTTGGACATCTGACATAGCAAGCTATTTGAATAGGTTGCTTTAATTTAAGGCATTGACGTTATATGCCAAACAATTAATCAATAAATAGGTAATAGATGAAAGATTAATCTACAAATCAGCAGTTTGCTCTAAATGTAATTTCTGTTGAAGTACAGGTCAGTTTTGGTGTAATTTGTGATCTCATGTTTGACTCTATTGCTTTCCCATTACAGGCCACACATTTACTAACCAGGAGAGAGTTAGTGAGAAGTTTGAGAACGGCACTTGGTAAGTAAAGTTTGCTCAAGATAAATATTCTTGTTGTTCTATGCCTCTGAAATCAACTCCAAGTTCCACGTCTGCCGTGCTAATGTCTCTGTGTGTGCGTGCTTCTTCTTGTGTGTGTGCTTCTTCTTGTATGTGTGTGCAGCAGTAAGATGGAGAAAGTGTGTGACAACTCAGTGATCAGAGCCAGAGGGTTGCCCTGGCAGTCTTCTGATCAGGACATCGCTCGATTCTTCAGAGGACTCAACATTGCCAAGTATGTTGGACCAATATTACCAGCACTCTCATTTATGAATTTTGTATCTTTAAGTAAATGTAATATACTAAAAACCTGCTGTTGACACAAGGCTCAACCCCCTCTCTAATGCCCTGTATGTTGTGTTGTTTAGAGGAGGGGCTGCATTGTGTCTTAATGCTCAGGGGAGGAGGAATGGAGAAGCTCTCGTTCGTTTTGACAGTGAAGAACACAGAGACCTGGCGCTGCAGAGACACAAACACCACATGGGCAACAGATACATAGAGGTAACCTGTCTTAATCCTTAAAGTCTGCATGAAATAAATGAATCAGCCACTCTACCTATATTAATCCAATCAATTGAGACACAGAGTCTTAACCTTTGTCTTGTTCCTTTCTAATGGCAGGTTTACAAAGCATCAGGAGAGGACTTCCTGAAGATAGCAGGAGGTGAGAAGATATAAACATTAGTAAAATTAGGTTTGGTGTTGTGTACACAATATAATTTGACCATATTAAGTCCTGAAGCTCTTGGGTGCCGTCTGGTTTAAAAGGGAATTTACTGTTATGAAAATCAACACCCAAATTATTATCCAAATAACAAAAATGCAACCAAAAAAACACACTGTTTGGAAAACTTAATGCTGTTGAAAACCACACTGTGGTCATTTTTATTTGTATAGTTTTAGTTAAGGTGTCCCTGTGTCCCTGTGTGTGGCAGGTACGTCCAATGAGGTGGCGACGTTCCTATCCCGGGAGGACCAGATCATAGTGAGGATGAGAGGTCTCCCCTTCATTGCCACACACGAGCAGGTGCTGGCCTTCTTCTCCCCGGGGGACGGCCTCAAAGAGACGTGTCCGGTCAGCGGAGGGGTGGACGGCATCCTGTTCGTACGCTATCCAGACGGGCGTCCCACTGGCGATGCTTTTGTCTTATTCGCCTGCGAGGAACATGCCCAGTGTGCTCTGAGGAAACACAAGGAAATCCTGGGCAGAAGATATATTGAGCTGTTCAAAAGTACAGCAGCAGAGGTCCAACAGGTATGTCAGGGTGTGCGCCTTGATGTGGGTGTGCGTCTTTGTTTGTCTGTGTGCAAAATGCGTTTGTTAGCTTAATTATGTTAGCTTTACATGTGTCACTTCATTTTGTTCTGTCTTGTTTTCCTCTTTGCTTTCTGAGGGTAAAAAGAGGGTTTTAGGGAATATGTGTTAGTTTGTGTATGCACACAGCAGGGAGTGTGTGGGTGTGTTACTTTTCTCCTCAATTAGTTGTTGGAGTTGGGTTTGTTTCCCTTCAACAAATACTCTGTGAAAGGTTATTAGTCTCTTTCTCTTTTGTTGGTCTTCCTCTGTCTTTCTCCCTCTCTTGTGAGTTGAAAACACGTTGACTCATTTTCTTATCTTGGCAGAGTGATAAGACCACAGCCCAGAGCCATATCTATGCAGAGGCTTCACCTCGTACGATCATGTATGATGGACTGAGAGGTTTTATTGCTCCTCTTTAGAAATGCAAACAAGCCAGCGTTTGCCTGAAATTGCGTGGACGTGGACATGTCTTTGTTGTACACAACATTTCTGCAAAAAGTTGGCCAATACTATATCTGTCTTGTATACACTTTCTTGATTTTAAATGTAACTATTAATAGCAAGTGTGTATTATGGTGTTTAGTGAACACATATTTTGGGTAGGGGAGACAGGCTACACTTAAATCAGTTTGGCCTCCTTGACTGTTTTTGCTCCAGGCAGATTATGTAATTTATGTTTGTGTGTTTTAGGTGTTGAACCGGTACTCTTCGGCCCCTCTGATCGCTGTGGCCCCTGCCCCCTTGGTGTCCATGCTGCCCACAGTGTCTCTCCTGCCCCCTCCTGGTGGTTTGAGAGACTGCCTGAGGCTCAGGGGGCTGCCGTACACAGCGAGCATAGAGGACATCCTCACCTTCCTGGGCGAGTTTACACAAGATATCAGACCACATGGCGTGCACATGGTCCTCAACCAGCAGGTACATGCAACAACCGCACTGACTCACATTCTCTCCGACTAGGTTTTCACTACATGATTAAAAAAACAAAAACATGTATTACCGCGATAGTAAATTTGGAAAAACAATCAATAGTGCTACCGGTGAATTCACCTTTAAACGATTGGGGGTGGGAGATTAAGCAAGAGCGGAAAAACAGAAGTGATTTAAGAGGCGTTTTATCATTATCTCCAAATATTACCATGTGTATTATTAACCTGTTATCAATATCTTACTGGTAATTTGCGACACCCCATCTCTAACACAAAGCGTGACCTCTGACTGTGTTTCCAGGGTCGTCCATCAGGCGACTGCTTCATCCAGATGACCTCAGCAGAGCGGGCGATCCACGCCTCACAGCGGCTCCACAAGCACGTCATGTCCAGCCAGCGCGGGGCCAACAGCCGCTACGTGGAGGTGTTCCCCTGCAGCGCGGAGGAGATGGGCCTGGTGCTGATGGGAGGCTCGCTCTCACACACACATACACACACACACACCCGGAACAGGAGTGGGACAGGGCTCAGCCCGCCGCCATGTAAGTCAAGACGTAAGTGCCGCTGGGAGCTGGGGGTGCTTCGGGACTGCAGGGTAGGTGGGCTCCTGCCCTGGGGGGCAGGGTGGCTGGGTTTCCTCCAATCTAGTACTATAGGCGGGTCTGACAAAGAGAGGATAACAAACTGTGTGTGTGTTGGTGTGTGTGATTGTGTGTGGTACCTCCTTGTAATTTAGTTTGATTCAATTGCCCATCTGCATGCACCGAGAAACCTCACGTGTTAACTGTTATTCTACCTTTTCCCCTGTGTTGTTCACACATTCTGATTGTAGTTTATCTTCTTCAGTGGCATGTTTGTTAATTGATCTTAATTTTACCACTTTACCACTGCTTGATCATAAAGATCTGACGGGGTTGGAGAAGTGTAGCGACACAGCTACTCTGTAAAACGTCAACATGGCTTACAACTCTCCAGCCTTCTCAGATTGGTAGTGGTGGTTTGTGGGATTCAGCCTCAGTAGACCGGCACACCTCAGGTGTATGCGTCTCCTGTGCTTGACCAATCAGTGCAACTGTGGGTAAGGTGTGCAGAGCTGAACGCTGTTGTGTAGAAATGTCTCTTGTTCTCTGTGTCTGTAGTTCCTCCCCATCATGCACTGGTGCACTCCTAGTTTACAAAAAGAAGCTCAGTTAAACAGAGGTCTAATGTGTGGCCGGTAGTGACTGAGGATATGATTAAACAACAGGACATTTGATTTAAATGAAAGCTTTTACTTACTATACTATACAAACTTAATTGCACACAAAGCCAGTAGCTACAGTAAATCAATGAAAAAAAGGTAACAAAACAAACGCATCAAAATGAATTAAATCTGGGTGCACAAATGTAACTAAACGTACAGTAAGAAACGTTAAACTTTGGAAGCAGAGCTGTGGAAAAAAGTTACGGACTGAATATCATTTAAATAAGGAGGCACCATTTATCAAAATGCAGGTCAGTACTGTATATTTTCCATAACAAAAAGGGTACTTTCTGTACTTCCTTAATTTTAAATACATCTGAAAAACCAACTTTCATAAAAGTGGCTTAGTAATGGTGGTCATTGTTTGCTTGTTTGCATGAGCGCCTCTCTCAGAAACAAACAACGACCAGACTTTATCATCATGACTCTAAATCTATTACTGTTTGTCTGTTTTTAACTATTTCTCCTCTCCCTCGGTTCTCTCTGCTCCAGGTTTATCTCCACCCTCCTACTCCTTCGGCCACGCTCAACCCGTCATGTCCTCAGAGGCGGCTGCTGCCCTCTACCCTCAGATTGGTCAGATGCTGCTGGCCCCACGCCCCCTGCACCCAGGACATGCATACTACCCTGCCTCGGCTCAGCTATACATGAACTACGCAGCCTACTACCCAAGGTAAACAGCGATGTTACAGGTGAACAGAGAGACAAATGGGGGCCTTTCAATACAGCCCTTCATGTTATCTGATTCCTCGGTCTAGGACTTCAGACTTTCACATGTATGAGATCCCTCAGTTATCTCAATATCTTAAACCAGTCCTCAGATTATTCCTAACAAGGACCCCATGACTTATTATTTTGTTTTCTGCATGATTTTATCATGACAAAAGTGTGGTTAATAGTTTTGACAAATGAAAATGAAATACATTTGACTAAGAACTCTCATAGCAGGAGATCTTAAATGTTTCAGAATAAAGATACTTTAATCAAAATAACAGGGTTGAGTTCAAGCAAAACAACCAAAACTTAACTGGTTTAAAAAGGTTCAGTGCTTTTCACCATGTAGGATATACTGCCGTGATGACATTTTCTAATCAGACATGCTTTCAAATTCACTTTCTGTGCTAATCACAAATCAAATGAACCACTTGAGGGTTGTTAGAGAAAGATTTAAGAGCTGAAGATCCTGTCATTGTTTATTTGTTGGCTGTGTGCTGATGAGTAAGCGAATAAGAAACCAAACCGGTTTTGTTTAGATCTTTGATTTACTGAACCTTATGTTTGCTTTTATAATGGTAACTAGAAAAACATGCATGCAATAAAGACATAACATATACTGTATTTAATTGTATGTTATGTATATTGGAGAGCCCTTTAAAGATTCAGTATTTTGTCACTGATATTCAATTTTGCGTTCTACTTGCACATTTTCCCTGTGACCTTCCACAAAGACTGCATGTTATGTCAACTGCTTAAACATTGATTTGACTGCAATCATTTGCAATAATACCCTAGTGAAGTGTATTTTATATATCTGGTATTTTATTGTCTCCATATCCACCAAAAAGAGTGTGGAAAAGAGGTGTAGTTTTGGTTGAATTGTGTCTTGACAAGGAGAAGGTTGGGAGAAGGTCAGTTAATAACTGAACGCTGTGGTATCAAAGAACTTGGTAAACTTCAGTGACCTCTGTTTCTGCCTGGTTAGCCCTCTCTGTCATTGAGAAAACATTTATAGACGACGCCCAGAGTTACTCTCAATCTCCTGAAGCGTATCTGCTTTGTTGGCTCAGAGACATGCAGTTTTCAAGTTTTTTTTTTTCTTAGATATTTTTATGATAACAGTCTGCCTTGTCTCTCTCCAGTCCACCTGGCTCACCCACCGCTCTAGGTTTCTTCCCCACCCCCTCCTCGCTGTCCTCCCAAGGGGGGTTGATGCGCATGCCAGCTCTGACATACAACAGCAACGGAGTCAAAGACCTCATTAATGCAGTGCAGGGATACCAGGTAAGAGACTTAACCATATATGCTTAATAACTTCATACAGTTCCTACATGCAAATCCTCTGTGGCTTCCTAGCTCACACACATCGCTGCAGGATCTAAGTGTTGTATTCAAATCTTCCTCTGCTGTGGGTGTGTCTTGTCAGGCATGCACTGTGTTTGCCCAGAGGCTATCAAACTAGTTTATCCTGTCTCCTCTCCCTGGTTTGTCACACATGCACTACTGCTTGCTTCGACTTGAATCGGAGAAACTTAACTCTCGTTTTAACTTGGAAGTGCGTGAAGGATCCCAGGGATATGTGAAAAAAATATATATATTAAATTAAGAGACATGTGGAGTGAGAATGTGCAGTTTGTTTTTTCACTCTTTCATGCTGGAATTAAAAGGTCCTTGTGGCCTTTAGGTTAGAATCTATGGTTGTTTGTCACTCAGCCCCTGTCTCTGTCATTCCTCCCCCTTCATCACACCACAGTATACCCCAGAGGAAGCTCTCATGCACGCCCACGGGGCTATGCACGCTCACGACCCGACCGGGACATTGCTTACACAGCCCAAAGAATGGGTGTGTATTTAAGGTGTCTAAGGCAGGTGGCAGGTAAGGATTGGCTCAGTGAGGGGTTCAGTTTGTCCGTGGTTGTAGCTGCGGCTTGGGTTTCGAATGGTCATCGGGGAAACGGGGCTCAACAGCAACATTCCCTATGCAGACATAAGTGCTAATCACACGCAGTAGCAATAATGGACACATTCTCGGTTTGGGTTGAGTGGTTAGAAAAAAAAATTGAATTGAATCAATCCCTGGTTTTTCTCTTTAATTGTTGTGGCTTTCATCGCAGCGTGATCGATCTGATACAGGCTACTACATTTCTGTCCTCTGTTATTTATTGGCTAAAGCGATAGCCAAGAGGATTAATTGACCGTTCCTAAACCCCTCCAATCAGTCATTTTCAAATGGTAGCTAAGCTGTGTTATAGCAGACCTTTAGCTTTGGATTTCTGTCTTTCTTTACTCTGTAACTCATGAGTTAAGAAGATGGTGTTTTTTTTAAATCATCTTTCTTAAACAAAAACACCACAATAAAAGTGTGAGGGTTGGATTAGACACTGTTTATCTGCTTTAATATGAGTTGCAAACGTTAGCATGCCCGGCTTACTAACGGAAAAAAAAGTAGAGGCATAAACTCATATACAACTCCAAACTGGGTCAACTTTGATTGAATTAATAAAGCAACTATGGCTCAGCAAAGATTAAGCATTTTGAATACTGCAACTGCTCTCATTCGTGCTTCCAACTAGATTTTCTCCAACCCCAAGTTGGGCTTATGGGTATTGTAGTATTTAAGCAGTAGTGCAAAATGCTTGACAGGCGTAGCAACAGTAACTAAGGGGTGCAGGGCTTAATGAACGGTCGGTGGTGGTGGTGATGTAGTGAAATAATGACGGGTAATAACAGGTGTAGCCTTGAGGTGGATGAGAAGGTGATGGGTAACATCTGGTGCTGGTGTTAGGGCTCTGTGTTTGGCGCTGTTACAATGGGATAATTCTCTTCTCTCTCTCTCCTCCCCCTTCCTCACCCCAAACCCTCCTTCCTCCCCCGCCCCCAGAGTCCCGCAGAGTCCATGTCTCTCCTGAGCAGCAGTCTGATTGGTCAGTCCAGCGGAGGTGAGGCTTCTCTCATGTCCCTCTCCGGTCTCATGGCCAAGCCAGGGGGGCAGTACCTGGACCTGACCCTGTTGTAGGGTCACAATTTAACAAAGGTCATGTGACGATTTGTTATATGTCAAAGACTTGTAATGTAATGTATTGTTAGGTTTTTAAAAATAGTCTTTTAGATGTGTTATTTATATCTTTAAGATCAGAAATTAATGTATTTTATACCAAAATCATTGTGGCCATAGCCCAAAAAAATAGCAGTTTTGTCTTATATTGCACAGTGTGTATTTTAAAAGCTTTATAGAGATTTTTTTACATGTAAGAATATTATAATCATGATGATATATTTGCTAGCCAAACTTGAGAATTATGACCTAGTAGCTACATTTTTTTCCAAAAGCTTCTCTGTGAAGAGTGAAAGTGTGCGCGAGTGTGTTTTAGTGTGAAAGAGATGAAATTGAGTATTATGCATGGCTGTGTTGATACGTCTTAATACTCAATCTGTTTATGCAACTCATTTAATGTGTTTATATACACTTGATACAGTACACAGTGATTGTATTGGAAGCTTTAGTGCATGAAGAAGTTAGTAGTACAACTTTTAAGATGTTTACATAATGCCAAATATCAATGCACTGCTAATCAATAAGACTACTAATGAATATTATAGCAGTATCTTCGAATGATAACATATGTTACACTGTGAGTTTGTCCAAAAGTCAGCCTTCACTTACAAAATTGTGACATCTCGCACTCATTACCCCCTCGTTCCCTTTATATCTGCCCTATACGGGTGTGTTTCCATGTTGTGAAATGCCTATGTTGTCTTGCCCTTTGTTTTTTACTCACATTTGAACAGAGGACAGTCCCACTTCTCTGTAACATAACCACAGGGTTGCATTCTTCAAGAAGACTCATGTCACAAGCTCTCATCTTACTGATTGAATCTCAGGAGCCAGAGGTGGTTTCTGACCAATTTAATTACATGTTTTGCTCAAATAAGACCACAAAGATGTTATCAGGCCATCACACTTTCCTTGTCTTCTTTTCAACATCTATGTGGGGGATGCAAGACAGGTTTCCCTGCAGAAATCGTTTTGCCATTTCTCTTGTTAGCTGAATCATTTGGAGAGTTGATGGAAAGTTGAAAAGCAAAGTAACAATGAACACCTCTGACGTGTATATTGTGAATAATTAACTTCACTGCCACTTTTGCCCTGTTTGGGCTTCATGTTGCTGTACACACATCATACAGTGGGAGTCCTGCTCAGGATGTCAAGCTGTGTCAATGCTGAAACAACAATAAATATAACATGTGAAGTCTGCCAGCTATCAGGTGTTTAATTTCACGTTTTGCCTTTACTCCACCTTGCTGTGTACTTACTGTGTTGGCTGTATTTTGGGAGGGTTTGTGAAGGAGCACAAACACACAGGTGTAGTTGTCTGATGACAGAATGTTGCTGGAGGCCAAACTGTGGTAACTCCCTCACGCCATCCTCCGTGATTACTGCTGCGTTTCCCACACACACACACGCACACACACAGACACAGAGGCTCTGGCAAAGAAGCTATTGTCCCTCAGACACACTAAATTATCTGAGAGGATGGCCCTTTTTTTTTTAAAGAATGGAAAAGTAAAGAAGGGGGAAAAGAGAGAAGGAAAGCAGACCACGTCATACCCCCTCAGGGCAGATTTGGCATTGTGTAATACAATCTTGTGCACCCCACCCAACTTGATCTCTTTTAAAAACACACACTCCCACTCAAACACTGCCTAAACCGACATAGCAACACCATTAATATCATTACAACAAAGCCCAACATACTTTTTTTCTCTTGAACTTTTATCTCCTCATTGACTAAGATTTAAGTGGGAAATTATGTGAGAAAAAAAAGCAGCTCAGGTTCAAAATAAGTTGTTTCTACAAAACTAATCAAAAATGGCTTTTTTGCATGACAAAGTGCAAACTCTGTGTAACAATTAAGCCTCAGTTTAAAGGTGTAATTTGCACAATTCAAGTGCAGTTTATAAGATTCAAAATATTGAGTCAATGAAAGTTATTTAAACTATGATGTATAATACAAAGGATATAAGGAGCTGCTGAAAAACGATTATAGGGATCTTTTTTTTTTTTTCTCTACGGAGGGTTCTCAGATATATTTTTTTGTTCTTTTTCGGCAAAGCAGGGGATGGTCTTTATCATTCAATTTCTCCAGAACTATGTATTGTCTTTTCTTGTGAGTTTAATTGTATGCATTAATAAATGAAAAGTGGTTACTTCCAAAAATACTTAGCATTAAGACACTTTTAAAACACAAGGTCAGCCCCCCTCCCAACCGTAATCATTTTCAAACAGTCCCTTATTACATAAAACAGGATGTGATTGGTTAAACCTTGAAAGTCTTGTTTGTTGGCTCACCCTCATAATTACCTGTCATGATCCGCATTAATTCTGTTGGATAAAAACATCTGTGGTGCATTCCTCATACCAGAGCGTCTCCGCTGCACCTTGTTTTGAACATTTATTCTAAACAAGTCACAGAGGGACAATTACAGGCTGACTCACTGTACCGAACTGTACCTTATAGGTGTGTAAGGTAGATAAATGAGTAATGTCCAATATAACAACATTCCCTCAACAGGTGGGTGAGGCCTACACACATTCAGCACACAGGGCGAGGCTCAGCCACATTCCCGTGTCAGCGCGGAGACCAAAGACGATGCTTTGCAGAGTTATCAAACTGATAATGTGTCCTTTATTAAGGTCAACAAAATCAACACATACAGAACAGCAGCAGATCATCAGTCGCGACAGATGTGGTTGTGACAGAAAAATAGACTGAAACCAAGTTGTTGAGCAGCAGGGTTTTGCTTCAACAATAGCTTATTTGAACAGGACTTCTGAGATCAGTTTTGCATTTTGACCTGTGATATAAAATCATCAATGTGCTCAGCTGTGACTGCACATTTGTCTCCTTCTAGTGGGTGGATTGAGACTGCAGCTGTAAAGTCTTACAGTACAATCCAGCCTCAACATCTCCCACACATGGCTGTTCTTCACTTTCTACACACTTTGTTCAGGTTCAAGTTCTCTAAACACTGCAATTGTATCTGAAAAATAGATATCTGACATAAGGAACTAAGCCTGCTCTGTAATCAACATATAATTTATTTTCACATTTCCAAAAAGTGTAGAGATCAATAAACAGTTTAGGCATCAAGATGGACATTGATGTGATGATGACAAAGAAGTAGAACATAACCCCAAAGCAAATTAGATAAATATTTCATCATGTAACATTTATTATGGAGGCAGCACCAGTCACATCTGTAGCTTGTCTGTAATGTTTGAAAGTCCATTTTTTTTCTACCTCACTTAGTTTTTACAGGTTCATTTGAAGTAATATAAAGAAACATAATCCTAAAGTAAGAATTAAGCAAATATATATTTATAACTGCTGAATGTATTATGCAAATATACAAATGTTGATTGCAGCCAACGCCTTTGGGTCCTCTGCACTTTCCTCACTTAAATGGCGGGTCAGCTGCGCCAAGGGTCAATGTCTCAGAGCTCCGTCATCAAGAGGGCTCTTCGTATCTTCTCTCTGTCCAACCTAATTTCTTCTCCGCTGAAAACATAGAACGATACAAAACTCAAGTTGTTAAAAACTTCTAGATTTGAGTCCGAACAATTGTCCTTCTTCCTGACAACTAGATCGCCATGATGCCCTAGAAAAGCTTCAGACCACTGGATGAAGGTTTTATCAATTGCACAATGGGAACAATGAGAGTTGAGGTGTGTTACCTGTCAGTATGGGCAGCAAGGTAAGGGGCCAGGCGAGGAATGGAGCTATGGTAGTAAGAAGGGGAGGGGTGGGGAGAAGGCGAAGGAGAGGGACGGCATGGACTACCCAGCTCCAGAGCTGGCATATTTTCCATCTGGAAAAAACATCAGTGTTCACCCACAAACATTCCTCCGTTTGCTACATGTCATATGAAACAGATACAGTGTACCGACAGCCACCAGACTCCATTCACAAAAACAGTATTTTAGCCACAGGATGAAGGAGTTCCTGGGGTACCGCTGCCTCCATCAGTTAGTTTGTTCATGTTATTTTGGTTGGATTCAGTGTTTTTATTTGTTTTGATCTCACACAATAACACAAACAAACTAATGTAAGGTAGCAGTAGACCAGCATCTACCGCATTATGCTTAAATAAAAAATGTTTCAATGGAAAGAGCTATGATAACAGTTTGCATCCCTTATGGAAAAGGCGGTTTGAAAGCAGACTTTATAGTGAAATATGAAAATATTCTAAATATGTACACCGGAACTGATATTAACCATGGATAAGCCTTCTTAAAAACATCTGAACTATCCCTCTAAGGTGTGTGTGAGAGTGTGTGTTACCTGTGGGTATATGGACGGCTGTATCTGTGTGTCCAATGAGTTGGTAGATCCTGACTTCCCTGCACTCTGGGAGGAGATAGCTGCAAGTGCTTCTGGGAGATCATTTTCATCTTCATGGTTACTGTAAGGGAGATAAATACTGAATGACTTCAAAATTGCATTTTTAAAGAGCAGAAAAAGTGTTCTTTTTGGAGGATTTGTTTCAAGAGTGCAATGCCCCTGTTGCGAAAGCTCTGGTGCTGGTTGGGAGACAGTAATCAGAGGTGAAGTTTACTCACAAGCTGAACTGTCTGACCAGTCGTTTTCTGCGGTTGGTGCTCGTGTTAGATCTGGGCTGCAGCCTCTCTGGCGTTGGGTTGCGGTCTTGCAGATGTGGCATCTTGTCTGCTGTCAGACTGGATGCAGCTGAATCTTGGGAAGAGCTCTGATACCTGAGGACCAGAAACATCATCACACAGAGAGTTAATCTTCCACCCACTTGCGCAGAAACGTGTGTGAGCATGAAAGGATAGGATGAGAGCACTGACCTGTCAATGAGGGTCTCATTTGAGTTCTTCCCTCTGGGCGTTGGTGGAGCCTCCTTCTTTATTGTACAGGAGAGGAGGATACTACTGTTTGTTACATTACACAAGGATGATATGTGCAGGTGGAGCTTTGCTTTGGTTCTCACCCTGAAGGCTGCCTCCATCTGGGCCTTGAGGATGTTGCACTTGAGATGATCAGGAAGCATCGCCGGGGAGACAGGAGGGTGGAGAGACTTTTCAGAAAGCTGCTTCTCCTCTCCCTGCCAGGAAACAACAGAGGGAGGCAAAGAACGTTAGGAAATATCCTCTTGTGAGCTAAATGAGACAACAGTGTGTGGGGGAAGTGTCTGACCTTGTTGTCCATGTTGACCTGCAGTGAAGGCCAGGGGGGAGAATCACTGTCTGACTCCAGAGCTTTGAGCAGAGACTGAGAGATGTCCAACTCATCTGCAGGGCAGGGAGGAGCTCGGCGCTCTAATGCACACAAAGTTTAATGGAAAGATGCATTATGGGCTACAATTGGTATTGTAGAGACATAAGCATGAACAGGCTCAGGAATACATGATAAAGTTAGTATCTGAATAGTTAATTGTGTTTCTATATTACATTATTAACGTATAACACAGGGGCACAGTTTCTAAGAAGCATTGTATTTAAACAAAACAGCTAAATTGGAAAGAAAGAAATGAGTGGAAAATGAAAACCCATGAAAATGTGTTTAAAAGTCAGGTTCAAATCACTTCAACTTATTTTCCTACAGAACCCTTTTTTTTTTTATCTAGCCAGATTGCCATATCAGTACAATGATGGTGAATTACATTGGTGGTCCTCAGAGCATCACCATTAACAGTTTTTACATTTTTCACGATGAGTCTTAAAAGTGACAAACATAACATAACATGATGTTAATATACACTGTATTTTGTGAATGGCAGAAAGCTCAAAGCACTGGATATTTCACAACCCAAAACTATAAATTAATTTCAATATTATCCTAAAAGTGCAGTTGTACGGTTTGTGTGGGATTCAGATCAGTTGAGTCTTAAACAAACCACAGGATGCTGACTGACAGTGATAAACATGAAAAGAGCATCAGGTCCAGACGTATCACAGATTGGACAGCTCTCCCTCAGGCTGACAGTACTCACTGTTCCTGGTGTGTGTGTGGCAGAGCGTGTTGTGGCTGTGTGTGTGGCAACCGTGATGGTGGTGGATCTTGCCCGAGTACGAAGTCTCATTATCTTCCACGCTGAACTGATGGTCTGAAGCAGGACTGCTCAGAGGGAAACTGAAGACAACATGTGAAAGCAAAACAATTTGTCTTCTTTTCTCTAAGTTCCGTTTTGGTATTCAAATCCATTTCTTTCTTATGATTTCAACTTCACGACTCAAGTTTTTTTGTGGCATTCATCAAGAAATGTTACTATAGATGTGGGAAAATATGATATTCTGTATGACTGTTCCAAGTGGGCTTAAGATATAAAACAATGAAGGACACATCGTTGCAACTTTTTTCATTTCTGCAATTATAAACATTTCGTTTATTTAAAGCAATATGGCAAACTCCCTAAATGCATCATGTGATTCGAGTAAACGTTACAGTCAACACACATTAACAGCAAAACATTGGCCACATTTGGTGTAAACAGTTGGTTGATTCAAACAATATATAACCTGCAAACAATGTAAAGTATGTTCAAAAACCTCTCTGAAAGCACAACAACACATATGCAGTTCATGCTCCTGTTTCATACTGAACTACACATTTTAAAGCCGCTTAATCCCTCAACCAGTATGTGATCAACTCAACCCCATCCACCTGTTGAGAATCACATCACTTTATCTCACTCAAATTAAAGTGATGTCAATAAATTAGCAATAATTTAAGGCATAAACTTTAAGGCAGATTTGTGATCTAGCAGTGCACATACAGAAGGATTAAAACCAAGACTACTTTCCACAAGCAAAGCAAGGCACAAAGCGTTCAAACCCAGTGCTATATTAATTAAATTTGTGTTCAAGTGGTGTATTTTATTCTATATTAAGGGATTTCATAGTGTGATGCGTTAGATATTTTTCTGAATATATGGATAGAGAAGAGGTGTTTGAGGAATGAAACTGAAAAAAAGCTTAAAAACTTGTACGTTGCATGGTGGCATCTTTTTCATATGATTTCTACATTGCTTTATAAACACATCATTGATATAGTCACACTGAGTCTAATTGTCCTTAATCGTATCGTGTGTATTTAGATTTGATTTGTTACCCTAAAAAGAGTACAGTTTTTGACGAATATTACATCAAAGGGTGGTCAGTTTTAAAGTGCCTCAATTCCCTACATCCACTACTGACCGTGTTGATAGGCTGACCAAATTGAAATAACTAACTTCCTGTTGTTTTCAGAACAACGGTATGCACCTGTCCCTTTTGCCTCACGTAATATCTTTACCTCACGTCCCTCCCATTCCACCTTTTCGGGATATTTCATGAAGATGTAACACATGACGGGATGCGACAAATAGATGATGACAGAGGGGATGAGGATGATGGAGATTACTTTTTCCAATAAGTCCATCAACAGAGCTTCTCTCTCTGGGACGCCAGTCTGTGTTATTCTAAGTGTTAAAAGTCTGGGTTGGAAACAGATTCCCAGTTCAAACTGAGGTCAAAGTGCGGTCATGACTTTATCCCTGTAAACCACACTGATGGATCCTGGGAAGGTGCCGCTGGTTCTCTCCGGGAGGGGGCGATGACTGGGCGCCACAGAAGGCCTGAACATGGCGGGGAGATGGAGACACAGACAAAAACACACAGGACAAGACATGTAAGATTTATGAGTGACATGACATGATGAAACAAATGTGGGCGATGAGATGAGTGACTTTGCCTAAAAATAGAAACTTGCCCTCTTCTCAATTTCGGATGAAGAACCCTTGAGACTGACTCACATCGTCTTCATTAAGCAACCACATCCTCAACTTGAGTGTCTCTAAACCTGGTCTCTGTGTCTTCTGCGGCCGGTTGTCTTACCTGTGAGGTGGCGTGTGACCCGAGGGCTGCAGGTAAACTGGAGGCGTGAGACCTGGGTGGGCCGGGTGCCACGGCTCGTGTCCAATAGGAATGTTGTGCTGGTACTGGAGGGGAGGAGAGGAAAAGGATTGAGGAGACGCTGAAATTAAATGTTGTCACAGGAGCGAGGCCAGATCAGTGGCTGCTGTATGTGTGTGTGTAAAAGTAGGTTATCTGAGGTCACTCACTCGATGAAGGCTGGGATCAGGGCTGGCGTGAGAGCTGGACAAAGGAGACAATAATCACTGATATCAGATTAACAAACCAACTGAAAACATTTGATTTTGAGTGTTTTGAGCAACGAAGTATTCCCACAAGGTGTGGGACAACCTACAAAGCAGGGGCCATTTTACTTTGTTTTACAAAGGGCTGTTTTAGTGTTAGCGTTGAGATTATCCAAGCCGTTGTGAGGATTAAGGTCAAGGTTAGGGGATAAGGAATGAATGTAATAAATGGAATGTGGAATGTCCTCACTAGTACAGCAATATGAATGTGCATGAGTGTAACGGGTATATTTGTGGGTGTTTTTGTGTGTTTTACCTGATATGTTGTGGCTTTCCTGGAGAAATGGCAGCTGAAAGAGATAGGTATGACGTCAGATGAGAGAGAGTCAAAGCAGAGCAGCATATAAAACAGTTTTATTTTCATTATCTGAACATTTGTCTTTGTCCTTTCAGTCCAGACTCGAGTTGTCACTCCAAACATCATCTGTAAATTACACTTTAATCTTCAATTAGTTTTGTTTTGCAGTATGCACCTGATTGTTCATGTATGACGGATTATGAGCTTGTGAAGCTGCTGTAGCTCACAAAAAAGAGGAAGTATGGAAGAGGAATGCAGGTGATTTGTATGTGACACGTATGTGTAACAATCTGGGTTATGAATACGCAGGAAAGAGTTGTTTTTAAGTTTTTGTTGATATAAGAAAATTATTTGGAAGGCTGATATTTTTAGAGGCTGCAGATTTTTCTTTTCTCTGAGATAATACAGGCAGTCAATGTTTGCATGTGCTGATAAGACTCACCTTTGCACAGGGACTGTGTGCGGGACGGGTATCTCTTGCTCGGCCGTCTTTCGAATGTGCTTGCTCTCCTCACTCTGCCTCCATGAGTGGCCTGATACTCTGTTTTACCACTGAGACGAACAGAATAAAACAGATACAAGTTGTTAAAATATCACACTATAGTCTGACTTCGTTTGTTTAGAAAGTTCTGAGGATTGATTTAAAAACTAATGCATGAAAAAAGTATAATATAAAAGCACAGCCTTTTAACATGATTGAAAACAGGTTTATAGTTATTCAACTGAAGGAATTAATATGATTTTTATCTCTATAATTATATTTAATTGGTTATTTTTTGCTCTTAAAATATGTATTCAACACACTAAATTGCTTATATATTTTTTTATGTAATTACCAATAGACTCTCTAATAACAAGAAGCTCCAGATAAGTTATCAAACTGGATTTCATTACACTCTACAGGTGTTTTTTACTCCAGCTGTAGCTTAAGCGTTTAATCCAGTGACCCCAATGTGAAACAGACTTCACGATGCATTGTTTAGCTGCTCCACTGAATGCCAGGAAGTGGCCTTGAAGTGTGAGAATTAGCTTTGACCATCTCTGATAATAGTCAGAAGAAAACAAACAATAAGAAGGGAATATCTCAGTCACCATAGGAACAGGTCCATGTAACCATAGATACACTGTAACCATAGATACACAGGCTCTATTTAATGTGACACATTATTCCCTAGATGCTGAAACAAGTGCCGGCCACAACTACCTGTCGGAGCCAACTTGTATGATCCTTTTTATACACTTTATGAGTATGAAGAGCAGGTGTGCGTATGTCTCCGAGCTCTACCTGAATCTGAAGCGAGACCCGAGGCGAGTGAAGTCGCTGCGGCTGGCGTTGCCTGTGGTGGGTTGGCGTAGCCGGAAGAAGGAGTGGCTCTCCACGGCGCATTTCCACAGGTGTTTGCAGATCTTGGAGCCTGCCAGCTGGAACATGAACGTGTGCTCCTGCTCCCGACCCTGCACAGTCAGAAAATAAGCAAATACTTTTAGATTCAAGATTCAAAGACCTTATTTTCATATGCACAAAAGCTACAAGGTGGTTGTTTGTAATAAAAATATGAAGCGCTAGGCTCCTTCAATAATATGACATACAATAAATTAACACATTAAGAGAAAAGAGACATAAAATAGTACAAACAACGTCACGGTGCAAGTACACTTGTATATAGACTCTTATGGCACTACTTCTATTCTATTTTATTGTATTTACTTGCACTATTTTATCTGTTTTATTGTGTTGCACTGTTGGAGGCCTGGGACCTAAGATTTTCATCGACATAACTACACTGTAGCTATGTACGAATGACAATAAAAGCCTTGAATCTTGAATCTTGAAAATGCAGGAATAAGCATGAATAAACAAACTATATCCGTGTAGAGTTGAATGTGTGTGTTTGGGTGTGTATGTGGCTGTGCTTGTTTGTATGCAGGAAGTATGGAAGAGGAATGCAGGTGATTTGTATGTGACACGTTGTGTACGAATCTGGGTTAGGAATAAGAAGCATAGAGTTGTTTTTAAGTTTTTGTGCAGGAATTGTTTGTATGCAGGGGTGTGTGTTTGTGACAGGACACAAACCTGATCGTCGTCCTCCACAACGACCAACGTGAGACGACTCTTCTTAAAGTCCAGCCGGGTGATTTTGGGCCTGGATAACACAAAAAGACACACATGGACAAAAAACCAAGGACTCTACATCGTATTATCAATGGCACCCTGTTTTCCCATGACAAATGGGGACAACTTCTTTTGAAATGTTCTATTGAAGTGCTTGTTTTTGCAACAGGTTTTTCTTCAAATTTAGCTTGATCTTATCTGTTTGGTAATATGTCTAAACACGTCTCGCTGATTTTAAAATGAGACTCTTCCTTGAACAAGAATTGTTGTTTGACCGGATCAAGAAAAAAGGTTGAGAAAAACATATCCTTTCTCTGTAGGATCCTTTCCATAATGTTGTCAGGCCCTTCAAATAACAATTTGATCCTGTCAGTGACAAAAACAATTTAAATTGCAGCCAAAATTGGACCATTTAAAAAATGGTTGTCCCTTACGTTACTTAGACACAAATACATTGGAAAATAGGGTCCAGTTTAAAACATTTGGAAATTACCCTTTAAGGCCCACAGCCACTGTACTTACTTTGGGAACCACTGGTGTACAGATGTGTTTGATATACTTACCAAAAGAACAGGCCGATTTTGTTAGAGCCTTCAAATACTAAAATGCCCGTAGGAGTAAGACCGAGAGCATATTCTCCTCCATCTCTGCCCTGAAGACAAAACACACACACACACCTTTAGTGGTCGAAGACTTCTGTAAAGTAGAGACTTAGTGACAGTAAAATTCACTCACACACCTTGACAAAGTGCATATCCACTCCGTAAAGTTCCAGCCACTTGCATTTGTTGAGAAACAAAACCTCTGCTTCTGACGGAATCTTCCCCCTGAGGATTTAAAAAAAGACAGTGCTTATAAATAAAAACATCACTTTTACGTCAGCTCAGGTCTGGTGTTTTGGGCAACTTGCTTTGATAAAGATAACCATCAAAATCGCTACCAGCTGCATGACCGCTACAGGTAATTGGTTAGCTCTAAGAGAAACAGGGGTGCTCCTTGACTTAATCTTTCTTTTGTGAGTAAGAATGAGACTCAGTGTGAGTGTTGTCCTTGTGTGGCTCAGGTGGCTTGGTGAAGCACAGCATATGTGTATGTAATCTAATCCGAAATGGGAGCAATCAGACCGCGGCTGCGTTAAATACTGCCCAGAATCAATCAGGACCCTCCAGGGATTAATCCCTTAATCCTTCATACAAACCAGCGAGAGCGGGGCTGAGTCAGAGGGGGAGAGGACGGAGGGAGAGTGAAACTTAGACGCCCTCATCAGCAGAAACGCTGGCACTGAAAGGCAGCAGCAGAATTACTTCCTCTCCTGCTTAATGCCCAGCTTTTTGCCCCAGTTGTTTCTCAAAATAAGGAGATAAACTCATTGGATGCCCTCCAAAATGTTGCCTGACAGAGCAAACATTTTGGGGCAACTAGTGCACATGCATATGTATAAATGTCCCGGGGTTGACAAAGTCCCATTTTGAAGTCTGACTATGAATTCATTACAACGTTCAAACTCACCTGAGGTCCAACCACCTGCTGAAGATGTCGGCCTCCATGGGCGCGCTCTGTTTGGGAGTGAAGCGAAACTCAGAGACCAGCTCAGGAGAGTGCTCCAAAGGATCGCAGTCTCCCATCTCACCTGGATACAGATTCACACAAACACACATCAAGTAAAGACACTAGGAAATTAAGAAATACAGATTAGCAGCATGATTTTTGCAGTTTGTTTCACCATTTACTACTATCAATAATAGTTACTTGCATGTTCACGCTACACTCCAGTAAATCAACATCTAATTGCAGACTAAAAACACTTTACTTTACTGTCTTTCATGTTGGTGCATTTACTGTATGAAAGCTTTGACATTTAAGATTTGAGGCCAGGCTGCAGTAGCCATCAAATTCATGTAGTACTTTTCCCAGAGCACAAAGTACTTTTCTCATCTTAGCTTATTGCTTGTCCTCTGGGTTTGATTCTAAGATTACACGGATCATAAATTCCTTGTTTTAATCCAATCATGGTTACCAAAAAACGCACCACTGAGCAAGAGACCTGTCTATGCTCACAACTGCTTTACCACCCAAAATAACTGTGACAATAAATATATAATGAAATAAATAAGAGGACTAAATTAAATGGCCTCTCAAACCTTTAAAAATGCAATCTAAAACTCCACTTACTTTGTAAACAATATGCCGCCAGCTCTACTGCAACATCATACGGACATTTCAATCTGAGCAGAGAAAGAGAGACACTGGTGAGGAGCGTCCTTTAGTGTAGTCATAGTGAACATGTTCTCATGTGATGGAAAGTCATAAAGCGTCTGAATGCCCTACACTGCCTGTGTGTGTGTGTGTGTGTGTGTGTGTGTGTGTGTGTGTGTGTGTGTGTGTGTGTGTGTGTGTGTGCATGTCAAGGAGAAGAGGAGCAACCCTTTACTAAAATAAGCAGCCCTCTGCTGTTCCTGATCTTGAGCTTTATAATAGAGCTGGACTCCAGGGATCCGTGGCCCAGATAGAGTCAGAAAAATGGAGAGGGGTAACACGCTGTCTGAGTGTGTGTTTGTGCATGCAGGTTTGTGTGAAAAAAAGAAAAAGTCCCCCAAACTGTAATGTAGGTGACCTGTGTGCACACTCCCACAGGTGTTTACATCAGGTTTGGCACTACTTTTGAGAACCACAAGTCTTCACAGATGAAGAGAAATAACCAGACAATAATATAAATAATAAAACACTTCATTTTAGGGCAAATGTTTCTTCTGTTCACAATACTTAAATTCGGTTATTTCCTTTTACTCTACCAAGCAGTCCAAGCATAGGCCTATTTATCTTTCATCACACTCAATAATATTTAATAAGGTCAACATTAATCATCTTGAAACCACTTGAAACCACTTCACTTGCAGCTCTCCATCTAATAAGTCTTGTACAACGCTTTAAACATGTTTACTTAAAATTCATGGTCATATTTAGTAACTGTGTAAACATTTAGCTCTCCAATAGAATTAAAGACAAAATTGTCTGTGTTTGAATATTGTATGGTTGCAAACCATTTGTTTGTGATGATTAAACCACCAGCAGGTGGCTGTCTCACGGTTTAATAAACATATCAAACAAACATCTGTTACCTGACTTGACCTCCCAATTACCTATGCTAATTGTCGAATAGTTAGGATGTAATGTGATATATAAAACAGTGGTATATGTTTTTACACATACATTTGTATCTGTCTCAAGTTGTATTATAATGTCATTCTGAAATGTGTGCATTAACACGAAAAAGGGGCTTACTTTGCAGAGAGAATATCTTGTCGAAGCTGCAACACAAACAGATATCTGTTGGTGTAAAAAAAGACAACAACACAGAGTGAGATGCAAGCCACAACAAGAACATAAATCAATTGATGTATCACAGGCTTTTCCTCATCTCCGACACATCATTTGTTTTAACAAGTCTCCGTCCATTTGGCCTTGATTTTAATCTGCCCACAGCAGCAAAGTAATTAGCCCAACGTCCCCTTTGGACCTCCCCACTGGGCTCCTGAGAAAACCGTCAGTGTTCATGTGTGTGTTTCTGATTGGTGAGATTTTTACCTTGTAAATTCCTCTCGCAGGTTATTTGGCTCTGAAGAGTAAAATTTCACTCTGAAGAACAGTCTGTAATGAGGCCCGTCTAAAAGACATAACAAGAGAGAGCAAAGTGTGTGTGAGAGAAGGAGGTGGAGAGAGAGGAAGAGGTAGGTGATTAATTCAATCAAATCATAGCTTGTTATGATTTATTTGATCCATTTCATCTCGTCTTTTAATCCAACACAGGCTTCAAATCTTTATCTATCCATATTTCTTTTTAACCAACTTTATTTTGTATTGTTTGTTTCACTTCAACATTGATCAGACTTTCTTTCAGGCTGCTCAACTACAGGAGGACCAGCGAACAAATAGGACAACACAGGTCTCCCCTGTCCCATTCATCCGCCTGTTACAAGCTGCAGAGCAAACAAGTGTTCTGCTCCTAATGCACATGCTAATCACCATGTCAACATTGGATAATGCGCCACCTGCTCCCCACTTACCTGCTTCCACATGAATACAGCACAATCCACACTTCCCTGCACTCACTAACACACACACACAAACACAACTCAGGTACAGTAGGCCTACTTACCTCGGATCTGTTTCTTAATAATCTTGGACATATCCAGCCATTGCTAGAAGAGAAAAAAAGGAATAAGAAGACGATTATTAGTGATATCAGCTTGTTATTTATATATGTAAATATATATTTCCTCTTACAGAAGTAAGAGCTTCCGCCAAGGAGTTTATGTTTGAATTTGTTTTTTTGTTTGTCAGCGTTACAGAAAAGATACTGGTCGGACTAGTCCAAAGCAGGGACTACAGAAGAACCTATTACATCTTATTTCAGATTCGTATCACGAGTGGATAAAGGCATACTTTTTTCAATCACTTGTGGTAACAGCCTTGGCGAAGGCCTTTCTATTTACTCACGGAGACTTGTTCTGTGTCCATGTACTGCAACCCAAAGTAGTCCGTCTCCACCAGATCTATGTGATACATGATCTGGTCAAAAAGGTCCTGGCCTTTGGACTTACTCTACAAAAGAAGAACAAAGAGTTAAATATATGTCAGCTGGGCTTTCTCTGTGTTTACTCTTATCTCTTCTGCTTCAGTAACCTGATCTTCTCCAGATAAATTGAGTCTTAAAACTTGAGTTTCACTATTTGGGTGGCTGCCGAATTGCCTGGTTATTTAGGCATGAACAACCTTGGTATCCATAACAGGAGCAAAATGAATTAGAGTGGATGTGAGACTTGGATGTTGGTCAAGAAGAGAAGGAGAAGTCGATGAGAGAAAGATTCTTATTGATGCTTTTGTCAATAACACACACAACCAAACCCAAAATGTATTGCACAACCAGCTAAATGTTGTCTAAAACTTTATCTGAACATTAAACAGAAGTACCTCACCACCAGGATGAAGGCCAAACCCCAGTCTGAGCCATATAACACAAGGTGGGTGTGTAGAAATATGACAGTCTTGTACTTTGGATCCTGATAACCAGACTAAACATACTGGTGAGTGTATGAATGTGTGAGGAAATCAGTGGTGTTAGAGGATTGGGCAAAGGGGGGGAAACAGGCTGTTGCTTATTGCAGCATGTCACTTTAGAAAAGGCTGATTGAAATCATATCACAGGAGGGAACATGCAGTGGCAACAAGGGCACACACACTGCTGAATATTTTAATAGTCTCTGTTCCACCTTGTGTTTTGTCTGCATTCAACCCGAAGTGACAGGCTAATAAGCTTTAATAGGCGAGTTTCAGCTCTGTTCAACAAACCTGACATGAACAGACTTGTTCCAACACCTGTGACTAAGCTGCCAGTTTGAAAAGCCCTGTGTCATTGTGATGTTGATGCTGTAACACCTCTGCAGAATATGTGGCTTTGTATTGGTGCTTAAATCTCCCTAAGAGAAATACTCTCTGCCCTGATAACACACTTTATACTGTCCGAGAGTTTCAGAGGTGACGCATGTACGCAGCAGCTTTAGTGACACATGAAACCTTTAAAATGAAAACATCTTACGGGAAGCTACTTACGCACGAATGCCCACACACTCGCTCATCATCCCACCTACCCCTCATACACTTGTAGCACTCGTCTGTGACACAGAGTCCCCACAGTGGTAAATCAGATCAGGGGGCCGGGGAATTGAGGGAGATGGATGGAGAACAGAAGAGAAGAGGAAGAGGAGGGGAGGAGGAAGAGGCAGAGTGTGAAAAGAGTAAGACGAGGCCACAGAGGGAGTGTAGAAAAAGATTAGGAGGGAAGACTGTACAAGGCGAGGGGGGGGGCGGTCAAAGAAAAGCGGAGATTGCTTGAGGAGGATCAGATACGGGCAAATAGACTGAGAATGAGAGGAAGAGGGAAGTGAGATGCTGTGAAAGAGCAAACAGGAGGGGGCAGCTTCAGGTCTTACTTAGATTTCCCTGCAGTCAGAAATGAGCAAGTATTGTGATGAATTGACTAATCATAAGACCATCTGGAGCTGCAACCCTCATCGTACATCGCTCCCACACTAATAACATAAAGGGCACTATGATACTACGGGTGGATATAGCTGTGTTTGCAATCCTTTAACAAAAACATTGTAAAACAAAAGCCACAAACTACGTCTCAGATCTAGGAATGAGTCCCAAGCTCGATGGAACTCAATTTAAAGTGATATAACAGATAAAGTGTCTAATCCTTAAATAAGAAAAGCAAAAATACCCAAAACTCATGAGTTGTTTACAATTTGCTTAAAAACAGTAAATTATCCCAAACATTTTATTCATTATTCTGTCAATCCACTAAGAATATCATTAACTAGGCTAAATGTTTGAAGCTTAATGCGGCAACAAAAAAGTGAATTTTCCTTCTCTTATAATTACAAAGTTAATGTTGATTTTACAGTGTTGTGGCTATAAAATAATGACACCCAGGGCCAGCCCTTGGCATAGGCCAGTGGTTCTCAAACTTTTTCTGTCAGGTACACTGTGTATGTGCGTGTGGGGAGTGTTGCAAATAGTCACGTAATGGGCCAAGTTAACATTTATTAAAATACATCAATATGAACGTGAGCATTCCTTTCAAAAAAATAAAAAAATCACTTTGCTAGAACAGTGATAATAAAACAATGCTCCATAAGTCTGTGTGGTCAAAAACATAAATACAATTGTGCAATCCCTTTGCTAGAACAATAAGTTATAATACTTTGCCACTTTGCAATCTGTGCAAAAAAATGAAAAGAAAGAAAATGCTGATATTTGGCAGAAAAGTGTGTCTTATCACAGCATTAGTGGCAGCAATGAGCCTGTTTTGCACTGCACATTTCTTCAAAACGGGGTTGCAGGCTCAGTGGCGGCGCCAGAGATTTCTTTTGGGGGTGCTGTGGGCTAGCTTGACGTTTCATAGAGGGTGCTCAAACATTTAGGGTTTCCCATTAAGGTACCGGGCGCTACAGTTGAATGTTCTACTGCAACACTCCCCACACGCACATACACAGTGTACCTGCGACTGTTACAATGAAGGCTCGATAATCAGCTCACGGCATATAGGTGTAAGCAGGGGTAAAGTGCTATTTTTATAAGTGGGGAGTGGACCTAACATCCTCTAGGGGGGTCCGGGGGCATGCTCCCCCGGGAAGACTTTTTTTTTAAATATTGAAGTCAAAAGCATCAATCTGCACTTTGAGAGCAACATTAATCTATGGATACATCTCTCAACACCCATATGAGACAGAACTGTAAACAGATTTACTTTTTCTTTGTGGATATTTTACAAATCACTCCCCTTTTAAACTCTATTCTTGTTTTACTGTCATATAGTATTTCATACCTGTTTTTCATTTATTCTCTTATTTTTTTATAACTATAATGATCATATAAACGTGTGCCTCGGAAATAATTGTTTACATTAATCGTGACCAAACCGTTTGAGACCCGGCCACTAGCTCGCTAGCACCAGAAGCTAACAACAACGATCTCCGGTACCGGTGCGCTCTCTCTCTCTCTCTCTCTCGCTCGCGCACGCACACAAAATGGCTCGTTCCACAAACACACAGAGCCGAGCTTGAATGAAACGCAGAGACCCAGACGTACTTGTACTGTACAGTATCATATTATTTTCGAATCAATAATTTGTCAAATTATGATTTCTTTTTTCTTTTCTTTTTTTTCAAAACCATCTTTCCTCCTGGTCTCTCGCGCCCCCCCTGTCATGCCTCTGCGCCGCGCCCCCCACTTTGAGAAACACTGGCATAGGCAGTATAGGCAAATGCTAAGGGCGCATCAACCCATGGGGGGCACCGCAAATTGGGGGAAAGAAAAAAAATGTTTTATTTAAATTTCATAACAAAACAATTTCCCGATTTTGGATCAACAAAGTACATCTTATTATCTTATACTAACAGAACTACGCCTATATTGCATACAGCGCCCATAAACTATAGTTCTTTTTTTGAAATAATGGTTTTAGTGTGCAATTATAGGTTTTAATTTTGTATTTGTGTTAATTTAAAATAAATCAAACTCCCAAAAAACATATAGCTTCTGTGTGTTTTTATTAACATTGGAATTTACTGTGATGAAAGTGCCCTGATGACACCATCTGTGTTGAGACTGGTTCCATATTAGCATCCACCAGAATTGCAGTTTCTACTTACATTTTGAATTAAAAAAATCAAAACTGTCATCAACCCTGATGTACTCAAGTACAGTAACTCATAGTTTTTTTACTATGTAGGGGGCCACAAGGAAGCCAAACAAGGACCACATGGGGGCCCCGAGCCGCACTTTGACACACTGACCTAGCCTACCACCTAGTCCTGCGCCATGTAGCCTACTTTGTTTACACACTGTGCCGCAATCAGCACACGGGACACTCACAGGCAAATCCACACTGACATCCGAGCCGTCCAGCAGCAGCACCCGGCAGGTGATGGTGGTCCTCGCCATCCCGGCCGCCGGGATGTGCACCACCGCCCCCCCGCTGACCACGGCGGGTGCATGCACGACCTGCTGCTGATGGGCCAGGAGCAGGGGGTTCCCGGTCACCCCTCCTGCCCCCCCTCCTCCTCCCCCCTTACCGTCCCGCTCGTCCCTCTCTCTCGTCTGGAAGCGGCTCCGGGAGCGGCGGCTGAACGTCCGGCGCAGAAAGCCCATCATCTTCCTGATCCACAAGGTGAGGAGGTCCTTGTTGTGTCCGGGGAAAGTGTTCCACACAACAGGCGGAGAAGCCGGGGTCCTGCTTCTGCTGCTGTTGCCGCCTCCTCCTCCTCGTCCTCCCCGGGGCGAGGAGTCACTTAGCAGGCACGGAGGAGACTTCAGGGCTGCCGATCAGTCCTCCGGCTGGATGTCGGCGGGGGACCCTAGCCGCATACTAATGAAACTCACGCAGAAAGACCACCGAGGCACCAACCAGTTGATTAACTGGCCCGGTGTGAACGACTCTCACGGAAATACAAGCAGCCCTCCTCCTCCCCCTGTCCTGTCCTCTCCTGTGCACCTGCCTCCTGCTTTGCTTGCTGTTGCGCACCGACTCTCAAATACCGGAGAAATCCCGACCGACGCTCCGCCGTGGGAGTCACACGGGGCCGGGGAGGGGGAGTAAAGTCTGGTCACCTCTGCACCGGAACCCCGGGGGTGGTTGTTGCTTATTCCCACCGGCGAACCGAAACTACCTCACAGGTAAAAGTCAACCAACGAAACTGGACAAACAGTGTGTTCTGCGCCTGCGTAAAAACACAGCGCAGAACAAACTTCTGTTCCTCCACAGGCCGACCCAGCAGCGCCGGTAAACCAGCGCCACCTGTCGGACACCCGCCTTTATCATGAGTGGTTCCCAAGGTGTGGTCCAAGGTGCCTCAAGGACCGATAAAGGGTTTCCAGGAAGTCCCCAAAATAATTATGTGTCACTTTATTTATAGAACCTTAGACTGAAGAATTTCACAAGTCCCAGTCAAAACACAACACCCTCATGACACTAAATAGCCTACAATAATACATTCATAAAAAAAATATTAAATTATAAATTGTCTATCCAATTATATTTTCGGTGAAACAGTTACCATTCTTAAGATCTATAAAATCTCCTTCTCTACTGACTCTGACAACAAAATATTAAAGATTTTTCATGTTGTGAATTGGGTCAAAGTCAAATCGTATTTTGACAAATCTAAAATAAATGGAATCAGCCCTATACATTATTTTGAATTCAAACAAATATGCAGCAAATTCCTTAACATATAACATCCCACAATTCCCATTCCAACACCATACAAACCATAAACAAACTGGGTCAATCAATATTAATGGTTGTTAGAAGCTACATTCTGACAGCAAATATGAAGTACATTGTGTATACATAAAACGCTGGTGATGTAGCTTTTTGTGCAAAATCCTTATAGCTCATGTCATGACATAATTAATATCATTTATGTGTGAAATTACGAGATTCATCCAAAATATTGTAGTGGTAGTTATTAAAAAGCATACCAAATGTTTGTGCCTGCGTTATACATATGAGAAAAGGACAGAGAAAAGAATAACAACATAATTAATAAAACAACAACAGAAACCTGCAGCGATTCTTAAGTCTCCACAGCCATAATACATTTAGTGATTGATTATTTATTTTAAAACAATATTTTTTCCTAACCAGACACCGTTTGGGCTGATTTGTATTGCTGAAAGAGTTTCACTGTCATGTTGCCAGCTTTAGAGGCACTCAGCTGAAGGTCAAATAAGCAGACTACTCTTTTTATTTCAGCAGCTTCAATCTGCAAGGAATAGTGAAAATAGCATGCATAAAAAGTCACCACGGAGCCTTTTAAGTAATCATTATCACCAATAAGTTCACACAATGGCCATTTGAGTCTATGGCTAACTGATGAAAGCCATTGCATTTGAAGTATTTGTCACTTATCGAGTCATTCTTTTAAACTCTCAAACTAGAGTTATACATGGAACGGGTATAAACAGGTAGGTGAAATTGCTGTTGTCTAACTGGAATTGTTATGTACATTCATTAATATATAATTCCAAAATGTTTATTGTATTTATTATATATTCATTTAAGAGAGTATCTCACACAGCAATGCACTGAAAAAGGGTTAAAAATTAGGGTGTTCCTTTTTCCATCATTGCAAATTGGAGCTGTAGTTGATAAATAACGTTGACTAGTGTAGAGTAATCTGTCCCAGGAATAAATGTGGATTGTAACCCCTCCCACCAAAGTTAAAAGCCAGATGTTTGAGATGTATTGTAGAGCGGGAAAGGGGTTTAAGATTGTAACTTGACATAATGAGAAATCCCCATTTAATCATGTTATTATTGACACTCACTATGAAAGATCGGACAAAGCAGACACATGAGTATAAATCAGAATTTATTAAGTGTCTTAATAATTTAACAGTGTTGAAGAGTGGAGTTTGGTGCTCCTCTGTGCTGTACCTTACAGTATCTGCTGTACTGATCTAAAGGCTGCCATGCTCTTCATCTTTGGACACACAGATAAACAACGATTACAACGATCCAGGTCTGCCTCTGCCGCCCCATTCGATCCATTGGGTTTCAGTTCAAGGCACACATAGCTTCATAAGTAGAGGCAGCATTCTTGAGTGGCCTCGGGGACAGAAATGAGCAGCTCACATCAGTATTACATCAGTCTCTATGGAGACCGCAGCCTCTACGAGCTTCATAAGCAAACACTAAGGCCGACTAGGTGTAAGATTCATACTCTCACATTGAATATAGGCTACGCAGAACACAGACAGCTGTACTCTGGAGCTGGTTATACTCTCATTATCCAGTCTGTGTACCAGGCAGGCGGTGGCAGAGGTTAATCTGCTATAGCGCTGTAAGTCCCTCTGTGGCAGTTGCCTGCAATGAGATGAGGATGAAACTGGAAGTGTGTCTGTTTTGGTCCTGTTGCTGATTCGAGCTACGGTGCTGAAGATCCCTCCTGTTTCTCTTTGTAGACTCGCAGAATGGCCTCACACACAAACTGGAACTGACACTGAAACACAAAACACACAAAGAGTTTACAGCTGTTACACAACACTGAAAGTGCTGAATATATTAAAGGAACTATTCAACAATGACCTGATCCTGTTTGTGAAAACAAAAGCCGTATTCTTCAATCATAAAAGTTCATTGTAGCTATAAAAGAATACACGAGGAAATATTCACTAACAACCAAATGTGTTTTAATACACGTCAGAAAAATAGTCACCAGTGCAGTTTTTGTTTCTTTTCAAACCTTTTTCACTGAAATTGATATATTTCAGTGAAATATAAAGTGCCATATTTACAGCCATGTTGCAAGAATTACTAAAGGAAAAAAAGCTCCAGCTACTGGGTGAGATTGTGGTGAGATTGAATTGTTAACAGTGCATTTGTGACCTATTTTAATCTATTTCATTTTCAACAGTTTCACAGACAGGCTCAGGATCTGAAAAGAATTGAAACACATTTGGTTTGCTGTTTTTATGAGGTTTGTTTTCAATAAGGAAAAAGTATATAGTATAAATCAATGCCAAGCTTTTCCTTCAAACATATGTGTTTATCCAGTCTGTGTACCAAGCATGAAGGTTTGTCCTCTGACTGTGCATGTTTTCCATCAATGTCAGGGATACAAACATACGAGGGGAAACCTGAGGAAGCCTTCCATCAGCACAAACGCATCAGAGAGAAGAAGCCCACGGGACTGGATCTTCTTTCAAAAATACGGGAGATATTGGTAGCAGCAGTGGCCTAGAAGCAGGCTTATGACTGGAGGGCTGCCATATTCCCAGCGCTACCTCCTATCAAAGCAATGAGTAACACTTTCCTCTCCTTCGACAAATACCACTGAGGTGCCACAGAGCACGGCTTCCAACCTCAGCGTGCAAATGATGAGCTTCTCCAGCTCATCAGCCATCAGCGTAAAAACTGTGGCAGCCAAGTGTGTGTGTAATAATTAAGGTTATAGTCAATGACAAGATCCAACATATGACAAGAACTGGGAAGTTGGCCATTTGAGAAGTCATTTTCGAGGATTCTACTCTCCCTTATTAAAAGTCTCTTTATAAGGTATATTCACCAAATAATATAAGCTCTCAAGACTTTTCAATCTCCCAGAAGCTTTAACTTTATTAAACCAAATATTCTGACCCTTCAAAAGAATTGCACTGAGCATAATCCAATATTAAAACACTAACTTCACTATTTAAAATAGTAAATGCATTTGAACAGCCTGTATTGAGCCAAGAGAAAATATATATAGGGAATATCTCCTGAACTTATATATAGGGAATATCTCCTGAACTTCCCCACTCAATCTATCAAGACCCGAGCAGTTGTATAGAAGTCCAAGGCAAGGCACGGGCCGGGCCGGCGCAAATCGGTCAAAGTAATCCCTAGCCATATGAACTTTGACCCTAGGAGATAGAGGACAGAGGTGGAGAGGCACAACATGAATACGTAAATGCACTCCCTTAGAATGAAGTCAGAAGTAAGAAACAGAACTGAAAAGGCACAACGTGTCTACGTCCATGCACTCCTCAAGGCTAGGGTAGAAAAGCAGAATAAGAGGTAAGGAACAGAGGTAAGGAGGCACAACGTGTCTACATAAATGCACTCCCCTGCCTGTCTAAGCATCTCTGTAACTCCGGAAGTTTTTCCTTGTATGATGTGAGGGTCTAAGGACAGAGGGTGTCGTTTTCTCATACTGATATTCTGCACAAACTGTGCTGTTGTATTTGTTGTAAAGTGTCTTTACTGCAGAGTATTTTTATTATATGTACAGCACTTTGGCTCGACCAAAAATCGTTTAAAAATGTGCTATATAAATAAAACTTGATTTGATTTGATTTGAAAATATATGACTATGATGTTGGACAAGAAAATAATTTTGGAAGTAAAAACACCTCAAAGTACAACTTGCTCACCCCAAACTTTTAACATCTTCTGTTGCCTAAAACATTTTCAAAATAAACTAGTTATACGTGGTTACATCCCCCCTTGTCAAGCCTTTTGTACCGGACAGATATTCCTTTGTAGGAGACAAATCGGTTGGATATACCTTAATTTATTTATGTATGTATATATGTAATATACCCAACCAATCCTCATAGGTATGTGCGTATTGCATTTATTTCATGTTTTATCTGATTCAAATTCACTCATCAACAGGGTATCATATAGCAATAATAAAGAAAACAAACTTATTATGGGAGAGAACAATCACTGTGGTGGTTATCCGTACCGTGGTCTGAACCATCATGGCTCGCTGATCCCTCACAGTTTTGACGATGTCCAGCGGGAACACCGGCTGACCCCCATCCAGCTGAGCTAGCGCCGTCTCCATGGTGATCAGAACACCTGTCCGTCCAATCCCAGCGCTGAAATTCAAAACACACACACGGTGTTGAGTGAACATTCAAGGCGTGCAGGCAGTGCTCATTAACAGTTTACCCTATGAGTGTGTGAGTGTGTATGTGTTACCTGCAGTGTACCATTAGTGGCTCTTCACCTCGCCTCCTCTCCCTGACCGAGCTGATGAACAACAGGAAGTCTGAAGGATCATCGGGTACGCCGTGGTCGGGCCACGCGACATACTGCAAGTGTGTGACTGCACGTTCCTCACCCCGCTAACACACACACAGAAAAAAGAAGGAACATATTTAAAGTCCTGTATTTGAAAGGGTAAACATGTAACCTTTAGGAAAGAGTAGATGTATTCATTTAGCCCGGTAAGTTGCATTGAGGTTTAGATCTCTTTTAAAAAAAGGGAGACCTGATCAAGAATCAAGTTGCAATAGCAAAAGAAAAGCAGGTGAAAGTTGACCCAAACAAACTCAGAAATTATAACAGATATCGTGGACCGAATAGATTTGAGCTTTAAACTTGTTCAAGGATACACTGTTGTGAAGATTAAGATCAGTCTGTAGATGCAATAGCTGTATATTTTACCCACATAAGACTAACTCTACAGCGCTACAGGCTTAAAAACATAACAATGAAGTGGAAAGGCTGAGCAGGTGAGGAGATCAAACCCGCACTTGAGAGCTGAGGTCAGGAAGTGAAGAGGGAAACAGAAAGATGAAAACAGGCAGGATAGAGAACAGCTGAGTTCAGAATTTATAACGGTCATGTGGCCTGTGACTCCACGCAGGGATTAACTCGCTCCGCCAGAGGAACAGATGGGCCCACACAGCACTATCTCTGTGTGTGCCTTTATACTTAATGCCTCTTTGAGCATTATTTGTTTATTTACCTGTTTGCCATGGAAGTCCATGTGTAAAACAGGTCATTTAATCTGATTATCTCCCATATAAAGGGTTTTACACTTCATCATATACACCTTCCAGACAGACCTGCCCACCCACACATACACACAGGTAATACACACTAACACTGGCCCGCCCACGCACTCATTCAGACCAAGCCATCCACACGGAGGTGACTGTATGTTGGCTGAGGATATTATGCTGCCTGTGGAGAGATCTGTTATGTAACATATGGCACAAACATGGTACATGTCACTGCAAACATATAAACAGATCTGTGTTGTGAGACCATGGTCATGCTTTGCTCATGTGGATATGAGAGCAGGTGTGAACTTTGCTAGTAGGGCTGCAACCAATTATTTTCATAATTGATTTGCCTACAGACTTTTTTTCTCAATCAATTGTTTGGCCTATAAGAAAGAAACGCATCAATATTAGTACATCATAATATCCCAGAGTTAAAGGTCTTGTTTTCTAGGGTTTAACATTTTAAATCTTTAAATAAACTATTGACCTGTTTTCCATTCAGAGCCGTCTTTGGTGTCCCTCCAGACCCCCACAAATGTAAGACTGAAGCTGACACTTTTGCTTCCTCACTCTCTAGATGCCTAATTGTACTTAAATGGAAAGATGCACACCCACGCTAACCCGACCTTTACTCATTGGATCCGAGATGACCTGCTTTTTACTAAGTGAGAGAAAATAAAATACTTATTAAAGGGGCTCCTCAAAGGTTTTCAATACAGTATGAAATCCTTTTTTAAACCATATTAAAGAGAAAATCCAATTATTGGCTTTTCTGAACGACATGCTTCTTTAATACAGCTCTCTCTGCTCTTGAAAGCTCTGCCCTCATGTTTTTTTTACAAGAACAAATCAGTAGCCTACCAATTTTCCTTTATCTTCATCTAGTATTTGTGTTATTTTAGTTTCTTTTTATTGTATGTTTCTTCTTTTCATTATCCCTATGTTAATTCCGGTTTTTTATTTTTTAGGTTCATCTTTGTTAAAAGGTACAACAAAAATGTATCCAAGCTAAAGTACAAACCCCACAAATATAGATCTTATTATAATGTTGAGAAAATGTGCAGGAAAAGCAGCTGATGTACACATTGGAGAAGCTTAAACAAGAAATGTTGTCGGTTTACATTTACTTAAACAACTAGTCATTTATTAAAATAGTTGCCAGTTAATTCTCTGTTTATCGGCTAATCATTGCAGATCTATTTGCTACTGTACCTGTGTGTGTGTCAGTGTGAACTGTCGCGTCACATACGCCAGGTTACACTCCTCAGAGTGACACTTCACTCGCATGTGCCCATAATCCTTCACTTCCGGCGGATGCGGCCAGTACTGGTGGCACTTGGTCTGCAAACGTATGACATTGGCGAGAAATTACATTACATGTGACATGAGTCATCAGTCAGGATACAATTAACTGCTGCTGCTGCTACATGAGCTGCACTCTGCTCTCATCAAATCAAACTCAAATTCAAGAGCGCTGCATGATCCACCCGACAGTTAGAGGAACAAAAGCAATTCATCAGGGGCAGGATGAGAACTGATTGTGTGTGTGTGTGCATGTGTGCATGTGTGCATGTGTGTGTGTGTATGTGTATGTGTATGTGTATGTGTGTGCGAGTGTGTGTGTGTGTGTGTGTGTGTGTGTGTGTGTGTGTGTGTGTGTGTGTGTGTGTGTGTGTGTGCATGTGTGTGTGTGTATGTGTGTGTGTGTGTGTGTGTGTGTGTGTGTGTGTGATCGTCAAGTGGGGAGAAACTCAGGGCACTTGACAAATATCAGGACATTATCAATTAATGAAAGCATCTGGTTACCAAGCAACAGCTGACACAGAGACATCTTCATTCAGCAGGACCTTGATAAGTCACTGTGTGGAAGTGTCTTCCTCACTCTTTGGCATCCTGTTCACACTTTGCAATTAGCTATTCTCTGCACTGTAAAACCCTGAAATTACTCAAATTTCAGTGCCAATTTAATATTTTTGTGTGTAAATATCACAGATGAACCTTGTGATTACAATAATCACGTAACAGGACACAGCGCTGCAGTAATCACTGTGATAATGCACCGCTCATATTGAGCTGTGTAATGTAAATAAAGTGTTTTCCTTTCTGTTTACTCATTTCCATTCCTGTGTAAATTAAGCTGTTTACAGTATAAAAGCATGTATACCCGTCCCCTCTCGGTGAGAGTTGTTAGCATGATGATGGTGTGCGTCTGTTGCTCCCAAACAGTCTGCCAAAAGTGAGTGCAGGTCTGTGGCAATGGACCCTGAGCTGCGACATAACGTAAACACACACCAGACTCTGGGGGTGCCACCTACGAGACAGACAAATAAACACACACAGATGCAAACACTACACAGAGGATGAGTTTACATTAAATGTCAGACAGAGATATGATGTGAAACACTCAGTTTCACATCAGTGATGCGCACCGTGATGTGGCTGGCGTTGATGTAGTCCTCCTGGCCCTGGAGCACCACTCTGGTAGCATCGTCTGAAATGAGAGCAGAACGTGAGGGTCGTAACCGAGCAGTCGCCGCACCGCAGGCTGGACCAATTACATTTCATGATGTGCGACAGCGGTGAGCTCAAGATCACGGTAAGAAGTTGGCACAGACACACAGGTAGTCCGAGTAATCAGCACTTACAAGGTAAAACATCCTTATATCGATTCTTGTCCATGTTCTCAGAGAGCCGAGCACAGTTTAGTGTCAGACCAGGCTTCCTCCTGTATAAATTCTACAAATAACAAGCATAAACACAAGCGTAAACACACACAGGCACATACACAAATAAAATATACAAATTCCAGGCCAGTGCCGCCATCTGTCCCAAAAATCAACACTTAAAAGGCTCAAAATAACTGAGTGGGTCAAACTAAATCCTGCTTAAAATAAAGACATATTTTGGCACTGCTTATAAATATCCATTTGCAGTTTAGTTCCATTTGAAATACCTCAAAATGGAAACACAGAGTGCCAGATTGTATTCCTCTCTCCAGCTGTCTCATTGACTCCTCCAGTGTTGTGACCCGCTCAGAGGGACTAGGTGAGGGTCGGCCTCCCTGTGATTGGCAGGTGAGCGTGAGGGCGGGAGGTAACTGCAGCAGGGGTGCCACCCGGCCAGGACCTGAGGAATCAAGGACGGTTCAAGGCTGTAATAAATATTCATAGAAACATGGCAGACAGTGTGTAGACTTATGTCACTTGCTGCTTCAGCAGTTCTGTCTGTCTATCACACACACACGCACACGCACGCACACGCACGCACGCACGCACGCACGCACGCACGCACGCACGCACGCACGCACGCACGCACACACACACACCCACCTTTACGTCTGATGAGCAAAGCCAGCTCTCTGGAGTGTGACTCTCGGCTGGCTTTTATGAACATGACAACCTGATCATGTGTGTGTTCAGAAATGTCTCGACCATTGATGAGCACTATCAGGTCTCCCTCCAGGAGTTTAGGCTCACATCGACCTGCCTACAAACAACACAGAGTCATTAAAGAAGCTGACATCACACCACACGTCAATCTGAAGTTCATTCTATATCGGGGTCTATTAGTATATGGGTCAGCAAACCGGTAACAAGAAAAAACAAACATGACAAACTAAGTCTGAGCTACACTAGAAAACAGTGTCACCAGTACATAGTTTGTCCACCAGAGAGCACTTTTAGGGAAATGTTTCAACTGTAAAAATGTATCGCTCATTAATTAACTTGGTATCAATGAAAATATATAAGAATCTAGGGAATCTGAATCAAGATATTTTGTTTGTTTTGAATTGATATTTTCTTGAAATGACCATTGATCAAACATGGATAACTGTATTGACGCTCAACATTCCACATACTAACGCGTGCTTTTTAAATCTTTATTATTAAAAATCCTTCCGAACTCATCTACTAATTGTCAGCATTTATATACACATCATATACATAAATAACATCACAATAGCCTTTTATTTTTCTAGCAAGCAGCCAATTATCTGCTCTTATTCAAAATATGTCATCATCAGTCCGTACTTTGAATGATAATTCCTCATTAAGGAGTTTTGACGTCACCTGGAGACACCAGGCCGTAAAAACACAAACACGTCTGTTTCGCTCTTACCGGAGAGTCAGGTTTTACGTGGGAAATGGCTAGAGGCATCTTTTGATCCACTCCACCCTAGGAGGAGTTGGGAAATAAATGTAGCAAGAGTGGAGGAGTTACAACACAAAAATAATGTGAGTAAATAAAAACTAAAACATTGCCTTGTGTGGCGATTCTAAGAAAGAAAGAGACTCACTTTAACAATGAAGCCAAACTTGCCGTCGTGATCGGGGGCGATGCATAACAGCATCAAGTCCCCGTCGCCGAGAGCCCCCTGCATCACACAAGACCTCAGAATTAATGCACATGGATGGATTAACAGTCACAAACTTGATGATGAGATAACGGACCTTTTGGTAGTGTTGTGAGCTGTGTTCTGCATCGTCCTCTCCTATACTGCCATCAATATGCATCGAAGCCTCATCATGGCTGGGAGAGCCAGGACCGCTGGAAGAGAGGAAATTACGACATTTTGTTTACCCTGATTTAAAGAATAAAAGATAATATGGATGTGATAATAATGTAATTTCTTCTTGTAATTCTTCCTTTGGTTATAATAAATATTTTCACAACACACGTTAGACGTATTTTCTATACAGTAAAGCTCACGCCTTTCTGAAGGTTTACATGTGTATTACCGTTTGATTTAATTATTTCCTGATACATTTCTATGTGTTTTATACTGTTGCTTTAATGTTTCATTAAGTGTTTTGAAGGGCAGCAATAATTAAATAAATAAATAATTGTCATTATTGTATTCGTATAATTTGTATTATTCATAAACATCACTTTATTACAGGTTGAAACCCTTTCTATTTTTCCAAACATCCAGATTTCAAAATGTGTTTCTTTTCAATTCTACAATCCACCATGAATCCCACTCAATTGAGAGAGATGTTCAAAGTGGGCCAAAGAAGTAGACAAACACACACTTTAGTTGTAACGGGCCGTTAAAAAATCTTGAAACGCTTCTGCCCATTCACTTTGAATGGGGTGACGTCACTTTTTTTCGCTTTCGCCGAAATGCATTGTGGGCAGGCGAGCGGAGATTCTCAGGATTTTCAAGATCCAAAGTTGAACAATGTTCAACTTTTGAAGCTGAGGAGGAAGCGTCAGCCAATCAAATCCCGTGTACGCAAATCTGACAGTTCAAGCTCTAGCCAATCAAACGGCGTGTATGCTGGGAGAGAAATACCGCAGGTCATTTCCTCATATTCCAAAAAATGGAGGAGAAATTAGCGGTAGCGAATCAATCACCCGGTGCTTTATGACCAGACCTACCGGGATATAAACCGGAGGAGCCAGGCATGGAGGGAGGTGGCAGAGACAGTGGTAGGTTTTCGCCTGTTTTGGGGAGTTTATATCCAGTTTACTATGGGCTTTTTTGCTTCGTATGTCGCGGGCGGGAGATTCATGTGATTGGTTGCTCGCAAAAAATCCTCAAGCTTCAGATACGCCCACCTCCAAGATTTTTTTAGCGCTGCCGTGGAGACGGCCCGTAACTGATACTTACTGATGCGGTGAATTGTCTCCCTCGCTGTCCTTGCTGCTGCTCACAGACGCCCTGTATGTGTAGAAGACGTCCTCCCCCTCCGACATGTCTTTCATGTCATTGGTTAGTTCAACTGAGGATGGGCGGGGCTTGCGGATGCCGTGGCGAACTCGTGGACTTCGCCTGCCGGAGAGACATACAGGCAAAACAAGGGGAGAGAAAGATTTGAATCAAATAACACAATATGAGTTCAGAGAAAAAAGATGCTGGATATGTCATGATGGTCGGGTCATACCAGTTGGGGGTGTTTGGGGGCGATCTAGACGGCAGACTCACGGTCTCTAGGTGATCTGACGAAATTGACCTCCGCAGGACTGGGTTCCACACCATCCCCCCCACCACCCGCTGGCCCACTGGGCCGCTACAAATTAGGAAGGAAAATAAAGTTTTTAGTATTTCTCTGGAGCATGTACAGACGGATATACTGTCTGTACAGGTGCAAGGCTCACCTCTCAGTTGTAGTGTTGCTGAGGCCCAGGTGTTGTGTTATTAGCTTTTTGTAGGCCTGAACGGTGCTGTTGTTGTTTCTGGGGCTCCTGGCGGTCCGGTTGGAGCTGAAGAAAGAGTGATGATCCACACAGGACCTCCACAGGTTCTTACAGGTCTTGGGACAGGGCAGAACCAGAGACACCTCACAGTCCTGCGTCTCCCCCTAAAACATAGAGAGTTTTTTTAAATGCTTGATATTGTTGGAGTTCTTTGCAAATCAAATATTCAAGGTTATGTCTCTAACTTAAGTTGCTGCTCAGGTTGCCGTAAATAAAAGACTGCCTCTTCTGATATTTTTCTATGAATGATTTAATACTTGTGACACATAAACACACACAGAGATAACCTGCCAAAAGTGTGGGCATGAATCATTCAGTCAGTGCCATATTCACGTCTACTGACCATGTAGTAGTCACATTTGTGTAATTCTGCAGAAAGATTAGAGCTATAATTACAGCCAAGCTTAAAATACAGTCACACAAATCAATTGTGCTGACTTCAAACTTTCAATAGATGTACATGTTAAGAGTGTGGAGCAATTAAATGAAACCGTGTATTCAAAGTAGACCTTTTACAATATTTAAGAACAAATTAATCACACAGTGACTCACGTGTTTACGTTTCAGATGTATAAGAAAGCGTTTCCTTTTGAATGAAATCTTGATGATATTCCCCCTACATGTGAAGAATGCAATTGGTTGAAGGAAATGGAGAAAATACAGGAACAAGATATATAATTAGCGTGATTATCACTCACCAAGGGAAGAAACTGGAGCAAATCATATTACAGAATATTGCAACACCACTGGAGGCCAAACCCACCATCAGAGGGGCGTCGTTGGTGTCCTGAAACAGAAAGACCAGGGATCGACAGAAAGAGTCAAACATGAGAGGAACATAGAGGATGCAGAGAAAGGAAGAAACATGAAGTGTATCATTAAAGTTTAAAGGGTCAGTTTGGATGTTTTGAAGTGGGGTTGTATAAGGTACTTATCTATAGTCCGTGTATTAATATTGTATACAGTTGCCAACCCCCCAGATTGGAGAAACAGAAAGGAATATATAGCAAAGAGGCAAAGCAATGATGTGGACAGGGGGAAGCAGCAAAACACATTGTAGCCATCTCGTAAAATCAATATCAGTTTAATGCACGTTATATCTAGAAAATGTTCAATGCTTTACCTTATATTTCATATTCTATAATAATATGTTATATTCTATAATTCACTGCATTCTAATAATAAATTCTAATAATATTTTATATTCTATAATTCACTGCATTTTATTTCGCTGTAAATTACTGCTTTATTTTATTGCTATCTAACTATATTTTTTTACAGTGTTCTTAATATAGTTCGCTATCCGTGTACTTTTTTTAGATTTCTTGGTTTATATTTTATATATGCACCATGACATCAAGTCAAATTCCTCGTACGTGTGAACCTACCTGGCAATAAACCCGTTTCTGATTCTGATTCCCTTTCCATTGGGAACTTAATGTAATCTATAATCTCTTCAAAGACACCTCACTATTGACAAAAACATACTTGCAAAACACAAACGTTTAGTTTGAGTATGTTACGTGGTACATTTGGATCCACCAAGTAACACATAACATAAACAACTAACCAATGGAGGCGAGGGACCAGCATAAGCAACATTTACTCCACTGTTTCGTGCCAATGGAATCTGCTGACTTTGAAAAGAGCCGAGATAATGGTCTGACGGCAAAGTATTTCAGTGGAAATATACCAAACATCATGTACGGCCTTGCTGCAACTTCTGCCATTTTGTCTGCTTTTCCAAACTAAGAAGGGGTGCCTATTGCTATCTTCTGCGATTCACTGACTATGGATAAGTATCTTATACAACCCCTCCTGGGAAAACAGCCAAACTATCCCTTAAGCAAGGGAATCACTCTACCCTTGCAGAATGCAGCTCCACTCCATATAACTCCAGCGTCCGTGCTGTGTTGAGGAAACACAGCTCTGCCTCGCTCTGCTTCAGCCCCCTAAGGAACACACACAAACACACACACACACACAAAGTCACATACAAATTCTGGAACCAAATGCACCACAAACCGGTTGTTTTTTGTTGGTAACGAGATGTAATAAAACTGTTTGAATTACTTGTGCTGTGGATGCAGATCCTCCACTTTAGACAGGAAGTCTTCCTCCTGCTCAGGAATGAAGAAGCACTTGGAGAGGTAACCAGGGTATCGAGACGGACAGTGATCCCCCGTCTCCGCTGCAGGTGACAGAAAGAGACACTCAGCATCCACACATTACCAGATCCAACATTTACACTCTGGCACGTGGGTAGTGCTGCACGTTATGAGGAACATTTGTGATAATGTTGTTAACCGATATAACGGAACATATTGACAACATTCTTTTTTGTGATAAACTATTTATTATTCATATTATTTAATTGAATCCAAATGTAACATTGAACAAAAAAGGTATAAATGAAAATAATTATGATTTGATTGTAAAGTGTAGCATCAAGTATTGCAACATCGCAGTCTTTTATGCTGTGTTTGTCAAGCAATTGATTAACGCAATCTATTTTACAGCCCTACATCTGGGGTACTGTCAGAGGGATGCTGCTTATTGAGAGCACCCTCAGCTAATTACTCACTCAGTTATTATGAAGTCATTAATCAGAAGAGATAGGACTTACACTGCACGGCGTAAGAGGCCAACACTACAGCTGCACTCAGCGGGCACTGCAACCTGCAATCATACTTCATGATTACACATTGAAGGAACTAAACACAAACTGTGCACAGAGGGGGGGCGGGTGATTAATTTGTTGAGTTACTAACCGTCCTTCTCTAATGTCACTCCGGATCTGGAGGAAGTACAGGTGCCTGCAGGGGTGAGACAAGAGGAACTGAACCAACTCAAGCGTTCATTTTTAAACATAACCCTGTTAAAAGGGGCATTTCTGATGCATACAACTTGTCCAGATCAATATTATTAGTGCAAAACACACATGCTAACCTTGTCTGTTCATGCTGCAGAGAGTTAGGATCAGAGATGAAGAATCGTACTCTGAAGTTCAGATAAAAGGGAGATGCAAGACCTGCAGAGAAATGGAATATATATCTATAGTTGCAAATTCACCTCAATCCATGTATTGAAATGTCCTAAAACAAATGTATTAAAATCTGTTTATCCAGTAAAGTTATTTCAGGTACAGACTGTGAATTATCTGAACAAACCAAATACCTTTTATCTGCTTCTTCAAGGGTTTCTCCGGCTCCAGCCATCTCTGAGAGAAAGAAATTCATTAAGTATAATGGCTAACCAGGGCTAAAAAAAGCATTTCTGTAAGCATACCCTGTGGTTATCATCGTCTAAACAGCAATCAGCAAGTGCAATACATAACAATCCGAGCTCCAATGAGCAGCAGATGAACAGTGAGCTCACAGGAGAGTGTGTGTTGGCTGTGATCGAGGCGATGGCTGTGCTGGATTCTCTGATCTGCAGACTGAAGAGCTGCCTCTCCTGCAGGCCCAGGTGGTCGCATACCAGGTCCAACAGAACAACACCTTCATCCTGCTTCTGAAAGATGGAAACAACAAACAAATAGTCATATCAGCCAACATTTTGAGTTGCATTACCCGGTTGCTTATTTGTACAAGCGAATATAACATGCCATATGTCAGAGAAGTGCTAAATGTATGGATAAGGACAATTGTTTTTGTATCTTTGAGTTTCTCTGTTTTTATTTTAAATATTTCAAATGGTTGTAACACAGAAACAAACAATTAATAATGCATATAACCAGGTGCAAATAAGGCTTTCTATCTGCAGCACAACACTCTGTCGTTTAACTATTAATCACTCTGGGGGATACCAGCAGCTCATCTGAGTTTTCTCCACACTTTTGTTACCCGAAGCACATTCACATCAGAAGAGAACCATGTTTACTGTAAACTGCGGTGAACAGTGAGTTCTTGCAGGAGTGAAAAACAATCATTTTAAATGTGTGTGGACACAACACAGGTGTGAAGATCGATTTCAAAAAGGCTCTACAATATCTTCAGTGAAAATCTGTACAATTTCAAAAACGTTTCTAAACTCAGCAAAGCACAGTTGTAAAAAGGAGAGTTATGGGGAATGTAATAATGCTAACAACCACTCCCACTGATCACAGAAAGATGCTGCACAGCTGGTGTCCTAAAGAGCAATTTCTGTGATTACCAGAGTTTGTACATGTATATGTGTGTGAGGTTGTATGTGTAAGTGTGCGTGTGTTTGATGCGTATGACATGATGTGCTGATGATGTTGAGGCTCCTTGTGACAAGCTCTGTAAGCTGCAGGGGGCGAATGTGTGTCCTTCAAACCAAGGTCACGTGATAAATAAGAGATGAAGATCAATGAGAATAGGAAAGAGTATTCAGTCACTGTATCTTGCACTGACGCTATGATCGTTAGCAAAGCACAGAGATGGATAGGAGCAACATATGATCTCCTCAGCAACAGACAGGAAACAGTGTGAGTCTGTGTGTGTGTGTGTGTGTGTGTGTGTGTGTGTGTGTTACGCACGCTGACTCTGAAGGTTTCGATAGTGCCGTCCAGCAGCTGAACCAGGCAAAGCAGGTCCAGTTTTGGCATGTCTGTGTTACCACGGTAACTCTCCCTCCCTCTCAAGACAAATACCCTGCCCTGAGCTCGTCACGGAGTGGGGACCTGGAAACACACACACACACACACACACACACACACACACACACACACACACACACACACACACACACACACACACACACACACACACACACACACAACACACACACACACACACACACACACACACACACACACACACACCACACACCACACACACACACACACACACACACACACACACACACACACACACACACACACACACACACACACACACACACACACAACCACAAAAACAGTGTCAGATGTTTCCAGGCTGTTGTCTTCCTAAGAAAGCGCGATGACATTGTGTGGTGAGCAATATATGTGCTGGATGGAGTATCAGGCTGCAGTGAGTAATGCTGCGTGAATGCAAAGGAGTGACTCTGTGTGTGTGTGTGTGTGTGTGTGTGTGTGTGTGTGTGTGTTTAGTAACTCCTAATTATTTGGCCTGGGTCTGAACATGTCCCTTCCCTCTCCCTGCTGCTCTCCCTCAGCTTTTCTCCGCCTTTTGCAGGCAGCTGAATGATAAGAATGTTAAACATTTTCAGAGTTGAACACGCCCATCTACACTATGACTGATCCCAGATCAGCTGCTGGCAGCAACAGTAGCACAAACAGACACATACATACATGCACCAACAATGCATGCACAAAGTCAATAACTTGCCCACCTTTGATAAAACCTAGATGTGTCTGTGTTTGCATCTATATGCATGCAAGTGTGTGCACGTACATTTGTCCTGTCTTGGTTTCCAGGTGAATGATTAATGGATCCAGGCCGGCCTGTCTCAGTCTGATTCTGAAAGGACACACAGTGTTTGAGTTAATGTTTGAACACAGTGACACATTCTGAATATATTAAAAGAGGGCTGCAGGTCCCAGTTTAGTGACTTGTTTGCCACAATCAGCCCTCACAGAGACATGCCTCTAATGAACTTACAAGTCAATGTTAATTTAAAAGCATGTGGATATGACTTCACTGGGTGTTTTGGATCTTGCATTTATTTCTGTTATGTTGAGGTCTGTGCCTACATGACAGCTACAGACGAATTAATCATTAATTATCTTGCTTTGTAATGCGGTTAACATACAGTTTCTGCCAAAGCCTAAATGTAATGTGCACATAGTATGATATAAAGCGCTGATGGCCTCTCCTGCTTTCCCAGACGTAAACATACCAATGAATAAACAGGGCCTTTATTTATGTTGTCAGACTGTCGATAATGAACTCTGCTGTGACCTCGCTGTACTTTGAACCACAGCACCGACAAGAAACCTGTTGACAACATGAAGTTTTCTACAGCTACACCCAGAAGGAGGAACTCTTCTATAACAAACTTTCCTCCCACCACGGCGGTCCTCGTAAATAACTACAACTTGGAACGAAGTTTTTGGGAAGATAATGTTTAAAAGACAAACAAAGTTGTGTGTACCTCAGTTTTCCCGCTGCAGAGACAGATTATATTCCTCAAACTGTCCGCTGTACAGACGTCGGGCGCGTCGGAAGAGCCAGGTATAGTTAGGTAAATATCCGGGACAAGTTTCTCATCCCTGGCTGCGCTGACTCCGCGCGCCCCGCCCATTCGCCGCGCGCGCTCCCTGGGTGATGCGCGCTCTAGGGGGCGCGCGCGTAAAATTTAGGAAATACTGTACAGGGCATTATTGATCATTGCAAGCTGAATATATTTTTGTTAAGGACCGTTGGTTTGACAACAACAATTATCTGAAGATTTCAGGTTTAAGTTCTTCAAGGTACTTTTACTTTTTTTAATAATTTGTGCATAGTTATTGTTATTATAAAGGTTGGACTAATTATACCATATACAGAGGTGCAAGGAGTATACTCATATCTTGTTCTTAAGGAAAATAAGAAGTACCAGAGTGTAGGAATACTCTGTTATAAGTAAAAGTCCTTCAATCAAAATGTTACTAAAGTAAAATAAAAAAAAGTATTAGCATAAAAATATACTAATACCAAAAGTAGGCTACTCATTATGCAAATAGGACCATTTCAGAATAATATATTATACGTTAATTATGACAATTGTATGTATACAAACTACTCACTGACAAAGACTGAAGCAAAAGGTTGTTTTTATGAAAAGGTTGTTTTTGTCTTTTTAAGTGATAATATAAATTCCCATATAAATAAAGGTGTCAGTCTACTTCAGGAAATCCTTTGGTTTGCTGTCTCCATCTAAAGGACACATGCAGTACTACTGCCCTCATGTGTATTCAAGATGTTCCTTATAAATCCACCCGTTATGTGGACAAGCACTAAATTCGGTCACAGGACACAGCCTCAATCTTGCTGTTCCCGTGAGCACAGTCACCAGCCACAAGATCTCACACCCCACAAAACAGGGGACACAGAGCCTAAATACCTACATGTGCAATCAAGCCAACAAGACACAGGTGAGGGGGGAGGAGACAACACAGGGCACCAGGTGAACATAATCAGGAGCAACAGACAAAACGGGAGGGGGAACACTTTCCAAACACAAACATATAACTGAACAGAATAACACACATACCAACCCAACTAAACACATTCAGCACTTGTACAATTAATGCCACTTAACGTTGTGATTTATACACACCCCCAACATATTATTTGCACCCTGATCATTCTTAACCGCTGTCATTTCTACACCAGCACAAATACTCTCGGCGCTCTCGCCAACTCCCCCATCTTCTCAGGCGGAGCCGAGGGCCCGACCAGCACCGGCCAGACGACATTCCAATCAACACGGTCCAATCAGTTCATAAATACTACCTCAATAATTAGTATAAATTATGTAAAATGTGCAAATATGTAATGCCAAAGTGTACTGTGCAATCACGCTAATAAAGTGCAAAACTGTTCACTTAAGGGCTGAGTTACCAAGCCCGAAGCCGTCAGTCCACAGTGACGAAGTTACCTTCGTCACAGAGATATAAAAAGAAAGAGAGGATGATGGCCGGTGATAATGGAGCTGTAATGAAGCCAAACGTTGTGATTGGCTTTATGTTTAATTCTTTAATACAGTTTTGCTCTCATAGGAATGCTGTCAGATTGTTAAAATGTGTTCGTTGTGTTCAGAGTCACCTGTTGCATCATGGAGCTGAAAACCAGCCGTGACCAGTTCCTGTCTCGTTAGAGTGATGTGACAAGGGGTGTCAGACTGCTGAGACAAGTTCACTTTAGGGTGACATGGGGAAGACCCCCCCCCCCCTCATTATGCAGATTGGTCCATTTTAGAATGATACAGTATATATTATATGCTTTGATTATAATTATTGATTAGAGGGTTATCAAAGCTGGTAAAAGTGAAGCTAGTTTTAAGCTTGTGAATGTTACTCCAGGTGTAACCAGTGGCGATCCTAGAGTCGGTGGGGGCCCTAGGCAAACATTCACTGGGGGCCCCTCGAACCAGCTTTTCATCACCACGCACAGCCGACAGGTGTAACTAAAGTCTTATTTAATTGTTGATTTCATTTTATTTCATTAATCCAAATCTGCATAGTAACTAAAGGCATAACAACAATGTAGCTGAGTAAAAGTACAACGTAGCAAGGTACATTACTTGAGTACATGTAGGCCTACTTAGTTAATTAACACTGGTTATACAGATTTCCCTCTGTGACTAAGGAAGAAGGAAAGAAAGAAAGAAAGAAAGAAAGACAGTTAATCTGACGAGAATGTCAATTAGGTCACTTCACCAACCGCGTGGCCATGGGGCAGTGAGCTCGTGGGCACTTTGTTCCGCTTTCACAACAGGGCACGGCTCTGTCTGGTGCCTTCATGAACAAACCTACTTTTAGCCTACTTTTTACTCTCTATTTTTGCCCCCTTTGTGTAACTGGACTGTGTTTGATTTAAAAAAGAAATCATAATAATTTAAAACATTTGCTTTTATCAATGTTAATTACTCATTAAAAAAACATTAACAAATGTATTAGAGAATAACGTTATTTGTGTTGAGCCTTCAAACCAAAAACACGTTTTTAAAGCAGGATCATTATTCCTCAATCCAAAGATACATTTACAAATATACAGTATGAACCTGGTATGAACGTGTATGTTACACCCCTTTCCTTTCAGATGGGGAGAAATTATCACAAGAGTGAAAATGGTGTTTCATAACGATGACATTTACTCAAGTGTTTTGTATCAAATGACAATCAAAATACAAAAATAGCAATTCACAGAAATTGTACAAAAATATACAAACATGAGATTTCCTTTGAAGTATAAAATATACCTTTTTTACATAAACACTTTCTGCACAGCTATACATTCACTAAAGTGCATTGAACACATTACATTAGAAAAATACTCATATTTAAACATATTCAACTTTACAGCTTAAAGGTGGGGTATGTAATTTATTTCAGAAACACTTTTTGTTATATTCCATGGAATGCTCTTAACATCCCGATAGCAATGAATATATTAAATGCTTTGACAATAAATACATACAAAATGTTCAGGTTTCTAAAAATATATATCTTGTGGTAAATTAAACAGTGGATCCATCAAAGATTCAAATATGTGCATGATTTTAGTTATTGATTTTTTGCTATTACTTAATTATACTTTTAATAAATTAAATTCAAGCTTAGTTACATGTGATGGTAGCTAGTTAGTGCTCTTACCTGTGTGCCTCCTCCACAACCAGACTGTATTAAAACTCTTAAGTACCAGTTCTATCTACTTTACTTTAAACAATTAAAAAGACTAAATCAACTAAATGTATTGAAATAACAATCATCATTTTAGGTGCCTCTTCTTCTTTTAAATGAAACTTTCAGACGTGAGATATTAAAATACAGTAATAGTATTGTTTATTTAAAAAAACTGAGCCACTCCTTACAGATAACTTCATATTTCTTATTGTCTAAAGCATTTATTACACACATTTTCCCCTCTCATATTCACAGTGTGGATCAATTGAGACAGCGTGGAGTCCAGGGAGCTGCAGAGACTTTGGGAGAAACCTCAGTGTGACAGATGTCCTGTCTGTGGGTTTGGCTGGAGAGGACTGAGGTGGAGCGGTCTTTCTCTGGGAGGAGGACCAGGCCTGATGAAGAAACCACCTAACTGCATCTGTGAGCCCATACTGGGCACAGCTGTCACAAACAAATGATGGTCCTGTTTGAATACACACTATTCAGTGTGCAGATCTTTGTGTTAACAATAAAAGAGTAGTTTCTTAGTGAATGTCTTGTATTGGTCTTTAATGTCATATCAGCTTTTCATTTTCTTCTGGCCCCTTGGAGAAAACGGTGAGGCAGTTGTTTCCTTCAGGTATGTCCTTTTCTAACAGAAATGACAAGAAACATCAAACATATGACATTATTGCAGAGCAAGTGTGTTATTTATGAAAGAGGTACGTTAGTATGGGATTCGTTTTGTTTCATAAAGATAAAGCAACACTTTCTCAGAATCAAGCAAAACTAAGAGTTTAAGAGAAAAAAAAAACTGAGTCAAGCAAAATGTATTTAATTTCAAAAATAAAAACTATAAGTTGCAAACAAATCATTTGTGTAATCATGTAAACTATAAGTATTTTTTCTTTGTTTTAACATATCTTTTTGTTTGCAGTTCTCTTTGCTTCTTTCTCAATGATCAGACTTTTGCTCTCGCTGCAGCTCTCTCGTTTGCGCTCCCTCATTTTTTGTTTTCGATTTACACAAACGTCCCAGGTGGGCGGGACTTTCAGGGGTGCGTCCCCATTGGCTACTCAGTTTTTGAGTGACAGCCCAGTCCTCCAGCGATTGTACAGTGCAGGCAGCTGCGGTGCGGTAGCTGAGCGTGGATAGAACACCCCCAGAAGAACCAGCATTTCAATTATTATAATACTACAAGTGAAAATATATGTAAGTATTGATCATTTGTGTTGTTTGTGCTGTACTATACGGTCTGTTTCTTTATTGTGTTAAGTGAGAAGTAAAGAAAAGCTGTGCTATGAAAGTTAGCTTTTGCTACCTTTAGATCCATAACAATGCAAGCTTAGTCAGTTAGCTACATAGCTAGCAGTGAGTGAGCGTTCAGACACCGGTGTTGTGTCAAATTATGCACCCCCATCATGAAATGCCCCGCTTGTCACGGGAACGCGCATTTCTAAATGACACGTTTACACCTTAAAGGTAGGGTAGGTAAGTTTGAGAAACCGGCTCGAGATACACTTTTTGTTATATTCCATGGAATGGTCTTAACATCCCGATAGCAATGAATATCTTAAGTGCTTTGACAACAAATCCATAAAAAAATGTCATCTGTGGAAGCCGTATTACTGTAAAAAGCACGACCAATCATTTTAGCCGGCCCGGCTAAAATAACTGGATGGCCTACCTGCCTGTCAGCCTTCCATCTGTGCACAAACTTATCTCGTGTTAATAGATAAGTTTGTGCACAGATGGAAGGCTGACAGGCGGCAGGCCTATGCTTATATTAATCCCACCCTCAAGCATATTTCAGGGTATAGTTGTAGGACTAGTACCAATTAATGGAGCAAGTTTCATGAATGTGACACTTTTATTTTGTAAGATAGCAAGGGGGGGCATATTGTGATAACCAGGCCTGTCATAAAATGCACCCCCCCCCCCAAAAGATGTTTTTATTAATCCCACCCTCAAGCATTTTTCAGGGTATAGTTGTAGGACTAGTACCAATGAATGGAGCAAGTTTCATGAATGTGACCCTTTTATTTTGTAAGATATTAAGGGGGGGCATATTGTGATAACCAGGCCTGTCATAAAATGCACCCCACCCAAAAAGATGTTTCTATTAATCCCACCCTCAAGCATTTTTCAGGGTATAGTTGTAGGACTAGTACCAATAAATGGAGCAAGTTTCATGAATGTGACACTTTTATTTTGTAAGATAGCAAGGGGTGCATAACGTGGCAAAAATATGCTGACAAAGACTATGTAACATTTGTAAACATATATTTTGATTATTATATGACAAATATGTAAAATTAAACAATACATTTTAAAGCACGTGTATACAGACAGGACGTAACAATAATAACAAAAAAAAAAGATTAAAAAAAACAAAAACTGAAAAGGAAGTGACGAATGAATTTCGACACCACTACCATCAAATACGGAGCGAAAAGTTTAACCACAAGAATCAAGACTATATGAGCTACCACTAAACAACTCACAGTCTGAAAATTACCATTAATAAAAACCCTGAACGTTTACTTTTCGTTTTAAACATCGTTTTAAGGTGTAAACGTGTCATTTAGAAATGCGCGTTCCCGTGACAAGGGGGGCATTTCATGATGGGGGTGCATAATTTGACACAACACCGGCGCACACACTCAAACGGACTTGTGTGCCTGACTCTACCAACAGACTTTCATGATTCTGTTTAGATATGCAAGTATAAGCCATGATAGCTTATTTTATTAACACGCTAATTTGATATGAAAATCAATGGAGGCTGAGTTAACTTTGTAGGAAAACCTACCGTCCATGACTGCCCCTGAGCTGTGTTTTATTTGTCAACTTCATATTTTTCATTTCCTAAAATATTTATTTTCCTCTCATATTAACAGTGTGGATCATTGAGACAGCGTGGTGTCCAGAGTCGTATCCTGTTTTCCCACTTCTTCTGAGGGGACAGCACGGAGGGGGGGCATGAAGAAAGGCCTGCACCAGCTTCATCCACGCTGGGCGTTGCTGTTATCACTTGCTCAGTGTCATTTCATTTGACCAAATGTCTTTACATATACATTTAATAGATTTTATTATTATCCACCTTTTTGTTTTATGTCCTTTTATTTAAAACATTCTTTGAGACTTAATCTTCTGGTTCAAATTTCAATAAATGTAATTTGTATAATCACTCTTTTACTTGTTTATTTATTTAAAGGACAGTGCACATTAATCCACATTGCTGTAAATGAGCCAGTATTAGCCAGCAGGCTAATTTTCAACTGTTGTGCTTGGCAAGATGTTAAATAACCACAACAAGACTAGAGAAATAAAAACATAATTAAATAGAATACAACAGACAACAGCAGTACAACAATAAATAGCAGTACAACAATAAATAGGAACAGCAGTACAACAATAAATAGCAGTACAACAATAAATAGGAACAGCAGTACAACAATAAATAGGAACAGACAAACATGCAAACATGCTTTTGTCTTTATTCTACATGAAAATGTTAGAGATTCCATTCAAATCTGTTGATTTTCCCCCCGGAGTTAGCTGCATGAGTTGCACTGTATGGTGTAGTGGGCTGTCACTAAAAAACTGAGTAGCCAATGGGGACGCACCCCTGAAAGTCCCGCCCACCTGGGACGTTTGTGTCAAAATCGAAAACAAAAAATGAGGGAGCAAAGAAAAAAGTCTGATCATTGAGAAAGAAGCAAAGAGAACTGCAAACAAAAAGATATGTTAAAACAAAGAAAAAATACTTATAGTTTACATGATTACACAAATGATTTGTTTGCAACTTATAGTTTTATTTTTTTAATTAAATTTATTTTGCTTGACTCCGTTTTTTTTTCTCTTAAACTCTTAGTTTTGCTTGATTCTGAGAAAGTGTTGCTTTATCTTTATGAAACAAAACTAATCCCATACATTAGAGGGCTGTAGATATAAATACAACATTATTTGAATGTGTTTTTTAAATTCATCACTTTGTACTACAAAGATAATCAGATTATGAATGAATAATGTGTAAATGTGTAGTGTAAATGTAGAATCATGCTGTTCGGTTGTCTCACTGCAAGAACCACGTTTACCACGTTTTTACAGACAATATGTAGAGACAAATGGTAATAATTTTCACAAAGTAAAATAATAATTGCCTTAAATTCATTGACATGTGAAAGCTGACAAAAAAAATCATGTTGCTTGTTGCGTGTTAAAATCTAAATGTAACTTTGTGCATGGAAGGAACAGTCAACTTCCCTGATGTGTCAGTATTTAGTCATGTTTAATGGCATGTACAGTATATCAGTGTATTATAGTTGTTACTTTATCTATTTAAACCAACACGTTTCTCATGACGATGACCACTCTGTTGTTCAGATATATCACATATTTATAACTAAATGATACATGAATTGAAACAAAACACAGTATAAACTGAGGAGTGAGTCCCGTGAGTTTCATGTGTTTTCTTCACTCCGCTGGTAAACTGCTCTCATGTCAAGAAGCAACAGATCAGTGCATGCGCTGCATCGTCCAATCAGTGAGCGATACACAGTAAGGGGGCGGGGCGAGTGTCTGAGGATTTCACCGGAGGATGGTCCGGTAGTTCCTCGACTATCGCTCCTCCGTTATCGCTCCTCGATCCTCGGTCCTCCGGCACAAATAAGGCCACTGGGACGCTACTCAAGATGGCGCAGACAAATCAACTTCCGGTGATACCGAGACCGAGGAGCGAGGAAATGAGAAATAACCGAAGTGAGACGCAGCCAGAGACTCGCAGGCTGTCTGCTGCAGGACAGTCCGCTTTCAGCCTGCTTTTACTGTTTTCAATTGAATCGAACCTCCAAACAGTCACTCAGTCTTCGTCCAGATGACTGTGATTGAAGACCGGCCGCTGACCTATGCCAAAATGAGAGGGCTTGTGTCATTTTTCTCAGGTAAATTAAGAATATCTTGTTAACCGGCTCGCTTTATGTTAAAGTCTGGTTACATTTGACCGCTTATTGCCAGCAGATGAATACAGTCAAAAGCAAGCTGACAATCCTGGGATAGTCTCTAAATGATATTGTCAGAAAATAGTTTTGAAGTAATATATCGCGGCCTGACAATAACTTAAAAGCTTATTATAGTTTCATAACTTAATCCAGCTAGTCAAATTGTGTATATTTTAAGTAGATTTACTCAAATACTTAAGTACAATGTTGAAAGATTTGTAGGCTACTTTACTTGAGTATTCAAATGTTTTGCTACTTTCTACCCCACTAGTAGGCTAAACTAGTTTTTTATAAATAATACAAACAAATGTATTATTCATTTAGTACCTGAAGACTTTAGTTACACCTGGAGTAAATTCACAAACGTAATTAAAATTAGCTGCACCTTTACAAGCTTTGATAACACTTAAATTGATCAATAATTATAATTAAAACGTATAATATATATTATTCTGAGATGGGCCAGTCTGCAAATTGAGTACTTTGACTTTTGTTACTTTAAGTATATTTTGATGCTAATACTTTTACTTTTACTTGAATTACATTTTGAATGCAGGACTTTTACTTGTAACAAAGTATTCCTACACTCTGGTACTTCTACTTTTATTTGAGTATTAGATCGGAGTTCTTCTTCCACCTCTGGAATATAGTTCCAAAACTAGTTAGATCAAATCCTAGAATCCAAATTTATGGCTAACAACACTTTTTTGATAGTTTTCTTTTGTTGTTTAAATCAGGATGAAACCGTCAGATTTTGACTATCTGAACGTTATCGGCAAAGGCAGCTTTGGAAAGGTAAGGGTTTTGAAATCTTTTAAATGTGAGTTTTCTTGTTGGGAAATATAATGACACAGCTTAATGGAACAACTTCTACAGGTGCTGCTGGCAAGGCATCGAAAAGATGGAGGTTACTATGCTGTCAAAGTGCTGCAGAAACAGATGATTGTCAAGAGGAACGAGGTAATCCGTCCATCTGTCTGTCCGTCCATCTGTCTGTCTGTCCGTCCATGTACTTACTGTTTCTGCTGTGTGTCTGTAGCAGAGGCATGTGATGGTTGAGAGGGGCGTGCTGCTGAAGGGACTACAACATCCATTTCTGGTGGGGCTACACTTTTCTTTCCAGACACTGAACACACTCTACTTCGTCCTGGACTATGTTAATGGAGGGGAGGTATGTATATACAGTTGAGGCCTAAATTATTAGCCCCTCAGGAGTTATGGAACATTTTCCTAAAATTCTTCCCAATGTTTCCAACATTGATAAAACTTGATATAATCAAACATTCACCAGTGCTATTTAGTAGCTTTTGGTACATTTTGGAACATAAAATAAGTTTTTAGGCTTGCTTTATATCAAATATAGTGAAAAATGGGTTGGTCAAAAATATTAGCCCCCAGGCCATTAATAGTCAATGAGCCACAACTGACAACAACCTCTTAGAGTAGTTCTTGACTAGGTTGTCACAGGTTTCTTGAGGGATTTTGGCCCATTCTTCCATTGCAAATTGTTCCAGCGGGTCCAAATTGCGTGGTTTCCGAGCATGGACATTCACTTTGAGCACCCGCCAGATTCTCAATAGGATTAAGATCTAGCTATGTGCTTTCGACCATGCCCAGGTTTGTTTCTTACAGAATGTGTCTCCTTGTACTTCGCAATGATGCAACGTACAGCAGTTCTAGACACTGTGAAGTGCTTGGACATAGCAGTATAGCCTTCCCCCTTATCATGAGCCTCCACTATCTTCTTTCTGAGCTCAAGACTGATTTTCTTTGACTTTGGCATGGTGAGTAGTAGTAGTAGTAGTAGTATAGTCCCTCTCAATAAGGTATCAGAGTGCCTGTTTCTTGGAGTCCTTTTATGCTGATTGAATGCTCAGGTGTGGCTTGAAAGCTGATTGGTTGATTAGGTGTGGTTTGAAAGCTGATTGATTGATTAGGTGTGTTTTGAAAGCAAAAATTCACATGGGGGCTAATATTTTTGACCAACCCATTTTTCACTATATTTGATATAAAGCAAGCCTAAAAAAAAAAATGTTATTTCCCAAACAGTACCAAAAGCTACTAAATAGCACTGGTGAATGTTTGATTATATCAAGTTTTATCAATACTGGAAACATTGGGAAGAATTTTAGGAAAATGTTCCATAACTCCTGGGGGGCTAATAATTTAGGCCTCAACTGTACATCTCAGACCCCCTTAGGCCAAAACCAACTATCTGAAACCCATATATAAAGTAACATTTACAAATCTTAACTCAAAACTACATACAGTATTTCCCATGCAAATGCAGTTTAAAATGTTGTCCTAAAATGCTAACACTCATCTGTTTGTTTTCAGCTTTTCTACCACCTTCAGAGGGAGGGTTCATTTCCTGAACCGAGGGCTGCTTTCTACGCTGCAGAGATGGCCATGGCACTGGGCTACCTCCACTCTCTCGACATTGTTTACAGGTACAGTACATATAAACACACACAAATAGACAAGCCCTCGAAAAGGCTCTATTTTACCTGGCTCGCCACTTTTGCTCATGTTTGATTTAGACATGTTCCAAATGTTTAATTATTGAATGCAGGACAATCCCAATGAAACGTTCACTTTGATAAGAGAGCTCTCACTAACAATGTTATCACTAAAAACAACCATGTCCTCCAAAATAATATTTAAAAATGTAGATGTAAAGAAATATCAGTTGAAACCAGAAAGGATCATAGAGAGCAAAAACCTCTGCCTAGACAATTTCTAAAAAGGAGAAAGTATACATGTATCTGCTCCTCTGTTCAGATACACACCAACATTTTATGTTTTATTTTTCCATGGACCATGGACTACACCTTTTACCAAGTTTCATAAATATCTAGGCAGTAGTTTTTCCTTAATCCCCCTGACAAACAAGCCAGCAGACCAAATTCTAGGTGTTTGCCTCTGTCTTCCAGGGACCTCAAACCAGAGAACATCTTGCTTGACAATGAGGGTCATGTGATGCTGACTGACTTTGGGCTTTGTAAAGAAGGTGTGGCCGTAGGTGGGATTATGCATACATTCTGTGGGACTCCTGAGTACCTCGCTCCAGAGGTGGCTACAAGGCTTCCCATACAGTCCAGCAGTGGATTGGTGGGGCCTCGGCACTGTGCTGTTTGAGATGCTCTATGGACTGGTAAGTGCAGCATATAAAATAATACTTTCTTCACTTGATTTTCTCCAGCATTTTCACCTGACTCCTTCACCTCCATGTTCTTTTTCTTAGCCTCCGTTTTACAGCCGTTGCAAAGCAGAGATGTTTGAGAACATACTTCACGCTCCTCTGCAGGTGCGCAGTGGAGGTTCTCAGGCCTCACTGTTGAAGGGGTTGCTGTAAAGAGACGTCTCCAAATGCTTAGGGGGAAGCAGTGACCTTGTAAGTGCACACAAAACCTATAAAATAGAGACGAGCATTGATACACACACACACACACACACATAATTACAGAGCGTCTAACTTCAATGTGTCTGCAGGCGGAGCTGCAGGAACATCCCCTTTTTGCATCCATCAAGTGGGACGACCTGCTGGCCAGGAAAGTGAGACCTCCCTTCATCCCGAAAGTGGTAGGAATGATTCATAAAGAAATGGAGAGACATATATTTTTAGAACCAATGCACGGTGTACCTGAGTGTATGTTGATTTCTCTATCCTCTCTAGGCCGGCCCCTGTGATTTAAGCTACATCGACCCTGAGTTCACTCTCCAACCTGTCCCTGCCTCTGTGAATGAGTGCCAGGCGTCTGGGACCAACGAGGCCTTCCCAGGATTCTCCTTCATGAACCCAGTGGAGTACGTGGCAGCAAAGCCGGGTTCATAACAACGCAAAATCTTCTGGGAACGTGTCAAATATTTATTTTTTATGTCATAAATTATTGAATTAAATTCTATTTTTAAACACTTACACTGCATGTTTTTATCAGTTTTTAAATAACAGTTTATTTTTGCTTTTTTACATGTTATTCTAAGCATTCGTTCATAATTTGAAATAGGCTGGTTTCTATTTCACAATTTCTAGCTACCTTAGTTTGTATGGAGATTAAAGAAAAAACACTCTGCAGCAGGTTTATTTCTTTAACATGTATATCTTTTAAAATATGCAACAAACATGTAGTGCAACTTTCCTGCACTTAAATTCACAGCTTACAAAAGTACTGAAAATACTGAACAGGGTGCCTTAAAATCCTGCAAAGTAACAGAGGGATTGTGCAAGCAAAATACATAGAAACATCTTGTTGTGGCATTTACATAAAAACAATAGGATGCCATTCTGTTGGCAACAAAGTGGACCCAGCTCTGTCCTTAAGCGTGATGGTGAGGAAGTCATGTCTTTTCATAGTAACAAAAAACAAAAGCCGCGCACGATGGAGAATCTCATCGTGGTCTCCATGATGAGATGTCTGGTTTGATTATTCCACCTCACTTCACAAGACTGTTTATGAAAAAGTTCATAGCTTTCTGTCTGTCAGTACATGCTGAAGGAGGCGTAGCTCTGGTCACTTTTGCAGGTGAAGTAAGCTATCAGCTGACCGTTGCAGATCATCAGAAACAAGCCGCTTCCTGTAGGACAACAAGAAGCACAGAGCATCAGAAATAATTGAGCTAATAAGGTAATAGGGCCAGTGTGTACAACTTGCACACAACTTCATGGCTTGACCATTGCATAAGCACTGCTAATGCCCATGACATTTTAAGATCAATTGAGATTGTGTATCAGGCATCCATGTCTGATCACATTCCTTTTGTAATGTCACTAGATTGTGATAGTCTCCCTGAGATGTCTCAGGAGGTTAAAAATGCCTGTAACACTAAAGTGGATTGGTCCAAGCTCACAAATGAGGATAGGCTATTGTACTATGGGAGAACTGATGTCCTATTGTGTGATGTATATCTACCCAAAGTAGCAACTTTGTGTGTTGATGTGGGTTGTAATGAAAGCTCTCACCGTGAAGACCTCTGTAACATGTATGATTGTATTGTGGGAGCTGTGTGTGAGGCCAGTAGACCGTGCTATACCTACTCTGGGAAGAGACACAACGTCAAGCCAGGGTGGAATAAACATGTGGCTGATCAACATGTTGAAGCTAAGAATGCTTTTGGGGCCTGGGTCCGGGCAGGTAGGCCCAGAGAGGGGCCTGTCCTGGATCTCAAAAAGCTTACAAATGCTAGATATAAATATGCAGTTCGTTATGTCAACAAACATCCACAAACATTGAGAGCGGATTCTATGGCTGAAAAGCTCCTTCATAATGATGTTACTGGCTTCTGGAAGGAGGTGAGAGCTCTGAACAGTACGTTGTTACCATGTACATGTACTGTACTGATAACATATATATTCAGATATTGTTCAATGAAAGACAAGGGAATCATTATTTACGGGGTTCATTTAAATTCACTAATGTTAGGGTGCGCACAACAAAGAGAAGTTTTTGTGTTTCTGTTTGTGGGGTGAAGATCTGGAACAATTTGAGTGAAGAGCTAAAGGGATGTCCAAACAAAACTATTCAAAAAGAGGTATAAAGACACAATTCTCACAAGGTACAGGGATGAAACTGCTAAACCATAACTGTTTGTATTTTGTTTATGAATTTGTGTTTGTATGAATTTGTGTATGTATGTATATATATATATATATATATATATATAGATATATAGAGACCATTGTCCTAACTTGCCTGTATATATTATATGAATGATTATATAAATTATTCAAGATTATAAGTATATGTTTATATTGTATGTTAACATATATTAAGATGTAAAAAAATAAAAATAAAAATAAAAATAAAAAAGGGAGAAGGGGTCGGATTAAATAAGTGTAAACTTCTTCCGACCCCTTTTCGGACGTGTAATTAGCTAAAGCTTTGTTGTTTATTGTTTATTGATATCAGACAATGATACTGCAGATTATTCAATTATTATTTAAATGTTTCGTTTTGTTATTGCATTCATTTGTATAGTACTGTATCATGTCTGTATCACCTTTTGTTTCATTTGTATTTTCTTTGGTTTTACACGCTCGAAAAAAAAAAATAAACTAAACTAAACTAAACTAAACTAAACATAGCTGAGTTGTGGAGGCAAGTCAACATTACTCTACTATACTTAATTGTGTTAAAAGTGACCCCTACAAGGTTGGTAATGTTGTGAAAAGTGACACAGTGGGAATCACAGCTAATGAGGTTTATCGAGCAATTGCACAGCTAGCTGATAACAAAGCAAGCGGCTCTGACCGAATCACTGCAGAGCACCTTAAACTGGCAAGCCCGAAGGTTGCAGTTCTTCTTGCCATTTGTTTTACCGGCCTCATGACTCATGGTATGTTGCCGGACTCCATGTTGACTGTTACTTTGGTGCCTGTCATTAAGGACAAAGCGGGCAAGGTAGGGGGCTTGGATAATTATAGACCAATTGCTCTAGCCAGTGTGTTATCCAAAGTCCTGGAAATAATTTTGTTCGATAGATTATGTTCTTATTTATGTACCTCAGATAACCAGTTTGGCTTCAAGGCTAAGCATGGTACTGAGCTATGCATCTATGCTTTGAAGGAAATGGTAGAAACATATCGAAGACAGAATTCCACTGTTCTGATTTTTTGCTTTTGACCGAGTTAACCATCATAAACTGTTTTTAAAATTGAAACAAAGGGGTGTGCCCAACAGTATAATTAGGATCCTGGCTTATTGATATGCCAACCAGAGCATGCGGATAAAATGGGGAACTGCAGTCTCTGCGCCATTTGGTGTTGGTAATGGAGTACGCCAGGGGGGGCTCCTCTCACCATGCCTTTTTAATATCTATATGAATGATCTATCAGATGATTTAAGTGGCTGTAAAACAGGATGTGTGATTGGTCATGTGATTGTAAACCATCTTATGTATGTCGATGATTTGGCTATTGTTTCTCCTAGCAGTGCTGGATTTCAAAAGTTGCTAAATATATGTTCTGATCATGGTGTCAAATTTGATGTTAAATACAATGCTAAGAAGAGCGCTGTAATGATCTGCAGAGCAAAAGGGGATAAGAACCTTGGTTTTCCAATATTCTATCTGTCAGGACAGGTGCTGTCTGTTTGCTGTAAAACTAAGTATCTGGGACACATCATTACAGATGAAATGGCTGATGATGATGATGACATGTATAGACAGCGGCGTGTCTTATATACACAAGCTAACATGTTGGCTAGAAAATTATCTTGGTGTTCAGATAAGGTTAAGGTAAACCTCTTTAGAGCTTATTGTACTCCTCTTTATACTGCCCCCTTGTGGGTCAAGTTTAAGAAGGCGAGCCTCCAGAAGCTCCAGGTTGCTTATAATGATTGTTTGCGTATACTGCTTAGAAAACCAAGGTGGTGCAGTGCAAGTGACATTTTTTGTAATGCACGAGTCAACACGTTTCATGCTCTCTTGAGAAATCTGATGTACAAATTCATCTGTCGATTGAATGTTTCTCATAACTCTGTCATTATGCTGCTTTCAAATCTGTGTCTCAGTGCTGTACGGTACCAGTCACCTCTTTGGAAACATTGGTATAACTGCCTTTTTAAAATGTATATTTGAATGCTGTATGTCTTTTTAAAAAAATGGACCAAGAGTCTCTTTAAATAAAGCTGATGAAGATGATGTACTATTAAAGGGGATATACTGTATTAGCAGAAATTGAATACTATCTTCATAAGTTTTCAGGCTTAGAATGGGCAAAATAAATGTGTCTCTAGAAAGGTCTTTTAGCATTTTTAAGTTACATGAAGGCCACTGTAGTTCTCTGACACACTTATTGTTATGGTAAGGTCTGCCTCAGTGTGAGTAAACAGTCCTGAAAGATACCATGCTCTTTACAAAGGGTTGGCACTTGGTGGCAAGTTACTGCATGCTTATAATAAGGGTGTCGTATTGTCATACTGATATTCTGTACAAACTGTGAAGTCCACTGAGACAAATGTAACATTTGTGATATTGGGCTATATAAATAAACATTGATTGATTGATTGATTATAATAAGAGGGGTGAGCAGAGGGGTCAGATCTTTTCATTAGTTAACTACAACGCTAGATGCCTACAAATACTATACACTGTCCCTTTTAAATGCAAAAACTAACAGATAAGAGGCACATTTTACCTAGAGCCAGCCACCACTGCCACACCGTTGGAAACTCCAACATCACTGCAACATGGAAACAAAACATGCGGTTTAATAACACATTTTTTTTGTTATATGTGTGTGTACCTAGGTAGATGTGTTTGTTACATTGCCACTCACCTAGGCTGGTGATAATAACATGCAGAAGTGTGACTGTGAGGGCATAGTCCCATACCCGCCTCTTCACCACTGCAGCAAACAAAAGGCCGCTGCAAAAGTAAGTGAGCTCCAGTGATAGGAGGTTTACTGAAAAATACCAAACCAGGAAGAATACATGAAGTTAAAAAAGTTATTGCAAATAGTTGATCATATTGGCTGCACTCACCCAAGTATTTGGAGTTGGATTCAGCGGGTTCGGTCTTAAAGTCAAATGGAATCAATCCGTCAAAATTATCCAACCTACATGAAAAGAGAGAAATATGCAATAAGAAGGGAAAGTACTGTAAGGAATTACAGGAAAGTTTGTTAATCGTCTGTAAAATGTGAACACATCTCAGCTCTTATGTTGTCTACCTTGCAACAGGTAGGGTGTCTCCAGATAAACACTATGGTGCAGATAAAGTAACAGAATCACCTCTCTGGAGTCACTAGAGCAAAGGTGGATCTACGGCAAGATAAGCTGCAATGGGGCCCTTGTCAAGAAAATATATCTGGCCCTGTACCCCCTGCTGTCTGTGGTATATGTATGCATCCCATAACCTCCAAATACAAACTGCGATCTACACAGGGCATCATATTTCACCTACAGAACAAGACATACTGCCTGCCCTGGTTTTCATTTTCAAAAACACTATTTCATTTACATGCAGAGAGAACATTAAACAAAAGAAGAACGTTCTTGAAGTATTTACAGTATGATAATGATGCTTTCAAAGGGTGGTGTGCCTGCGCGCATGCGTGTGACAGATCCTCACCTGAAGGCACCGAAGCACACACTCCCAATCATGTAAAAAAGAGAGTAAAATATGACCAGACATAGCAGGAGATTGAAGAACACGGTCTGTGGGAATGAAACAGAATATATCACAATTCTCCATCTAATTTGTGTAATAGATATCAACACATGAGTTTTCAACACTAACCCAGAGCTATGCAGTCCTACAGTGTAGGCTATCTGCAGTAGGAGGCAGACAGCGACTTTATCTGCAAAACCTGACTTTACAGTTATGCTTACAATCCTTATAACGAAAACAAATAGGCATCGGACATAACCGTACTTGTCACGTCCTCTTTATTTTCTACAGGACATTATTTAGCTTGTATTCAGTCGAACCCGACTGTTAACAGAGAAATGTTACACATGACACATTCACTGTCCTCTTACCTTGGACTCGACCGCTTTGCTTTTGAATGCCATTTCATGGTTTTTACGTGATGTAATATTACAAAATAATCCAGGCTGCAGCAGCACGATATACAACCTCGTTAATCCCCTTGAAAAATTGACTTCTTCTGCCATCTAGCGATGAACACAGGACACAAAATGCAGCGCCGCCGCTTCTACAACCGAGCATTGAACTAATTTCACCTCATATCTGGGCGGCCTTTGTTGACAGAAATAAAGACTTTTCTCTCCATATAACTATAACTTGTTTGCTAACAAGGGTAAGCATGGTCTCGCAAACTATGACGATTTTGTGTGTAGACGGAGTGTATTTCATAAAAATTATGGCTAAATCGGCCCATAAAATCTGTATCTTTATTACACACCGGAGAAACCATAACCGCCCTATGTGGGAGGGATTGAATACTGCAGGAGATGATATGGTTCAACATTACCATCACCGACCCAAAAAATACTTTTAATTCATCCTAAAAACCACAGGAAGGAATACACGCCCATAGTAATCCTACTATTTAATTAAATGGTTGGACTGCCACAAAAAAATCCCAAAACTATCATCCAGTAGCCTACTAATGCAAATTGTAGGTGATCACACAGTCCGATACACTGGCTTTGTCGATATTACATTCCGGACAAATGTAACCCTGCAGTAGTCATTTGGCATAACACACGGGTTTTATTATGCTAAACTCAGTGTGTGTTTTTATCCTTCCGACTTCTTTCAACGTTACTGCAGAAGACAGCTCTCATACGCACCAGCCGACATAACTGTGGATATGTTTTAAGAGCCAAACTAGTGCAACGTCTTGTGTAGTAACGTTTTTTTAGGTCGTTTTTAGGTTAGAAAATGTCACTTCGGTTGATTTGACCGGCCTGAGTGTTTAATCCTACAGTTAGCAGCGCCGTATTTAAACTGATTATCGCCTGTGCTCGGACTACATCTACACAAATCAGCTGTTTTACGGTAGGGTTTACTGTAACACCAGTTAACGACAGGGGAACCGCTCCTCATCGGTTATGGAACACACTGCGGTCCCCGCGCTCACTGATACACTGTCGTACTTCTTTAGGGAATTACTTCTTTGGCAGTTGTGAGCAAAACGGGGATATAAGCTTCAGTCCATCGGTAGAAATCGTTATATCGGAACTGAACAGAGTTGTTGGGCGTGTTATAAGTGTAAACAGGCCTAGTATTGACCAGCGATAGTAAACTGAACTTTTCCGAGACCCAAAGTTGTCAGGCAGCGCATCTTGCACGCATGCGCATCCTTCTATCCAGCAGCTCTAAATAAGAGTTAAAACAGAAACGAGGTGAGTTCCACATTTTAAACAATACTGCCTTTAATACTAATTTATTGTTATTAGCATTGGCACACTTTGGAAAAAGCGGCATTCGTCTTGCTTATTAGTTTACGTTATTTCCACTCTGATTTAAAACGGCGAGAATAAATCGGTTTTTTTCAAGTTTCTATTGAAGAAATTAATCAAGCAACAATGTTGAAGCTCGTAACACTAGCGTGATGTTATTGTGCGTGTGTGTGATATTGTGCGAAATATTGGTGTTTTGCATTATGCGTTTTCCTATTGTTATTAACCGGGAAACTTATTTATTACAGATTGTCCTTAGCTGGCAGCATCCAGTCACAATGCTAGGGCTAGCTGTCTAGCAAACCTCAGTTCAGTTGAACGGAGTGCAGCTAGCTGACTGTTAGCTTCATGTCAGCGCTAGCTAGCAACCTGGGCTGACATTCCGTGACAAGGGGAAAGTGAAGAAAATAACTCGAGTGACGGAAAACACAAAGTCAGGAAATTACACCGCAAGCATTTGCTTTTGTTCGACGTGTAGCAGCTTTGCATGATTTGTTTAAATGGGTAACTTGAGTAATTTACATAGTTTAAACGTGTTGGTGGCCTCTTCCTATGCTCCGCCATTTTGTATAAGACGAATGCTAATCATGGGCGCTCCTACAGACACTTTATTAATGGCTAGAATAAAACTGAGGTATCAAGTGGAAAGTCAAACTTAACCAAGATACATTAGCTCGGGCTGTTGTTTACTTTTCACATGCTTATGACCCTACATGCAAACAGAAAATATCTCCTTAATTCAGTATTGTACATGCGTCAACAGTAAAACGTTATTTCGTAATATTAGTCGGATTAAAACGCTCTTAAGTTTGGCCAGTCAGTGCAGGAAACAGTGTTTTCTTTGAAAATGATAAACAAGTGACCCTCTCAGTTGTTAATAACCAGGCAAACAGCCGGTTTTAGGAGATACTGTTAAAACGAGGAAAAGATTAACTTATGTGATTAACTTCAAGTTAAGACATCTTTCCTCCTGTTTGTCAATAGTCCCGAGGACGGTTCACTATAATGGGGCCGTTTGTGCAAGCATTTCCCTCTTAGTTGACCAGCAAAACAATATTATTATTGACTGTTTGTGTCAAATCGAAGTGCATGGTGTCCTGCAAGCCAGCACACAGTCGCCATCTAGCTGTGATGTTGGGTAATGTTTGGTAATGCTGTTTACAAGTCCATGTACAAACTGCATTCGTAGTTTGGAGCACTTTGTAGGTAAAACCAACCGGGGGGCTGATCCCCGTGATGATCACACACATTCAGCAAAATAGACGGAAAAGAATGGCATAATTTAAGTCATAGTTTTAGACTGAACCTTTCTATTCATCCTCTGTCACATTTTGAACATCTTAGTGTTTTAGCATCAGTTGAGAGTATATTTAATGTGACTGTTATTATGTTTTTGCAGGTTGGTGATATCAGAGGAGTGGGAATGACCGACACCCCACCCAGTGATGGCCCCTCCCAGGGAGCTGAGTTTGATATGATGGGTGCCCTGGACTGGAAGGATGGTATTGCAACGCTGCCAGGAAGTGACATCAGGGTACGAGAGAGATTTATGATCCTGTCCAGGATAATGTGTTTAATGTTTGTGCTTTTAGTGTCTGATCAGACACAGATTTGTAAGAGCAGAGTTCTGTGTTATAGCTAAGGTGGGCCACCTTGCTTGAAATGAAAACCATCTCTGTTTACTCTCTAAAAAAACAATAATGAAAGAAAACATTAACCTTGATAACTGCTATATTACACAGGGCATGTTATATATTTTAGGAGTGTGACTCATATTTTGGCTGTCCTCTAGTAACTTGATTCATAAAGAGACAAGATCATTTAGGAGTGACCTATCTGTGATGAGCATACCTGTTACACCTTACTTGTGTCTTTCAGTTCCGCATGACAGAGTTTGGGACTCTTGAGATTGTCACAGACCTGGAGGTCAAAGGTCAGAAGCCAGAGCCTAACCGCAAGGCCTTGGACCCAGCACAGTCTCACACGCCCACTCCTCCACCGGAGGGCCAATCACAGACTGGCACAGCTGCAGCTAAAGCCAATCAGAGTCAGCCAGGATCGTCTCAAAGTAAAGGTATGATAGCACATGTTTAACCACTAAAAGTATGTTTTAGTAAAGATGTGCAGTTTTTTCTTTAAATGCTGGACCTGTCAGCTTTAGCCCTTCTTTGTGCTTTGTCTTCTAGCCCCCGGTCCTGTGCTTCTGTCTCTAGAGGAAGGCCCCACTATGGAGGGCCCCAGTGTGGAGGTTGGTCCCAGTGTGGAGGTTGGCCCTAACGCAGACACGGGCCCAAACGGGGAGCTGTCAAGGTGCCGGGCCTGTGGTGGCCGTGTTCCCCGGGACGCCCTTCTTCAGGGCAAATTCTGTAGCTCTATTTGTGCCCAGCCCTCCAGCGGCAGGTAAAATCCCACACCTGATGTCATTTCATGTTTTTTGTTATCTTTCAGATTTGTCTTAACACCAGCCACATGTTTGGTTTCTACAGATCGTCTCCAGCAGAAGCAAGGGAGAGTCAAGCAGTTGAGGGTGAGAGGCTGGGTAAACGTGTGCGCAAAAAGAGGAAAATCTATATGGATTCTGGTGATGAAGAGGAAGACAACCAAGAAGAACCAGAGGTAAGGAGCATATGTTTAGCGTTTTTGTATTGTTTTTTAATCAGTGTTGCTAACCTTAGAGCTACAAGCCCCTCAAGTGTTCAGTGTTTTGCTGTAACCACTGAGGTCGTGCAATTTTAATAATTTATCTCTTCAACTTTAACTTGAGAAAACACTGAAGATGGGTGAGAAAATTGTGGACAGTTATGATTTTTGACATTTTCTTACATTTTTGCAGGAAAAGGCCAAGACGACCAAGGGAAGAAGAGGTGCCAAAATTGCTAAACTGGGTATATACAGCTCAAGATAACATTTCATGTCTTTCCTTTATTTTTACAAGTCCTAAAGATGCTGTAAATCTGTAAGTGTGACGCAAGGAGGGTATATAGATGGCAGTTAGTATTTATTTAGTATTAGTTAGGTTCTATCAATATTATGGGCATGTTTTCACATGACTCTAAATATGTGTATGTTTCTCATGATTGTGATTGAGGTTCTCATGCACAGTCTACTGTACATAAAACTTCAGTGTTTTTGCCCCACCGTCAGTGACTGCCCCAGCCAATAAGAAGCGGGCATGGAGCTGGCCGGCTTACTTGGAAGAGGAGAGAGCCATCGCTGCTCCTGTTAAACTATTCAAAGAGGTATTTTCGCCCATAAACACTGGCCAATTTTTATATACTTTTACAAACCAGATGGTTTTGTTTATTTTGTCCATGACAAGCCAAATCATGACTGATCTGTGATTGAACATTTGTCTTGCAGCACCAGACGTTTCCTCAGAGCAGGAACAGTTTTAAGGTGGGGATGAAGCTGGAGGGGCTGGACCCGTCCCACCCCTCTCTGTTCTGTGTACTATCTGTTGCAGAGGTACGTGTGCTAATAGAACACATCTATCTTTATCCCTGTTTATAATAAATAATCTGACAGTCCATTTGCCTTTCAGATCCAAGGCTACAGAGTAAGGCTCCACTTTGATGGTTACCCAGAATGCTACGACTTCTGGGCCAATGCTGACTCGTGGGATATGAAACCAGCTGGCTGGTGTGAGAAGAATGGGCATAAGTTATTGTTGCCGAAAGGTATTCACAAACACACACAGACCGACACATCTATCCATGATTTTATAACAGTGTTTATTTAGTCTAAGGAAACCAAAAATGTTCCTTCCCAGATGTTGTCAATCATTTATTGTGATTATATCAACATGCAGTACTGTTGACCAAAAAAGTCACAGCAAAAATAAAACATTTACCAAAATCTCTTTTAAATAAGACGAACAATGTAAGCCTTTTTGTTTCCTGTGTTGCAGCAGCCAAATCAGGATTTTAACAAGAAGCACACAATGATTAATGAGTTTTGGTGACAACATCAGGGCTTGAGTGAAAGACATGGGGTGGTATTTTGAGTAGTTTGAAACGCTCAATAACAATTCAACACTTTTACTGAATGGGCTTTATTTGACAGAGATAATACTAAAATGCCCAGATTGTAAGTCAATTTAGCCTTAATTAAAGAAACAACAGGCTGAAGTTAACTTAATATGATAAACTGTCAAGGAATTTTACACAGGACAAAGATTAGATAAAAAAATTGCTGAGAAAAATGTACAGTATTTTACAAACAACATAACTGAGTGATATTCGTCCTGTAGGTTGTAAGGACGGAGACTTTAATTGGAGCATGTATGTGAAGAACTGCAGGGGTCAGCTGGCCCCAAAACACCTTTTCAAAAGCCTCAACACAGTGAGTTAAAAGCACTATAAATCCTAAAGTCATCAAATGTTTCTTAAAATCAGGTTTTATAAGAGTGCTTTATTTTTTATTTCAGTCTGTGACTCCATCTGGATTCAGAGCAGGGATGAAGCTGGAGGCGATCGACAGGAAGAACCCCTCGTTGATCTGTGTAGCAACCATTGCTGCTGTTGTGGACAACCGACTGCTCATTCATTTTGATAACTGGGACGACACATATGATTATTGGTAAGAGCCTGGTTTAAGACTGGAGGAATGGCTATCATCCAGGGGTATCCCCCAGTCCATTTGCAGGACTGCTGTATATTTCAATTCAAGTGAAATCTACTGTAGTTTATTGTCTGTACGAGCATAGTGCCTGGGTTTTTAAGGTGTGGAAAAGTGTTAAAATATAGGAAATTAAGTCTTGACAAGTTTAAATTGGACAAAAGGTCCTGGAAAGTTGTGCAAACATTAACATCTACAAAGTTTTACAGCTAGAACACATTTAGAAAAGTCTAACATTGGGCCTTTACTGTGTTCCTGGTTACCTAGTGGTTGTTTTTTGTGAAGGTGTGACGCTAGCAGTCCATATATCCATCCTGTGGGTTACTGTGAAGAGGCTGAGCTAACTCTGACTACCCCAGCTGGTAAGACACAGACCAAGACACACGTGGGTCAGTATAAATTCCTTTAATATACTATAGGGAATGCAGAATCTAACACTGTCAGTAATAAATACTAATACCAATTTTATATTATGCTGAAATGATTGTTTGCATGTAAAATCAATGCTTGTCAAATATTGTTGCTACTGTTTGAAATAACAAGTAGAAATAATGTAAATGTATTGAAGCTAATAATAATTAAGTCAGTTCCTGTGGATGTCTAGATTGTTGTTTTTGATTCAAAGGTCAAAGGTCACAAGTCAGACTCTAATGCCTTTTAACTCTCTCACTGCAGAATATAAGCAACCTAAAGGTTTCTCATGGGAGAAATACCTGGAAGAGACGGGCACACAGGCTGCTCCTGCTCGGGCTTTCAAACCGGTACAGTTCTCACACGCAAATATATGAATACACACAAATAATCATAATATGGACGATAGTGGTCTTAATATGGTCATGTGATTGTGGTTCTGCTTGTGTTTGCAGCGACCTCCACATGGCTTCCAGATTGGGATGAAAGTGGAAGCTGTGGATAGGAGGAACCCCATGCTCATCCGTGTTACTACCGTAGTGGACACAGAGGACCACCGACTAAAGGTACAAACTTTCCACTCAGCGACATCATTTTAAGATGAAACAGAAGCAAAATAAATCCGTCAAGAATGTTGTCTTGAACTTATAGTAAATAAAACATCATACTAGAAGACGGCATAAACGTCTGCCAAGTCTTGCGACATTGAACCACAGAAAGTAAAACAGACCTTGACATTCCAGGAGATAGCACAAAGACACAGTTGTTTCACAATAAATCCCTTTTGTTTTTCAAACCCAGTCTAGTGTTGTGGATTTAAGTAACAAGAACAGGAATTAAATATTGCCGTAGATCAAATGCCATTTATCTATTTAGCCCAGGTCCAATGTCCAACAGGAATTTAGATGAAAAGCCAATGATAAGTTTTTAAATGGTAGTCAAAAAGTGTTTGAGTTAAGTAAAATAAATAAATAAAAAGTAATACAAAATAAAAAACATGTATAACTTGTTAAGGATGTGTTTCAACTTCTGTGTAATTTTGCTTAATGCACTGTCCTCTCATCTAGATTCATTTTGATGGCTGGAGTTCAGAGTATGACTATTGGGTGGAGACGGACTGCCCTGATCTGCACCCTGTAGGATGGTGCCAGAAAACAGGACACCCACTGCAATACCCGAATGGTGAGACTCCCTCACTCGCTCACTCACTCACTCACTCACAGTTTTCCTCTGCCTTCATTTAATATCTGTATGAAGTCTTTAAGGAAAATGGTCTTCCTTCAGTTCTTTGCATAGATTTATGAACATCCCCCGTGTCTGTTTGTGTATATATTTCAGGCTCCACTGAGTTGGTGACCGCCCCGGGACAAGGATGTCCTACCCCAGGATGCAACGGGGTTGGCCACATTAGAGGACCTCGCTATGGGACACACTACACGTTAGTAGCACATACTCTGTATTGTGATTTATTTTATTTAGTTGCTGTTGTCTTTGTTTCTCATTGTTTTCAATCTTCATGTCCTATGGCACATATGAAAAAAATGTCAGATCACTTTATTATATTCTTCTTTATCCCTTTCAGTTTATTTGCACCTACCCTTTGTTGTAATGTCCTTTTATCCTACCTTTTATATATGCTTTGCAAAGTGCTATTTTTTCATTTACGATGTATTCATCTTATTATTATAATCACTGTTGCTCAAGCAGCACATTAATAGTTACGATTAGTTGTTATCAATGTAAGGAGACTGTGTATGTCATGTGTGGATGAGGAAAAGGAAAGTCTCATATTTCAGATATAATGTATACTTGTGTGGGCTGCCTTTAGTTTAAATGTGTTGCTTGTTTGTGTGCGTGTGGGAGTTTTGAGTCTTTAAAGTGATATCGAGTTACTTTTTTTTTCAGCCTATCTGAGGCTAACAGTTTAATTGCAGAGCCAGAAAAGAGTGGGGGTTGTTTTGGACCTGGTTATAGTTTGTGTCAGAGTTCCCGTTAGAATATTTTTTTGCCGGTCAACATGTCCGTTAAAGTTGAAATCTTCCGGACAAAATTAGATAAGTGCCGGTTAAAGGTCTTCTTTGTTATTTATTGAGCTTTAAAACAAATTGATATGATTCGACATTAAACAAACTAATTATAGTAGATTAACTACATTATTCAAAAGTGTACAGTAATTTACAAAAACGCGGGAATAATAAACGGAGCGCTCTCTCCTTCTCCTGACAGCCCGTCAGTATCATGCAGCTCGCGGATCCAGTAATGAGTGACCCGACAGTAAAACTAAACATATCTATAACTAGTTTAGGTAGTTTGAGAGGTAATTAAAATAGCTACGTGTGATTTTCTAACCTGAAGTGTGTTTTGCTCTGCTCGCCGCTGCAGGGGATCATGCAGAGCTGCGTGTCGACTCGTCAGCAGCAGCCGATCTCTCTCTCCTGTCAGATTAGACTTTACTCGCATTTATGTCCATATCGATCAGATCTAGCTAGTTCTAGCTAATGATATGACTACCTGCTTGTTAAAAGACACCTAAACAATAAGCGTCGCTATGCAACCGGATGAGGCCACAAAGTATAGCGCAGCATTATGCATTTGTTTACATGCCCACCGGAACCCCGAGGCATTACCAACAGATCAACGCACAATCAACCCATACAGGACATCTCTTTCTCCACATTAAGTGTTAGACATTAGAATTGACAATTTTTGTCTGTCACATACTCTTTTGTCTGTCACATACTATTCTTGTCTGTCACATAAGTGGCGCAACTGATGCGGTATTGCGCTAAGGGAAAATTATTTTGACCGGACATTTTGACCGGAGAGATTTAGATTTGCCGGACTTCAGCATATTTTACCGGTCATTGTCCGGTAATTACCGGCTAACGGGAACTCTGGTTTGTGTGTCTCTTGTGTGTGCAGTGAGGTGAGCTGTCCCTACTCGGATGTTAATCTGAACAAAGAGGGCCTGCTGCCAGATCGCCTCAGCGGAGAACGACCCGTCGCCCTCAGTGGACCTCACCCACGTGGGCGACGTCCGGACTTTCCCACAAACACTACGACGCAGAGCTCCACAACGTCAGAACAGCCCGAGGGAGCTGAAGACCCCCAGAACAGGTTAGCGGCTGTCACTCTAAAAACACAGCATGTACATAAAAGGGACCGATAACCCCCAAGGAAAAAAGAAAATAGTTCCTAGATTAAACTGCTCACAAAAACGGATGGAGATTATGGATCATAGAGAGTTAACCGGTCATGTTATCTGTAAAGAGACGTTTTTAAAATATATTTTATTTGCTGCTTTGAGCACCACAAGCCGAGTGCCATCTAGCTCTGTTTATTTGATTAAGGCAGGCACCTCTACTTTTAAAAACAAATTACCAGGACTGATAAATAGCCCTCCAGGGAGGAGCATAAATATGTTTTTTAGATTAACTGTTCCTTTTTTCAAAAACACTCCCAAGATAACTTCTTTTAGCGTTTCAAATGCAACTCTATCCAGTGGTCTGTATCTGACATCGGGTTATCTGTGTTGCTAGGAAACCGGTGACAGTGGAAGCTGAGCGTTTGGGACGCACCGCTCAGCCGGAGCCAGCAGGTGGCGCCAGCGAGCCGAGCCACAATGGAACCAGGCCCAAACGGTACCCTCACATCCAGCTCTACTGCTGTAGTGTAATGTCAAAGATGTTCTCCTGTGTCAGAGAGTGACAGTTTTGATGTCTTTTCAGAACTGCTCCCGTTCCCAAATACTTGAAAATGCACTACGTTAAAGAGGAGATCGGCCACGGCAAAGGTGCGTGTGAATGCGAAAATGAAACGTGATAAATCATGTAAATCAGCACCTCACTCCCACTGACTGCTGCCCTTCCTCCCTCCCCCCCCCTCTCTCTCCGCAGCCTCTCCAGATGCCATCTCTCTCCAGCAGGCCCTCCACGAGTCAGTGTTCTCCCCCGGCCTCTCCGCCTCCCCCCCCTCACCGGGTGGCTCTCTGCTGGGACAAACACTGCCAGCTGCTGCCTGAGGTCCTCGGGCTGACTGCCAAGCGAGTAGCCACTTGGAGCGCTGAGGAGGTCGGACATGCTTACACACTCGCACTGCGCCAACACATGAGAAGCAGACATGCTCCTCATTCACTCCCCTACATGAAGGCAGCTAGTTGTTCAGAGAAGCTGTGCATGAATATTCAAACAGAGCCTTTCTGATTCCGAGATGGTGCTCGCTTTCCACCTGTCGGTTCCATAAAGGCATACAAGCCTCTCTGATTTGTAGCAGGGCTGCTCCCAGTAGTTTGAAGCTTGGAAGCTGAATTCATTTTTATTTTATTTTTTTATTATTCATTGTGTTCTGACATTCAGAGCCAGTATCTCTGCACAGTTGCACATTAAAAAGACACACAAAATGACACAATTATTTGTAATATAATGTTTGTAGGATTAAATTCCAGCTGATGGTGCGTAGGATTGTTTCAGACTCATGTGATACAAACATTTCCATTAACTAACTCACCGCAAGAAAAATAAAACGGTTTGCTGACCTGCTTGCCCCCAAAAACAAGGATACAAAATACATTTACACTTACAATACAACACAATAATAATCTGTATTTTCATAAAATATGACGAAAGACATTCTCAGCTTCGTTCGAACCCATGAACAAAGGCTTTGAATGTTATGAAATAAATCATAAAAAAATTATATTTGCTACATTTCTAGGTTAAGATTTAAAAATGGTTTGTGTTTGACAGCATTTCTGGAGCGCTTTGCTGAAAGTTATTTCCTTTTTTCATCAGGTCGCCACATTTGTCAAAGGTTTACCAGGATGTAAAGAACATGCTGCTATATTTAAAACAGAGGTAAGCACTTCAGATTTAACTGATTACATTATTTCATTATCAATAAAGAGTATTTTTCTATTCTTATTGTTACTTTTTTTAAATTAAAAAGCCCTACATGTCCTTAAATTGTTAAGTGCTCTTTTGGATTGTTGCTATAGTTTCCAGCTTTTAGTTGAGTAGCTGGATGCTAAAACTTCAAACCCAGACACACAGGTGGCAGCAATAAGCTCTTAATGAATTCAATGTTTATCCGTGGCGCCACCTGTGTGTATCCCCATGTCTGACATAAAGCAGATGGAAAAAGGGTCTGACATTTTTACACCATATTGAATCACATTTTTTCATACCAGTCAGTGTGCAAAGTTGCCTTGTTAGTCTGTTTGCCTTGCAGCTCTTCGTAATTGTATAACGTTCTCTCCACCTTCATTACATTTGCTTAATAACAGGGTGCGTACGGGTGCTGGAAATCCTTGAAAATGCTTGAAATTGTACGAGGTGTTTTCAAGGTTTGAAAAGTGCTTGAATTTTGGGAATGGTGCTTGAATTTGGGATAAAGTGCTTGAAATTGTAAATGCTTTACTTCGCTTTTTAGATTAAAAGAAAATAAAGAAGTCGGAGCGCGCTTAATTGCTTCGCTTTTACATAAAACAGCTCCGCTCCGGCCTTCCCGCGCAATGCGCGTGACCGGCAAGTGTTTTTGTTACGTGTGTGACCTGGGCATTCTGATGAGAGTGATCGATGACAGTATGCCAGGAGGTTGCCGTTTCAACGAGCGTTGGCTAGCAGAAGACAAATACAAGACATGGCTAAGACGAGGGTCAAGCGAAGCCCAAGAGTAGCCTCCTGCAAAGTGTGCAACAATAACGATGCGAGAGTCTGCGCTGACGAGCCACACACCACACGAAAGGTACGCCAGAGTAGAGCATTTTAGATTAGGCTATCGTTGCATGTAAAATACATGACACTTTTCTCTGTGTGCGGCAAAACAAGCTCGCCAAAATGGCTTCACTAGTCTGGCAGTATTTTAAGTGTCCGAAAGTGACAATAAAATAGCGGTATGCAACGTGTGTGTGAAGCAGAAATCCTGCAGCTCCACCCGCTGTGACGGACCGGTGAGCGAAGCAGAACACACATTAAGAGTTAGACCTAACACACTTAGCTATTTTATCTACCTCTGGAACAAGCTGATTCCGGCGATCGGCCCCAAAATTGGCGATCGGAGCATCCCTAATAATTGTATATGATATGTTTTATAATGATTGATCATTAAAGTGTTCTCAAAGCTGGTAAAGTTGCAGCTAGTTTGAATGACTTTGTATACTACAGAGTAGCTTGTGAATTTACTCCAGGTGGAACTAAAGTCTGATTTAACACTTGATTATATTTCACATCATTCATCCACATCTGTAAAGTAACTAAAGGTATTCAATACATGTAGTGGAGTAAAAGTAAACCATTTACCTCTGACTTGTGTTTACTGCCAACCTAAAAGTACCTCAAAAATAGTAATCAATAATGTATTGAAAAGTTATTTGGCTGATTGTTTTATATTGGCTCAGCCAGGTTATATGGGATGCCCAGTCTACGTACAGATGGGTCTCATTTTGAAATATTAAACTTAGTTTTCTTTTCTAAAAATGTAAATTGTTCATCCTCATGTAGAATGCTATTGTGAAACACACATTTAGTTGTTTATAGCATAAAGAACATCAGATTTAATGTGAGGTAGGGAAATAATCATTGGAGTATAAGTATGTGTATATAAATATGTAATTTACAACAGCTGTAAGATGCTTGAAAAGCTTGAAAATGCACCTTGAAAATGCTTGAAAAGTGCTTGAATTTGACTTTGGAAAAGGTGTAAGAACCCTGTAATAAGTCATCCCTGAATCTTCAACTCATGTCTTCTGATTGTAATGCTACCCAAAACTTTGTTAGTCAAACTGTATGCAATCCTTTATTCTCAGAATGAATTGACTTAAAGGTCCCATGTCATGGCCATTTCTACTGATCATAATTCCATTGTTGAGGTCTACTAGAATAGATTTATATTGTGCAATTTTCCAAACTCACATTGGTTTCTCATACAGCATCTCTGTATAGCATGTGTATTCACTCTCTGTCCTAAACGGCTTGTTGGAGCTCCTGCCCCCCCCCTCCCTGTGAGCCCAGTGTGCTCTGATTGGTCAGCTCGCCCACTCTGTTCTGATGAGTCTACCACCGTTACAGCGGAACATCAGTGATTATGTGTTACAATGGCGTTAGCAACCAGAAAATGACACCAGTAATGATAAACAGATGAGAATGCTGCATGGGGTCTGGGTGCCGTGTTGGCGGGACGTTGCGAGGCTCGCTGCTGGAGCGGACAGTGTGAGCTGGGTTACTGGTGTGGTTTCCTGGTTGCTGCGTGGGCTCGGCGAAACCCAGCCCGAAACCAGCCAGAGCACACACACACACCCTTGCCGCGTCCCGCCGTCTCAGGCTGAGAAATCCCCGGAGCTGCAGCTGAGAAAAGATAGTGTGTGTGTAACGGCTCCGCGGACGTAACGTAACGGCTCCGCGGACGTAACGTAACGGCTCCGCGGACGTAACGTAACGGCTGCGCGTATTGGTCCATTTGGACCAATGGGTCCATTTGAGTCGTCGTTGCGTCACTTAGTACCAGGAAGAAAACGAGAAATCTCCAACGAGGCGTTCTGGGGCAGCATAGACAGGTCTTATCTGTGTTAGAGTTTTACTCGCTACAGGGTGTACTTTGAGGGTTTGTGACTTTGCAGACCGTTTACATGCAGAAAAACCTTCATAACACACAAGGGGACGGGTAATAACTGTAAAAGCATGACATGGGACCTTTAATATCACATTCATTGATCATTCAGTCCCTTATGGTGACTTGTAGAGTTTGAGTTGTATACTGATGTTCATTAAAGCCCAATAAGTTATTCCCAGAGCATTTATTACTAAGAAAATTCATTAAAGTCGATGCGTTTTCATGTGATGATAAAGTCATAACAAAATCAAAACATGGTTGTCGAGTTTTGTTAATTGCAAAGATTTTGCTTAGGATGTAACTTCTCTTTTTGACAGTTAGAGACTAGCTTGTGAATAAATGAGCCAGATATTGATCTCAGGGGTCGGAAGAGACCATAAACAGAGTTGAATATAGCACATTCACCAGGTGGCGAGAAACACTAATAATGACTGTGTTCTTGTGACTTGTTTTTAATGATGGTTAATATTTACTAAACGAGTCTGGTTACTCTGTAAAAACTCAGTAATACGGAGCAACATTTTTCTTTCCCTTTCCTTCTTAGCAAATAGATGGCGAGTCCTTCCTGCTGCTCACCCAGGCGGACATCGTCAAGATTCTGTCCATCAAGTTAGGGCCCGCCCTCAAGATCTACAACTCCATCCTCATGTTGAAGAACGCAGATGAAGAGTAGAAACTCCAGAGACTGAAGAGGAGTCGCTCCCTCCTTTCATCGACACTCGGCTATGAAGACTTTTGATCAAATCAGCTTCAACAGCTTTTGTCTGTGGAGCTCTGCGACAGAGCGGAGCAGCATCACCAGAGACAGAAGCGGAGGCCATCATCTCAGAAAAACGTCCACCCCCCCCCCCCCCCCCCCCTCTCTCCATGATGGACAGTGCTGATCAACCTGAGGGAGAGGTCACTTCGATACTTTAAGTTTTCTTGATCTCTATTGTGTTTGTTTACTGAATCATTTAAAAAAGAACTACAGGCACCTTCAAAGCTTCTTAACATTGTACAGTTTATGTTCATTGGATTTAGTGTTGCGTTAATGAACTGTGATGGTGCTCGGGCTAAGAGCAGATGGAACAAGAGCATTTGTGCTTTGTTGCATTTTTACTTAGCAACAGACATTTTTTTTTTTTTAAAGGTGCAAAATACAATCGTGGAGGGCAAGAGGTTTTTAAAATGTGAAACCCAGTGGAGCAGAAGCACTATGTAGTTCAGCTGTTCTCCTCTAGATGGAGAGCGTGGGCAGCTCCACGGGCCCGCAGGCGAGACGCTTTGATTAGATTGGAGCTGAAGCTTGGATTGAAAGGGGGATGGTAAAGACTTTGTGTGTGTGTGCAGATGTGAGAGTGTTTGAGAAATAAGGGTGTAATTTCCCCGTGTTATGTTCTGGTCAGAGGATTGTTGTGTGGCAGGCATGGTGAAGGGCTAAATGTTCGATCAAGAAACCTTGCCGTCGTTTAAAGTTGAACGAGACAGCTTTATCTCTGTCTCCTTTGTTTGTTAATGGGAACGGCACATGAAAATGAATGTTTAAAAAACAGCTTTTCTGTTGTTTTGTTTATATTATCTTGTTTATTTTCATTCACATTGTAAATAGTATACAGCTACAAATGGACTGTCCTCGCTCCCTAACAGAGTTTACTCCTGCTTGGTTATGCAAAGGCTTGACATCTGTCCACGAGGAGAGGACGTTGTGACAGTGAAAACATACGAGCCTCAATTCATACAAAGATTTTGAGAAAAAAAGAAACAAAAGAAACATTGTCAGTGTCTTTGTGAATCAGCGTGTACTTCGGCGAGTTGGAATGTGTACATCAGCAACTGTTTATATGCAAACGGCTTTTATTTATGTATTCTAATTTAAAGGGTAATGGTACGCTGTTTTTGGCTCCGAGGTAAGCTATGGCTCTTTGACGGAAAGTGTGTGAATGGGTGAAAATAAATGAGATGCACACTGTCTGCTGTCCTCATTCAACCTCTCTCACCTTACCACACACATCCTCATAAACCCGTCTTTATCTGCACATTTTAATTATTTACAGAAGGGGAAAACACATTGGCTTAAGTACTTAATGCATTTTTGAGGTAACGTACAGTAGTGTGACAAAACAAACATTACTTAAGGTCTATCTACTAACTTCTGTTCCTGTTTTTTGAGAGCTCAGTAGCTGTTGAACTTTAAGTGATGGCACGTTTAGGAAATCTGTGGCAGGGGCTCAACTTACTCTTCAATTTAATATTTCATCCACAACCAGTCGTTCCCAACCTTTCTGGTTCAGGCATCCTTTCAAAGAAACAGTGTCTCTCTCTAAACCTCTCAGGTGGTTTCATTTACATAATTGTTTAAAGAAGAAAAATTACTTGAGGCCTTGCGTTTTTATTCTTTCTTATTACATTAATCATCCCACGATGATGATGTACTGTATGACCCTTAAGACGCAGCTTGAGCCTGGAGTTGATAAAAACAACCACTAACTCCATTAACTGGAAAAGTTAAATGCTCCTTACTCATTACTAACCATCTATGTAATGAGTCCCTGGGCATGTACTGTTTTGTGTTCACATAAATAGCTTCAAGTGTGTTGGCCCACGGTTTCTGTGAAATGACAGTAAGTTGGCCTTTTGTGAGACCGAATGTTGCCATATGGCCTCAAAGTGGAAACTGTCTGGTTGTGTTTTGCTCACACATGACCCACATGCGCATCGGGCAAAACACATCACAGCTCACCCTCAAACCACCGTGCTGTGTGTTGCCTACACCTGACCCTTCAGCAAGCCTAAACCCCCCCCCTCCCCCCAAATGCTAGCCGGGGGCTCAGCTGTGTGCTGGCTGACATGACACCTGTTGACATTGCTGAAAACTGTGGCCCAGATACATTTAGCTAGGATGTGGTAAACTAATTCTGCAATACATTTCACAATTTAACACTGGTTTCGCATTGCACCCCTAAAAAGCATTGCCGGAGTCCGTTTAAAGTGGACCTATCATGCAAAATGCACTTTTGTACGTCTTTTATACATAAATATGTGTCCCCGGTGTTCCAGGGAACTCACCAAGTGTCAGAAAATACAACCCTCTCTCTTTTCCTCCGTACCCAAACATGACGCTCGTGCCTCGCCCCCCTCCTTTGCAGGGCGGCGTGGTCAGCTGCAGCGCATTTGCCACAGAATCAGCCCTTGCAAAAACAGGGCTGGAGGAGAGCAAATAGAGCGAAATGAGGCATGGCTAAAATGCATGATCTGTTAGGTATTTTGAAAAAAAAACTTCACAGACATGTTTTATATAGGTATGGCCCTAGGGTGACCAGGTGCCAGAAAGCCACAAGTGGGACAGAGAGTATGTTTGTGTGGGACATGTCAATGTAATGTTGACGCATGAACTGTCAACGGGGGGGGGGTTGGGTACACTGTGGACCTCTGTCGCCTGTCAGCGCAACTTACATAATGCCGTTTAAAACATATAATAATGGGCGGTGCCGGCGGTCAGCGAACCGAGCCGGCCTTTCTCCGCAGAAAAGCGTTTTGGCCAATCAAAATGAAATATGCGGGACATCGTCTCAATTTGCGTGACGCACCAAAAGTCGTGAAAATGCTGTGCAGTCCCGCGCAAAGCGGGACATCTGGTCACCCTACCTATAATATATTATTCAAATATAGCATGATAGGTCCACTTTAAAGTAAAAAGTTCACAATTTTTCACCAAACACAAGTCCACCTTTTGTTTAGTGGTGGTGACGTGAGTTATGCGATTCTTACAATGGCCTTTCATTTTTTTAAATTACTAAAGTGGTGTATATTGGGTTATGTCCTTTAAAAACTGTTATTTCAAGATAAACCAACATCTTTTGATTGTGTTTGAAATGCCACAGTTTATTTAGTTTTACAAGGTTTTTGTTTTAAATCTTCACTCTTCACTTTTGTACAGTTTGGCATATCTGACGATCAATATTTAACCCCGGCTGATATCATTAGAAATGTTTTGGGAAACACAAGCGGCGCACACTGTTTGCATATCTGGGAAGTGAGATCCAAAAGCAAAGCCGCCAATCAAGCTAATGGCCAAAGGCGCCACAAAAGAGAATTAAAGGGAAAGCTTCAAGATTGTAACTTTTAAGAAAAAAAAAAAGAATGAGAGCAGAGTCAAAGATATTTATTTGTATGTCAAAACTTTACGACTACATTGGCCACAATGCACGACAACCACCAACAGGTCAGTCAGACATGTGGGTGTGTTAAGCTAGTAGCGGCTAATGTAGCCTCAAAGATAGAAGGAGAGTTGTTAAGAGATCCGGTTAGCTCTCCTCTTTCTAAGTTTGTTTCATTTTTAAACTTGTAATCTTTCGCCCGAATCGATGATGCCTTACTGTAAGTGACATCACGAGGCAATTTCCAGAACATTTGCTGCCTGCAGCTACACAGCCACAAAAGGTATTTTACGACCTTTTTTCCCAGGCAGCAGTGAATCAATTTGATTTGTCACATGAAACTTTACAAGGTACATCTCCTGTGAAATGCACTTTTAAATCAGTGGAGTTCCCCTTTAAGACAAGGCAAGTTTATTTAAATAGCACAATTCAGCAGCAAGGCAGTTCAAAGCGCTTTACATAAAACATTAAAAGCATCGAGACAGAGCAAAAGAAACACATTAAAAGAAAATACATTTGAATACAAGTCATTAAAGAGCCAAGAGAATAGAAAATAGAACAAGATTTTTATAAAACGCATGCACAAATGATCACAGTGAAGTAATTATTCAAGCAAAATCCACACATCTGAGAATTGATTTTCATACCCTAAATAATAAAACTGAGATTATAAGGGCTGCTGTAAAGATCGAAAATAATGCTGCATATAATGTGAAGAAAATCATTGGAGACCCAACCTAGTGTTTTTATAACGAGATTCATTTCTGGTTACATTTGCTCTACATATTTCAGGTTTGTGCAGGAAGAAGGAGGCTGCTCCGTCAGTATCTCACTGGTGATCACTAAGAATAACCGGGCTCACCGTGGGACTGGCCTGGACCAGCCTCACATTCCCACGACCCCTCCTCTACTCACAGAGACAAATGAAAACACAGGCTGCAGAGGCGCTCCGGCAGAGGCGCAGGGAGGCGTGCAGAGTGGCTTTGCACCACTTTTAGTAAGACTGTTTTTTACTCTAAAAGCTTCATTTCTGGCTCTGCAGTGCGCGCTGTTGCGCTGCTCACGGGCACACGGTATGAAAAACGTCGTAATGTGAGGAGGAAAACACGGGGAAAGTCAGTATTTAACGCACGGAGTGGGAGGAATAACGAAACTCAGGGTTTGTTTGATTTTTTTTTATCATGCCGAGGATCCCGTTTCTGCTTCGGATTTACCTCCAAGACAAGGCAAGTACCCTGTCAGATTTTTCCATTGACTGCGATAAAGTAACCGGACAGTGATCTGCAGTGAATTATAGACAGCAACAGTGCCGTGGTGCAACATGAATTATAATATAACATTAAAGATGCATGGGTAAAAGCACTTATAAAACAGCAATTTGTCATCTTGCGTCCTGTTGAATCACCCGTAGCCTAGTGTTCACTCGCTCCGGGGGAAACGGAATCATGAGTTCAGACAACCCAACTAATGTGCCTCTTTATTTGTGACTGCAGTGACATTAACTCAAATCACGCGATCCTGAAACGGGTCATTCGTTTGTATTCCCATGATGGTGATGATGATGATGAAGAAGGTTTGATAGCAGTTCAGCCCGGGTTCAGAGGAGCTGCTGTGTGGCTCCACAGAGACACTGGGACTGGAGGAGCCACATGCCTTATTAAAGCTGATACTTCCTGTTGTGAGCACTGCAGTCGACTGTCTTCTCCCAAACACCTCATGTGCTCTCCCTTTGGGGCCGCATGCAACACTTTGTGACTGAATTATTGTATTTCTCTGTGTTCTGTTCAGTTTGAAGCCAGAGGATGACAGCAGCCAGTCCTCCCTGCAGCCCCACCTCCTCCCTCTCCTCCCAGTCCTCACCTGGTTGCCTCCCAGCATGCCAAAGGCACCTGAAGAAAGGCAGAGCCCTCCACACCACCCTGCCCCTGCGCTCCGCCCCGGGGGTGTGGCTCCTGCTGGGTGTGGTGGTGGTCCTGGTGGGGATGGCTGTGGCGGTGGCGGGCTACGTGTCCTCGCCACCGAAGCCCGTGGTGAGCGGGCGCGGCTCCACCCACATTGAGAGGATGAAGCTGGCCGGGCCCGTCGTCATGGGAGTGGGCCTCTTCATCTTCATCTGCGCCGCCACGCTGCTGTACGAGAACCGGGATCTGGAAGAAGTCCTCAGACGGGGGACGTGCGATGACCTGGAGGATCTGAAGGGGGGAGACGGCTGGGAGGATTCACAGGAGCAGCCCAGCTTCAGCTGTCAGGAGCAGTGGGAGGAGAAAGAGGGGGGGCAGTGGGCCGCTCCAACCCACACACTCCCCCTCTCGGACCAGAACTGTGGGACGCCTCACAGGAACACACACACCGTCAGCGGCAGGCCGTCACCGCCGCCTCCTCCTCCGGATGCGGGAGATAGAGAGGAAGAGGAGGATGAGGAGAAGGAAGGAAGATCAACCCTTCTGGCCCGAGTCCTCCACCACAAGGAGCCGACTCCTCACCCTCCCTCCCCCTGCCCCTCCATCTCCCACTCCTCAGTGTACTCAGACTCTTGCAACTCCAGTGAAATTAACTTCAACATACGGACAGGCCTTCCTCAACACTGAACTCATAACATGTGCATGATGAGATTCTTTGGAGGTTTCACGTGCGGACACACACTTAAAACGGGACTTTGGTGTCTTCAATAAACAGATGAAATGTTTGGTGGTATGTTTTAGTGCCTCCGAGTGGCGCAGTGGGTCTGACTCACTGTCTGTGAAGGGTGTTTTTGTCCTACATCGTTCTCTGACTCACCCACGTTTGAAAGATTTGGCGCTGTGGTGTTTGATGTCAACTCGCCATCTTGTTGTCTTTGAACTCACCCATGCCTGAAATCCCCAAAAGCCACTGCTTGTTTGACCATATTTGGACGTGAGGAGCATTGCTGAAAACTTATTTAGGTGCTGGGAGACGGACCAACTCACACACACACACACTCTCTCACACACACATGCAGATGTACTGCGTCTACATTTACTCACTAGAGATATTTTGGTTAAGAGTATGAGCACGATGAGGTCTTAAATGACTCTTTATCTAATCTCACACATTCTGTAATCTAGTCTTTATCTAGAGGAAATTGTGTCTGTGTAAACAAGAGAAGTGCACAAGGCCACACTCCTCTCACTCGACACCTACAGCCCCGCTATAAATACCAGCTGCTGCACTGTACACATGCAACTTTCAGTGTTTGACTGTAATTCAACTTTTTTTTTTGTATTCAGCTGCTCAGTTTCTTTTCCTTTTCTCGAGTGTGGTGAGGCGAGATCTTAAAGAATGTCAATCAGATGGTGGATAGAAGAGAAAAGAGCAATGACTGGGAAAAAAGAAAACCCTGTTAGGCTGCTATGACTTATTCCTGACGCAGTTTAACTGAGAAAAGCGGTCCTGTGAGTCGTGTAACTGAAGCCTCACACTCCCACCATCCCAACCTTTCATCTCCTCTCGCTTCATCATCTGATTCCTACGCTTTATTCAAATACCCCATCCTCCAGCTCAAGCCTTGGCTGCTGAAATATAGAGCAAATACAATGCAGAGGGAAATGTTTTTGGGTCCAATTAAGCAAAAGTCTGAGAGGTAAATGGGGTAGGATTTTAATTATCGCCAGCGTTTTCTCCCCCAGCCTTTAATTACGCAGGGGATCAGTCTGAAGGTTTTTATAGGTTCTTTAGGACTGCAGAGTATTTCCTTGTTGTTCTGGCCCATGCTGAGATACTGCCATCCAGATGACGACTGAGACTGAAGCTTACAGTCATTTGCAGACACACATTTCCCTGAAAGCAGCACCCACCTCCCTCTCTCTCACACACAGGGTTTATGTCAGTACATTATGCTGTTTTCAGACGCTAGATGTTTATTTCAGTGGCAGGTACGAGTCGGGGAGATGAGTCTGAATCCTGCAACAGGCTGCAGCTTCATCACACCCTCTCTCTCCTCACTCTCACACATACACGAGTCCTTCTCACTGTGAGAGATGCTCTGATGTGTTTACATTCAGGAGGGAACCCTGCAGGATGTCAGAGCTGCAACCAAAGATTATTCATCATGAATCTGCAACTTGTTTTCTGATTATCATGAAATATTTGTGTCTACACTTAATGGCCAGTTTATAATCTAGGTAAAATGCAGTTTCATTGGACATTACTGCAATAAATCATACTTTTATGAGGGTTATTATGTTCAAGAGGTCCATTATTCTAAGCATTATGCATGCTAATGTGTTTCTATTATTGTGTCCAGCCCATTTATATCAAACTCCACGTCTGTATAATGCAATATCGTTCAACTGCATCACAATCCTCCAAAAGTATCATAACATCTTTAAATTGCTTTATATTTATTAACCATTTCTGCTGTCAGTAGCAAGATGAATTTGTCCTAATACATATTTAGAGGCATCATTCCTCTTTCAGTCGGACACTAAACCGACCAGAGGCTGTTACATATCTTCACATACACACAGATAGTCCTGCGGCAACACAGATGTCAAGAAATCCTTGAGGTTTCTCCCCTGTGCTTGTACAACAGTGTTGTTACATAACTCAGCAAGACGTCTTTTTTCTCTTTTTTGCTGCATTGAGAATACAGCTGCGTTAAATCCCCTCCTTAGATAGGTTATTGTGTTTGTGTATATACATATATAAGCAGATGGACCGTAGGCTGTAAGCTGCTTAACCCTGCACTGACTCAGGACACATGCACTTTCTCCGTTCCCCAAGAGAAATAGAGAAACTGTGATCAACACTTTTTGGGTTTAAAAGGTGTGAGGGAGGAAGATGCCAGTTTAAGTTTTTAATAGGCAGAGAAATAGGATTACGTTTAGGGGAGACACTGCAGGTGGATAGGGTCAAAACAAAACTAATAGATAACACCATGAAACATTCCCAGTTGATAACCTTACAATATTTATTTTTGTATTTAAAATGATTGTTTAAATATGCCAATGATGCATTATCACATTAGGAGAAACAAAAACGTTTTTTTTTTTTTAAATGACATTTTCTTTTTACTAGTCTGAAAAGTGACCGCAGTGTGTTTGTAAACAGTGATCAGCTGGATGGAGAAATATGTTCCACCACCTTTGTCCACATCTGGCATTCAGTATTTCGTAAAAACTGAGGGATGAGTTACCAAACACGTAAGGAGACATAAAATCTCTCTGGTGGCCGAACTCCACTTCCCATCCCTTGTGAGTTCTGAACATTTTCAGCTGTTCCCCGTTGTTTAATCTTCGTCAGCCTGTCCGCGGCTGTGATCCGTCCGGAACAAAGCGCAGGTTTATTCCTGATCTAATCTCCTGCGTTCGGCCCTTCCCTTCAGCAGTCCTCATGCTGCAGTCAATGGAGGAAGTATCCAGCGCAACATGAAAGGACTATCACTGTGTGTTTTTGCCATAATGATGTTACCACCTGCTAAAGGTAAGACCATGTAGTGGCTCGGTTTGTTGTAGGTGGGCCTCGAAGTCTAAAAGTGTTCGGGAACTACTGAAATAATAATACTTAATAAGTACTTTATAAATATGAATTACAAGGAAAAAGCCCTTGTTGATTTGTGAGAAAACAACAAGGCCTGTTTTACTATACTGTCTAACCCTACAATAAAATCTCTTTGTACTTAAAGTATTCTATCAACTATAATGTATGTCAATGAAAAGCAGCAAAGCTCTGAGAATTGTGAATCACCAAATCTTTGCTTGGAAAACAAAAATGTGAATTCATTATCAAATGTATTCGGAGTATAGTCTATTCGTCTCACCAATGATTGATTAAGAGGATTTATTTCAGGACGGTTGTAAAAGACTGCACCGATTAGCTATATCTAATAAACTGTCAGTTCAGATTTAGTGAGTCTGAGCTCTCCTAGGGATTAACCGCAGCTCACCTCTTTTGTCCGTTTGTTTACTTGAGCTTGCAGTAGCTAACGAGATGAGAGCGGATAAGGATTGCAAGTCATTCCAACTCATGTGGAAGTCCAGAGGAGATTATTGTCTTCCAGCAGCAGCAGCAGCCTAAAGCAGCTCTAGAGGTATTTGGCAACTGGACGTCCTCTGACAATACACTCCAACGCTAAATCTGTGGACACTGTTACCATCAGAGCTAGCTGGATAATCACTTTTTTGTATCAAAATATGCTGTACTTGCAGTTATTTGGATTTAAAATGGGTTTCTAGCATGAGCTTAAAATCAAGACCCGAGAAGGGATTTCCAGCCACATTTAAAGGACAGATCAAAAACGTTTTATGCTCAAAAAGCACAAAATAGCTGTCTTCTTCACATTTCAAGAGCAAACGCGACTCAGAAAACTAGGGCTTTGTCCCACTCCTGCACTACATGCTAACTTTTTCTATTAATTCCAGTATCTGTCTGGTTAATAAAAACACGATGCTGCTCTAAAACTTGGAGCACTCTCTGAATAACACAAGTCATCCACTCAGAGAAACTAATTCCAGACTGCTGCAGAATAGACAAAATGTTTCGGAGATGCTCAAAAGCTCGGCAGAATGCAGCTCATCAGTTTGGCTTGATGTCCTTCAACAGCGCTCCAACACTTTCACACATTCAGCACCCCCTGAATAATGAATGTGTCCAACAACACATTACATAAATGCCTCAAATCTGAATAATTCAAAGCTTTTCATCCAACTGTTAATAAGCGTACTGTATATCATCTGTTCTTCGCTGGGTTGTCTTTTTTTACTGCAGTCTTGCTACTCTGGCCTTGCTTGGAATAGAAGTTTCCAAACTCAATGGGACCTAACTGTTACATGAAGTTCACGGAAAATGAAATTCGAAATCATTTTGATAATAATCTTACCAATTTGTTTCAATTATCTTACTGTTAGATATTTTCTCAACATGTTCAGTGCATCAAAGTGTCCTGTGTCTGTGGTGTGACTGTGGCTCAGGCGAGGAGAAGGCGGGGGTGCAGCTCTTTGAGTCGGACGCATTTGAGGAAGGGGTACTTCTCGAGTGTTTCCGTTGCGACCTGGGCTTCTGGGACGCCTGCTTTACGACCAAAACGACCTGCGAGGCCGGGGAGCGCTGCTACACGGGCAAAGGGAAGGCAGGTGTGTTGGTTAGGATTGTGTTTTTTCTCAGTGAATGTTTATTCATTTAAATGTAAGCATTCAAAGAGTTTTAAAGTTGATCACCAATAGGGGCTACTCACAGTATGGAGGGTTTCTTTACCTTCATTCAAATGAAATGTAATGGCTTTTCGAGGAATTTCAAGAACTCAAAGATCTCAAATTATGAATCACTTCTCGGACTGACTCCTGTAATTCTTTGTATGTGGGTGTAGAACAGTTATGTATTAGTCCTCTGCAGTTAGTTCAAAATGCAGCCGCCTTTTCACGGGAAAAAGACAACAAGATCTCCTGTAGTGGATTTTGTTTTTGCTTCATTTTAAGGATTTTCATAATGGGCTGAAGCCCCCTTATCTAGAACCATTCTTGTTTACTCATACTCCAGTTAAAGCACTGATGTCAACCAATCAGATGCTCCCAGATATTATGTTTAAGCTATTTATTGAGTTGATCTCCACTCCTTGACTTCATCTTCTGTTGTGTTTAGATTTAAATCAAAGTTAATTATGTTTCACTTTCTCAAGGCAGGTGGCGTGTGAAACAATGACAAAGAATGTTTTTACAATTTCCCAGTTACTGACGTTAAGTAAAAAAACATTAAAAAACGTTCAAGCACGTTCTGTCCATTCTTTCTATTTCATAAAAATACACCCAGAGATGCGGCCACTCTTCTGTCCTCAACAGATTGACTGTTGGTGAGAGCAGCAGGGATGTCCAGGCTGCTCTCACGGTGACACTTTTATTTATATTTTGTAAAACATAGAGGCCTTGATCCTCTCCATTTTTCTGTCAAGGACGCGTGGGAACCATGTAATGTATTTAATTGACTTCCTATGTTATACTGAGCACCATCCTCTTGTCTTCCCAGCTGATACTCTGGACGTTAAGACTCTGGGTTGTGTGAAGGCGGAGGAGTGCGATGTGGAGAACACGGTGGAGCTCTTCCCGAACAGCACCATCTTTGTCATGACCAAACACTGCTGCAACACTCCTCTGTGCAACTCGGCGCACAAACTTCCACACGTCACACTTTTGTGTCTCACTGTGGCTGTCCTAACCACCTGGCACCTCAGCGAAGCCTCAACGAGAGCACAGTGATAAACATCCGGCATGTTTTAATGTTGTAAACACAAAAGAGAGCAAACGACTGGGAAGCTGAATGGACTGAACCAAATGAAAGATGAAAAAAAAAAAGTTTTACAGAACTTTTTTTACTGAATCAAAAAATGATTACTTAAAATATTATTATGGCATGAACATATTAATTAATATTAATTAAAAAACCATAGAGAACATCTGTTTGCATCCTGGCATTTCCACTGACACTTTTGCTCCAACATAAACCTTTGCAACACAATAATAAATACTTCAATCGTACTTTCATAAAGTCTTTTCATGTCATACACTTGTAGATATACAAATCAGTAAAACCCTACCCTCTCCAGAAAACCAGTTGGAAACATTAGATAGTGAACAAACAAACAAACTGACCACAGAGCAGTAGAACATGCCTCAGCAGACCTGCTCAGCTGCTGTTCAGCAGATCCCCAGCAGAGGGCAGCAGATCCTCTTTCATGAAGTGCTGAAGGTCCAAATCTCTGTCCTCCAGGTCGAGGCTCAGGAACGCCTCCACCACTGTCCTGCACCTGTCCGTCACACACATACAAACATATCCTTTTCACATGCACTGTCCTCCTTAACTTCACTTTGTTATTCCGTGTAGCTGGAGTTGAGAGAGACAGTTTGCCTGAAAATCCAAATTAAATGTCTTTCCTCTTACCTGCACTCTTTTCATCAATCTAGATTTGTATGCTACTTGTTGCAGATGGTTAGAGAAATCAGCCACTAACAATCAGGAGGTTGGTGGATCAATTTCAGCCCCCTTTATCCTTGTGTAAAATACTTAACCCCAAATTACTCCCAATGGCATGGCAAGCTGTGTGTGTGTGTGTGTGTGAATGATAGTTTCCTTGAGCAGGTGACACATTGCATGCCACCCCCTGCCTCTGTGTGAATGCTGCCTTGTGTATGTAAATCGCTTTGAGACTCCTTAAAGACTGGCAAAGTGCTAGATAAATGCAGTCCATCTAACATTTAGCATCAGCCGTAGATGTGTCTGCCTTCTATCTATGACACTCGGCCTGAGATGCTTAAGGCGGTTTCATTTGTAATTTTTGTTGCTTTTGGACAATTCAATGCGATCTAAATCCAGCAGCTAATATAGCAAACACTCCACATCTCGCACCAAAACAATCCACATTGATAAATATCAGTACAGGTAAAGGGAAGTTTATGTGGGGAACTTGCCCTGTAACAAACCTGTCAGCCTGCTCATCAGATGATGCTTTGTCAATGCGTTTGATGACTCTGCCTGTCCTGTACAGTTCAGAAACCTGGCAACACACACACACAAGAAATCAGTGTATGTGAGCAGGTTCCTGTGTATCCATGTGCTTGTATTTATGTGTGTGTTTGTTTGTTTACCTCCACCCCTCTCTGCACGAGACTGGCTGGCAGGCCTGCCAGTTTAGCGATGTTGGCAGCATAGCTGGACTGGCAGATTCCCTCCTTGAGTTGGTACAGAAACACCAACTCGTCCCCGTCCACGGCTGTCTCTAGAGTCTAACACACACACACACACACACACACACACACACACACACACAACACAACACACACACACACACACACACACACACACACACACACACACACACACACACACACACACACACACACACACACACACACACACACACACACACCACACACACACACACACACACACACACACACACACACACACACACACACACACACACACATTAAAGCACAACCACACACACAGGTAGACTTCTAATAAGATCAAAATAATCTGGACTGGAGTCTCGTTAGCTAGTTGGTCATTTGGAAGTTGTCAACATGCAGCACATTAGTTTATCATCATGAACATCTATTGAACATCAACAAGAAGCTTCAGGCTACATTGTGTGGCTGTAATCCTCAGTACCAGAAGAGAGAGCAGGCCAGAGGAGGGAAGCAGGCCCAGCTGCAGCAAACTGTGGAAGTTAGTGGCCAGCAGGACATGAGGAACTTCCCCCTGAGGTTTTCTCAGCCAGTGAGAGATGGATGCAGCCAGCAAGGACAGTCCATCCACCTGAAGAGGAGCATTTTACATTTGGCTGTGTTTCTTAGAAACGATAAAGCTCCTATAGGCCATTAACTATGATTTAGTCTAATGAAGGTACAGTAAGCTCTTTACATTAAACCTTGACAGCCTGAGATTACATTGATGCCACAGATGAACCAATTAAAGGTGGGGTAGGTAAGTTTGAGAAACCGGCTCGAGATCGCTAGAATTTGAAAATACACAACCGGAGAAAATCTGCCACTTCCTTATAGAGCCCCTCCTCCAACACACACGAACGCGCACATGACCAATGAGGGCACGAGATAAGTTTGTGCACAGATGGAAGGCTGACAGGCAGGTAGGCCATCCGGCTAAAATGATTGGTCGTACTTTTTACAGTATTACGGCTTCCACAGAGGACATTTTTTTATGGATTTTTTGTCAAAGCACTTCAGATATTCATTGCTATCGGGATGTTAAGAGCATTCCATGGAATATAACAAAAAGTGTATCTCGAGCCGGTTTCTCAAACTTACCTACCCTACCTTTAAGGTCTATTGTCCTGAGAGGGAAAAGGTCCAGCCACTAGATATCCACTTTCTTTGTAGAATAACAAAAACAAATGTTACCTTAGCTAGTTTTTATAATGGTATGATGAATACATGTACTCGAAACAAGCAGAACACTTCTCTGTGTGAGTAACTGTAGTGTAGTACTAATTATCAAACTTAAATTGTACAAATAGGTTGCACACGCTCCACACACGGGACAGATAACAGCAGCAGCAGTTTAGATCTGCACATTCAGACTTTTGACAGGGGGCGTTTTGCATTTATATCCGAAGGTTAAGAGGAGAAACAACAAAAGAAAATGTGAGGTCAGACAGGTTTGACATGCAACAACCGAAGAAGCAGAAAAGAAAGCAAAAGCTGCCTAAATGTGACACATACACCACCTGCAGGTAAGAATGTAACAGTTACAGTTCGGTTTCTTTTTGTTGTCCAGCAGATATTACTAGGAATACTCAGATATAAAATAATTAAAGTTCAGCTTGTTGCTGTGACAACACAGTTTGTTAGCTTTTAGAGAATCCTTTTATCTTTTTCAAGTCGACAACCTTTTCATTCAATATGCAAAATGTGTTTTACATTACATGTCACTTCTTAGACGCTTTTATCCAAAGCAACTTACATACTCAATACTGTGGGCAATCCCCACAGGAGCAATTTGGGGTGAAGTGTCTTGCCCAGGGACACAACGACATGCTGACTGCAGTGGGGTTTGAACCTGTGCACCCCTGATCCGAACACCAACGCACTAGACCACTACGCCACACGCCACAGCGCACAGTTGCTCAGTAATATATCCAGCTTAACATAGATAACAAGTATTGATTATAGCCACTTTCTTGTCATTAGTATCTATGAACAGCGCTAGGATGGAACTTATTCGACCCATATTGAAACTATCAAAAAGGATTTAGAAACCAAACCCTGAATGGTTATGAGCAGGACCTGTGAACTTGTTATTTCTTGTCGTTGACGGTTTTGGTTTACCTGTAAAGATGATTTGTTCTTGTTTTTGTACAAAGGAATGATTTGTTTAAAACAATGAAGGAAATATCACGGATGCTGATGACGATGACCTGAACTTTTATTTTCATGAACAATGTACGCTAGAGGGGGTCGGACCAGAAACTTCTTCTTACCCCTTTTGAACATGAAGGAAACAATTTAAGTATTTATTTGTATTATTATTATTATTGTTTGTTTTGTTTTTAACATGTTCAAAAAATTGACTAATAATAATAATAATAATTGACTAATAATAAAATATTGGTATTAGTATATTATAATTTTTAGTTTTCTTCTTGCCTCTGTATCCTACACCAGTTTGTCTTTTAGGAACAAACAACTGGTGTGAACCTTCTCCAGAGTAACTTTGCAGACAGGAAATGAAGGCCAGAGATCAAAATGATGCTCTGCACATTTCCTAGTATCCAGCAGGAAATGTACACCAGTTGCTAATTCTGAAATATAAAGAAATATATTTGAAACTAAATGAAAGTCAGCAGTCTTTGCAGTCTTTATTTCTCCTCTTGCCTGCAGGTGGCGCACACTCACACCTCTCTGTAAATGAGCAGCTGCTGCTGTTTTCTGCTGACAGGGGGCACATGTTGGGCTGAAGGTCTGTTGTGCGTTTGCCCTGAATGAGATAATGCCGTCTGGAATTGGTTTCAGGCGCCTCACATTCGCGACCCTGTTTTTCCTTGTTATGTGTTTCCATGTGTTTAGTTCACAAAGTGCTGGAACAGGTTTTTGCTTACTGTGTTAGTTCCTTTCCCAAATTCATCGATGAGAACTAACGAGTTGCCAGTACTGCTGTTGATTGCGTGGGCCATCTGCAGAATAGAGACAACGTTTGGTTTTAATGTGTGAGAATGTGTGTGTTATGGCAGGTGGAGAGTTGGAGTGGAGTGGGAGGACAGTTCATAACTTGTATTTCCACACCCAAACACACACACACACACACACACACACACACACACACACACACACACACACACACACACACACACACACACACACACACACACACACACACACACACACACACACACACACACACACACACACACACACACACACAGAGTTACTTATGGGCATACAAAGTGTGTGTGTTAGGTACCTGGTTAAGGTCTATCATGTAGGTGCTGAGGCCAACAGACACAGACTCTCTGCTCTGCATGCGGGTAAAAATCCCATCCAGCAGACCAATGTCCGCCTCCTTCGCGGGCACGTCTGAGCCAATCAGAGCCATGAACACAATCAGACCAACCTGACAAGTCAAATCAGAAGAGGTCAGGGTTGGATGATGAGTGATGATGAGTGATGCTGTGTGAACTTGACCAAACGGGAGAGCAGAGATACAGAAAGGCTGGGCTATATATAGACATCATATTGACTAGATATTGTCAAAGATTTTGGATAACCTAATAAAGCATCATTGCCTTTTCCTGGTTTAAATGCTGCACTACATTAAATAAATGAACTTTTACTACTACAAAACTGTTCCAGCAGGTCTATTAGTATTAGTCACTTTTTCATTATATCCACATTACTGATTCAATTAGGTAAATATGTTATGTTATGAAAGCACCAATAGTCAAACAACAATATCCTCGTAATATCTATATCAAAAAGGTTTTATCAGAAATATTGTGATATTTGATTTTCTTCATATAACCCAGCACTAAGGCACATCTGTGATTTTAAAATCAGCCTGGATGACACAATTCTCCTGAGGGTAAAATTAAGACATTCTCATTAGGACCCCCTATTGTCACCCTTAATTACTGCACTCTAAATGGGTTTTTACGATTAAATTGCAAATGACAGCTTCAAGGCTTCTTCTGATACCCATAATTAATTAAGTTAGATAGTTGAAAGGGACCATATATATCTGCATGCCATCCTGACAGCAGACTGCTAAAGGGGAAACCACTGGTGCTGAATAAACAGTTTTTAAAAGCAGATAGATGAAGAATGATGAAGATTTGTAATCAGTATTGTATCTCACTTATATATATAGTTTCACTGGGCTTTGGTTTCGCAGTAACCACTTGCCTGAACACAGCTCAGCACTGGGTGGAGCAAAATAATATTGGTTTGCCTGCTGGTGTGCATGACATATACATATGGGTGTGGTTTCCACTTTAAAGCAGTTTGATCTGATAAAAATGAAAGTAGGAGGAAAACATAGTCATTAATAAACGTTGGTAGCATGAAATAAGTGTGCTGGTTTGCCTCACCTGTTTGAGGTAGATGCTCTTGCCCGATGAGTTGGGGCCAGTGATGACCTTCACTCTGCTGTGTGACTCTGAGCTCTGGAAGGAGTTGGCCACAAACACAGGAGAGCACAACTCTAACAGCGGGTGTCTAGAAGACATACAAATACAGACATTCATGAGTACTTTACTACACTCTCATACTGAATATAACCACAGATGGATTATTGAATTGGCCTATTGGGCACAGGCCCAAAGGAAGGCCATAGGAGCCAATGGCCAGCTGGACCGACGCCTGTTTGAATTCATATTTATAGTTGGAAAGTAAATCAAACAACTACAAGGAAACACAAAACAACCACAAAGAAGGCAATGGAGCCAGACGAGGAACAATAAGATCCACAATACACACAAAGATACGCTATTAACCTACAAACGTCTGTGCCCAAGGACCGTACACATCAAATGCTTTGGTGTGTGGGTATGTGTATTTTGTATGTGATTATTAATCAAAGTATTGGTAGATTAGCTTACATGACATGAATGTTAACTGAAGTTTTAAACTACAAAAACTTCCTCAATGATAGTTTCCATCAGTGTGTGAATGCCAACCTGCCCTGTGTGATGGAGATCTTCCTGTGGCTGGACAGTTTGGGCGAGGTGTAGCCGTACTCCTGGGAGGCGCTGCTCAGGGCCATCAGACAGTCCAGCTCAGCAGTGAGATCCAGAACCTGCATCACACACACATTACACACTGGTAGTTAAATGATCACTTCAATAAAATGTTATAACCCTGAAAGTCTTTATCTTAATAAAACTAATTGCTTCTCTAACATTAGTTTAATTGCCAAGCTGCAATAGCTAGAACACTTAAACCAGAGCTACAATATTGTAATGACACATTTTCATCATCCAAACTTAATGCTCAGTCTCGCCTCAAAAATCACAATAAAATGTGCAATTACAGCATGTAGCAATAGCACCATCTGTCACAGGGTGTGCGGAGCGATGCTCACTAACCTTGTAAAGGGAGGCGCTCCTCTCGAGGACTGCGTTCTGCAACTGTGTCATTACTGCAGTCTCCATGTCTGAGGAATAAGATAAGATAAGTACTTTAATGATCCTATTTTGGGAAATGTTTGTGTTGAGGCAGCATAAAAAGACATGGCATTGTACAATACAAATTAAAAGACTAGAAATAAACAAGAAAGTAGAAAATATACATGTTGAATTTACAAATGAACAATAGCAAGATATAAAGCAAGTTAAATTAATAGGAAGTATACAACCAGGAATGCCTTTAGTGGTTTAAGTAATTTATGAAAAATCCAGGTAAACAATAATGAGATAAAGATTCTGTTTGTTCAAAAGTTAAAGACCTCTGATGTCACAGTGCAAGTCTCCTAGGAGGTCGTCTAGCTCCTTGGTTCTCTGACTGCGGTAGTGCAGACGCTCCTCTGACAGGAACTACTCCACAAGGCAAAGGTATTAAACAACATTACATTACATGTCACTTGTTAGACGCTTTTATCCAAAGTGACTTACATACATTCAGTACTGTGGGCAATCCCCACAGGAGCAATTTGGGGTGAAGTGTCTTGCCCAGGGACACAACGACATGCTGACTGCAGTGGGACTCGAACTTGCTACCCCCTGATTTGAAGTTCAGCGCACTAACCACTGAGGTCTCCCATGAGGATTTTATTTTGAAGAATGCAAACTAACACAATTAACATGTTGACAAGATCCTACAAACCATAAAATCAAGCCCCTCTATCTCAAAATCCTCCTTCTCCGCCATGCTGGGCAGGCGAGGGACAGACAGCAGGAATCCAATCTGTGAGGGTAATTTAAGAATGATATATGAGGTGTAACATACACTCAGTTTCCACCATATCTGAGATTATAAGTATATGTGGGCTCAACCCAGATGAGTAAGTATAATGTTGTTGTTTGACAGATCCACTGGTAGCTGTGTGTGTGTAAAGCTCAGAGACCAGAGGGATGTAGATGACGCAGCAGGAGGGAATGCGAGCGTCCAGATGTTCCAGCTCTCTTCTGGCCACATCTGTCAGGAAGTCGGACAATCCCATCATCCTCCTCTTCTCTGACAGAAAGAAAGGAGTACTGTTAGGACTTTAAATCAATAAACAATATAAACTTGTAAACAGAGCCTCAAACACATAGATTTTGGAATCAGTTTTTTTTTTTTAAATCATTATACCACTCTTTCAGTTTTGAGTGCAGTTTGGAGATACCTACTGTCATCGATTGCTGGGTCCACGTCAGGTTTGATCGTGAAGCGGTTCTCAGCTATGCTGGTTTCAAAATCCACCTACATGTTCCGTATCAAAGATGGAGTCAAACTCATTAATACCAATCTAATAAGTAACATGTTATAATGTAATAATGGGCAGTTGTAGGAAAAAACGAATATAGAGCCTGGGATTAATATTCAGATGTAATAACTTTACAAACATTAAAGGTATGGTAGGTAATTCACTTCAGAAACACTTTTTGTTATATTCCATGGAATGCTCTTAACATCCCGATAGCAATGAATATATTAAATGCTTTGACAATAAATACATAAACATTTTTTATCTGTGGAAGCCGTGGCGCTGTAAAAAGCACGACCAATCATCTTAACTGGATGGCCTACCTGCCTGTTAGCCGTCCATCTGTGCACAAACTTATCTCGTGCCCTCATTGGTCATGTGTGCGTTCGTGTGTGTTGGAGGAGGGGCTCTGTAAGGAAGTCTGAAGGAAGGGGCATTTTTTTCGGTTGTGTACTTTCAAATTCTAGCGCACTCGAGCTGGTTTCTCCATTCTTACCTACCCTACCTTTAAGTGTTAAATTGACGAGAAACAAACATGTTTATATTCTCTGAGATGAAAGGAAAAAACTTGGAAAAAAGTGTAGTTTTTTTCCAAGGAACCGCATTTCATCCCTTTGCAAGATTGGGCAACCGCACATGACATATTCCACCGGGAAAATACCAAATAAGTGAGAATATGCAACATTTAGAAGAGGGGGATATAATTCCTCATTTAATCATATATGTTGTTTACTTCTGAATAGCTCCACATCACAGCAAAGACTCTTCAAACTCCAGATGCTTTTGATAATATGGTGATATTTGGCTAAAATCCCTAATATTTCAAAATCTAATTTAAAAGTATAATATAGGCTACTATATTTATCAAAAGAATAATTTGGCAATGTCACCCACTTAAGCTGGCATAATGCATGTAAAGGAGAGCTGTCTGTGATGCAATGAAGTTGTTTGTGTCTTGCAAAGGGAAGTGCTGTTGTTTCTTTACAAAAAGGAAACACTATTCTCCGTAGTTTTTTCTAGTAATCTTTCAACTTTATTCTTGTAAATTCCAATTTATTTTTATTGGAATGTTATCGCCCCAGTTCCTGCTATGCAAAACTATCTGTACGATATGTATTATTATGTGTGTCTCTCACAACTCGGCTGATGAGGGTGGCAATATGGTGGAGGTCGTCAGACAACCCTTCACTGATATCTCGGAAGAGATGAATGGACTGAGGCAGGTGTCGCACTGTGTCCCTGATACACACTGCGTTGTACACTGTCTGACAAACACACACAATACAACATTTTGCACACATTCAATAAAGCCTGTCATGGTGCATAAGGTGATACTGCAGCTCCAACCTTGTAGAGACACTGCCAGTCAGTCACTTTGGTGTGAGAGAGAGACATCCTGCG